>NC_134534.1:1337500-1671250 GCF_050624435.1 Tenrec ecaudatus | reverse complement strand
TCAGTGAGTCCCTCGTGGTCTTCCTTGTTCAGTTTCCAAGTTTCACACGTCTCTGAGGCAACTGAAAAGACCGCGGAGCGGGTCAGACACACCTTAGTCCTCAAAGTAACATCCTTCCTTTTCCATACTTCAAAGAGGTGGCACGATGATTATGCATTGGGCTGCTCATGGCAAGGTCAGCAGTTCAAAACCACATCACTCCTCCAGAGAAAAATGAGGCTTTCAGTGGAGTAGAGTCTGAGGAACCCACAGCAGCAGGTCTACTCTGTCCTTTGGGGTCACAAGGCATTGGAATTAGCTGGAAGGCAGGAGTTTGCTGAGTGACTTAGAGCAGCAAAATCCCTTCACCCACAGACATGTAGACTAGGGGTCTGGATTCAGGGTGCTGCTCAGTCTCTCTCCAGAGACTCTAGGGAAAGACGCTCCCTTGTCGAGGTTAGCTTCTGGTGGTCCTGGGTGTTCTGTGTCTTGGATGCTTTGCACCAATCTCTGCCACCTGGCATATACACTCCCCTGTGTGTTCCCTTTGGTTCCTCATCTTATAAGGACACCAGTCCTACTTCAATAATCTCACAATAACCTAATTTTATCTGTAAAGACCCCATTTCTAAACAAAGTCACATTCATGAGAACCAGGGGTTAGAACTTCAACCTGCTCTGTGGAAAAGCAGAACTGAACCTGAAACCGCATTAATGGGTAAACTGGTGTGTAGGAAGATTTTGCATAAGAGAATGAGTGGATGACCAGAGATGAATGGGTGGATAGATAGTAGAGTGATTGGATAAAAAGAGAGAGTAGTTGGAAGGATGGAAGATGTAGAAATAAATGGATGGGTGGATGGATGGATGCATGAATAGGTGGATGGATAGGTGGATGGATGGATAGATAGATGAATGGATGAAGGATGGATGGATGGATGCTGAATGGATGAATAGGTGGATGGGTAGGTGGTTGGTTGGATGGGTGGATGGATGGTTGGGTGAATGGATGGATGGATGGATGGATGGATGGATGGATGGTGAATGGATGAATGGGCGGATGGGTAGGTGGTTGGTTGGATGAATGGATGGATGGATGGTGAATGGATGAATGGGTGGATGGGTAGGTGGTTGAATGGATGGGTGGATGGATGGATGATAGATGATGGTTGGGTGGATGGATGGATGGATGGATGGATAGATGGATGGTGAATGGATGAATGGGCGAATGGGTAGGTGGTTGAATGGATGGGTGGATGGATGGATGGATGAGTAGATGGATGGGCAGGGGGTGGGTGATGGTTGAAGATGGGGGTGACCTAGCAGATGGTTGATATGGGGTTGGTGCTGAACAGCTCTAGGGCCCTAAAGGGATAGCGCCCTTTGTCTGACAGGTTTCACTCACTGCCATCGAGCCCTGGCTTGTGGTTTTGAACAGCTGGACTTGTGATTAGCAGCCCAGAGCCTCATCCAATAGGCCACTGGTGCTCCTTCGTGCACACATGGAGATTACACAATGTAACTCTCTAATTATTGCTTGTTCAATCAACAACCAGAACATTTGGAGTGTGAGAGTCAGAACTGGCCGTAGCTCATGGGTCACCTGCTCTGCCCTCACCTGAGAAGCAGTGTAGCCATGGAGAGTGGGCAGGTGGGCCTGAGTTCAACCAGGGGACAGGCTTTCCGCAGCTTTACCTCCAGTGTGTGGCCCTGGAGTCCATCCCCTGAGCGGACAGGAGCCCCTGTGAATTCCCCCAGCAGACTCCCTCGCTGGGTGGCTCCCAGTGCCCGGCCACCCAGGTCCACCCCTGCCCTGGCACCCCCAGCAGCCGAGCTGCACATATAGGGTACAGACCCCTGCCAGGACCCCCTTCTCCAAGCCAACTTCACAGAGCTTCCCCGCTGCCTCCCCAGGGCTCCTTTTCTCGGAGGTGACTGGGCCCGGGGAGCGCCCAGCAGCATGCATGTTTGTGGTCTGAGCTGGACCCACTGCGCTGACCCCAGGCGGGTGTGAGGGATGATCAGGACCCAGACCAGACCCCACCTCTCTGAGTGTAGTCCTGGCCCCTTTAAGAGCCTCTCCCCCACCCTCACCCCTGCTTGGTGTCCTAGGAGAGGGCAATGAGGAAGGTGGCGAGCGGAAGAGAGACTTGGCAGGGTCCCCAGGTCGCTGTCAGCGGCTGGTTCCCAGCCCGGTCTCTCCCACACCGGCTGGCCTTCCTGATGGGAGTAGAGGGGGTGCAGGAAAGGGGTAGGGGAGGGGCTGGGGTCAGCCCCACACAGAAGCCTCTTTAGAGCCTGGGAAGGGCCTTGGAAGCCCACCAGAGAGGGAGGGAGAGACGGGGAGGATTGAGGGGGGGCCTAGGAATTCATGTGGTCACTTGGCTCCGACCTGGGTCGGGGCTGGGGACTGGGTGGGGCAGCCTGATGGCAGAGCCCCCATCCAACTTCTACCCACCAAAGCCCTAAGCTTGGACCCTGATGGGCCCTGGGTGGGGGCAGCTGGGGATGGCAGGACCTCTGGGGACCCCCTCCCACCTGTTCCCTTATCCCGCAAAGTCACCTCTGAGTCTAGGCCAGGTGGTGGTGAGCAGGTGGTAGGGTCAGGATGGGCATGGCAGCAGTCCCTGGTCCCTCCTCCCGCTCACTCAGCTCTACCTGCTCCTGGTTCTGTGGCAGTGTCCGCTCTGGGCGCACACCCTCCCCAGGGGCCCCTCCATCACCTGCTCCTCAGCAGTCATCCAGATTGGCAGCTCCATTTCCAAGCCAGAGAGCATTCAAGGAGCATGGCCCACCCAGCAGTCACTCATGTGCTTCCACCCCCTGCCCCCCACCCCCCGCTCACCCATTTATTCATCCCTTCCCTCAACTCGCTTATTCACTCATTCATTCACACACACCCTCAGCTCACTCCTTCATATGCCCCCTGGTTCATTGATTCATCCCCCCTCCCCGCCTCCCTCACTCACTTACTTGCTCACACCTTTCCTGTCTGGCCAGGACCACAGGCCCTGCCCTCAGAGGTGCCCACGTTGTCATCCAGACCTTCTGCCTCACCCTGCAGCACCCACCCACAGGGCCCCAGCGAGCCTGCTTCTCATGGAGTGAGGGGGCCTCCACAGGGGTGGGTCATTGAGCCTTGTCCTTCCCACCTCTACTGGGTGAGTGTGCAGACAGCCCCTCCCTCTAGCTCAGGGACCTGGCTGTCCTGTCTGCATGGGAACACGGTCAGTGCCCCAGGCCATGCCGTCATCAGACACAGTGTCTGCCTCTTCCCGGTCCTGCAGGTGCCAGCACTACCACCAGACGCCACGGCAGCTGACACACACCCTGCCCTGAGCTGGGCACCCCTCCCCCCAGGGACAGTGTTGGGGACAGCTTGCACGTGAAGTGTGAGGTCGGGCCTCCTTGAGCTGGCTGCACAGAGCAGTCTTGCCCCCGTCCCCTGGCAGCTGCCCTGCAGTGTATGGCCTGCTTGGCCTGAAGGTGTATGCAGGTTAGGGGTCACTGCAGACAGGGGCCTGATGTCCATGGAGACTTGTGGGGGAGGATGAGGGGGAGTCTGAGGGTCCGGACGGGGTGGGGTGACTGGGAGGGGGGAGGGCAGGTGGATAGGTGGGACCCACTGCACTTCTGCCTGCCTCCTTCCGCCAAACCTCCCTTCCCAGAGGATGCCCCGTGTGTGTGTGTGTGTGTGTGTGTGTGTGTGTGTGTGTGTGTGTGTGTGTGTGTGTGTGTGCTGGAGAAAGCAACCCCTCCCTCGGCAGGGATGGGGAAGGCTGGATGGAGGGCAGATGGGGAAGCACTTCTAGGCTGTCAATGAGAGCATAGTGACCATGGGTCCACCCTCCCCTCTTGGCCTTGGAGGAGAGGGTGGGGGTGGGGAGGGGGGTCCTAAGTTCCTCGTGGTGGCTGCACTGTGGGTGAACGAGGAGAGGTCTGGAGGGCAGGGTGGTCTAGGGGGACTAGTGGCCAATGCCAGCTGCATTGTGATGGTGGGGATGGTAAAGACCCATAGTGTACTGGTGGTATTCTTAGTGTTGGTGTTGATGGTAATGTTGATGGTGGTGGTGGTGGTAATGATGGGGTGGTGGGGTGGTGATGATGGCAACCATGGTGATGGTAGTGCTGGTGATAATGATGGTGATGGTGGTCATGATGATCCTGTTGATGATACAATCGTAATGATGGGTATAGGCTGGTGGTGGTGGTAACAGTGGGGAGGGGGTGTTGATGGTAGTGGTGATGTCAATGGTGGTGATAGTAGTGATGGTGATGATGGTCATAATGGAGATTATGTTGATGATAGCAATAATAATGAGGACATGGGGTGATGGTGATGAAGATGATGGTGGGGTGAAGATGCTGTTGATGGTGGTGATGATGGTACCAATACTCATGATGCTGTTGGCGTGGTGTTGGCGGTGGTGATGGTGGTGGAGGTGGTGATGGTGATGGTGATGGTGGTGAAGATGATGTTGGGGGTGAAGATGATTGTGGGGGTGAAGATGATGGTGGGGGTAAAGATGATGGTGGGGGTGAAGATGCTGTTGATGGTGGTGATGATGGTACCAATACTCATGATGCTCTTGGCGTGGTGTTGGCGGCGGCGGTGGTAACGGTGATGGTGGTGGTGACGATTACATTGATAATTATGAGGGTGGAGGTTGTGTTGACAAAAATGATGGGCTCAGCTCTTAGGAGGAATTTACCGCCTACCCCACCCCCCCACCTTAACCAGGGCCCACCCCTTACCACATAAGTAGCCAGTGAGCACACAGGACTAGGTAGGTGGGCGGGGAGGCTGGGTCAGAGAGCAGAGGGGAAAGAGCCTGAAGGCCACAGATGGAGAAGGGGCTCCAGGGCAGGGCAGGGAGACTGGAACCTGGTGGAGTCAGGGGCATGAGGGTTGGGCAGGAGGTGGTGACCTAGCCAAGCATGGAAGGTGAGGTTCTGAGTGAGGACAAAGGAGCTGTGGACCCTCTGGGGGCCAAAAGCTTCCTGAGAGGTGTCCGCAAGTGCAGTGGGGTCTACAGGGCCCTCCAGGTGGGGAGCCCAGGCCCTGCCCTCTCCAGGAGCTTCATCTGCCGGCAGGTGCCCCTGGTCCAGGAAAAGGTCCCTGCGCCCTGGGGAAGGCTTTCCAGCAGCATCTGTGTGTTCAGAAAGTGCTGGTTCAGGGCAGGGCAGCAGTGCAGACAGCCAGCTGGCTGGCAGGAGCCAGGAGATAGGTATCTTGGCTTCCAGGGGACATGAGCTGGTCACAGATCCTCAGCCCTAGGAGAGGCCCAGGACTGTCTCACAGATAGGACACATGCCCGAGTAGGAGGCTGTCAACAAGGCCTGGTCAGGCAGCTGCTCAAACCCCAGGGTCCTCAGAGGGGCTCAGGCACCACCCCCTGGCTGGAGGCTGGGAGCAGTGACCCTGTGGGCCTCATAGTGGCCACTTGGGGGACCAGCTATGATGGAGGAAGCTTTCTGGGCAGGTTGGGGGCACGACTCCCTGGAGGAGGCAGAGGCTGAGTGGAAGGGAAAAATGGGGGTGGTATGTGGAGTGTAGGTGGCCCGGAAGGAGGTGTCCGGAAGGGTGACGTGCCCTGCAGTGGGCACATGGGAGCCGGCTCTCTGGAATGGAGGCGTAGGAGCAAGCACAGGGACACTGGCTGGGTGCAGCTCACACCAGGACCAGAAGGAAGGCAGGTGGGGCCTGCAGAGAGGGTCTCACTGGCTGGCTGGCTGAGCCAGTGGGAGGGGCTCCCTGAAGCTACTCCCTGGCTAGCCTGGGTGCTCGCCCACCCCCACCCCACCCCCCTGCATGCTGGCGGCTTTTCTTTCTGCAGTGTGGGAGGATTCCTTGTGAGTCATTCACACTTGAGTGCAAATTAGCCCATCACCTCCCAGGGGACCCTGACAGCACAGTCTGGGGGATGCAGAGCCTGCTGCCTCAGCGTTGGGTGAGCAAGCACCCTCTGCCCCACTGCCTCCTTTGGGACCAGGCTCCAGAAACCCTGACAGGGTTCAGAGTGAGAAATGGTCCCAGTACCCAGGGCAGGCAGGTGGGCCAGAGCCAAGAGTGGGCCAGGCCTTGGACGGTGTGGAGTTTGGCAAGGATGAACTCAGAGGTTGAGCACAGGGGACAGGAAATGATCCTTTGGATTTGGTGATACGGAGGTCATCGGTGGCCTGGGCCTGGGGTCCCATGGTGGGAGGACTGGTGGCCTGCTGAGGGTGGGGGTGTACCTGTTGGGGATCATATGTCTGATGGGGGAGGCATAGCTCTGCCCTGAGAGCCCCTCTCTGAGGGGTGGGGGGGCACACCCTCGGTCCCTTCTGCCCTCTGCGTCCTGGGTGGGTCACCACTCCAGCTTTGCAAAGGAACAGGTGCCACTGACCCCAATTCCTTGGGGACCAGGAGGGACCTGGCTCTGTGACCCAGATAGCCCGATGTCAGACAAGCGGTGACAGACGGCCTCCCCTGGGGGAAGCAGTGTGCGCACAAGGGAATAACCTGCTTGTGTTGCTGAGGTGGGAGCTGCTGCAGACTCCTGCAGCAGGAGCTTCAGTTAGATGTGGGGAAAGACTTCCCACCCATGAGTCAGGGTCTGAGTGTAAGCCGATGTTGAAAGGAAGCAGCAGGCCTGAGATGCAAGTGGGAGCCTGAGTGGGGGTGGGCTTGAGGATGGTGGGGGCAGTCAGCAGGGCTTGGCTCACAGCCTGGACAACCCCACACCAACCTAGCTCTGGGGTTCAGTTCAGTGGTCCCTGCCATAGGCTGAGTGTGGGGGTTGTCTTGCTGCACAGCTCTGAACCATCACACTGCCTCTCTGAGCCTCTTTATCGACAAGGTGGGGGTGACAGTGACCCCCAAAAGTTAAAAGGCAGACTACACAGCAAGCCCAAAGCCCATCGTGAGCATAGCTACTAGGGAGAGAGGCCAAGGGTAGACCTGGTCAGTCCCTGTGTGGACACCCAGGAAACTGCCTGGCCCACTGAACACTGGCAGGAGAACTGAGAGCCTTCAGGCTCAGGACAGGCATGGCCCCAGCACCACTCCAGAGTGGTCAGCAGCTGCCCCCCTTCCAGGCCACCCCCTGCACTGGCTTGCTCCTCAGTACAGTGGGCAGCATACCTGGCCCACTCTTGGGTCCCTCGACCCAACTGGCATACCCCCTGGAGGGGCTGACTGCTGTGGGCCTGGTGCCTGAGGACTGGCCAGTGAGTCTGGGAACATGCCAGGCCTGCTGGCCCCAGCCAGCCAGGCTCCCTCCTCAGGCCTGGTTAACGCTGCCCCTCCCCCACCCCACTCTCCTTGTTTCCGGTTGAGGCTGGGAACAGGAGGCTGACACTAAGGCAGAGTGAGGTTTGAAGCCAAGGCCTCTAGAGTATGGGGCAGTCACAGGCATGTGCTATGGGTCAGCTGGTGCCCTCTGCGGGGCCTCTGCAAACACTGTGTGGCGCCCTTTGCCTGTGATGTACTGGCCTTTTGGATGCAGTGGTTGGTGCCTTGCTGGTGTGGGACTCAGGCCCCGTGGACCCCACAGCGTGGACTTGTGACTGGCGCGCCCCTGGGACAGAGTCTGCGTGGGGGGGGTAGAGGGGGGAGAAGAGCCACAGAGGCATTCCCGAAGGCCCAGCACAGGAGCGCGGAGCTAGAGACTCCCACTGGGCCAGCGTTTCTGGAGGAGGCAGTCTGGGGACAGTCTCCATTCCTGCGGGAGGCAGGGAACTCAGATGGGCAGAGGCCCAAGGCTCATAGACCCCTTCCGTGGCTCCTCCTTCTCCTGTACCCTGTTTAATGGGGGATGAGTCCAGGGTCACCCACCACCTGGCTGGGTGGGGCTCTGGGGACAATGCAGGGACAAGGATGCCCCCCACCTGTGTGGCAGGCAGAGGTGAGCAGCCCACCCGCCTCCTGCTCAGTGTAGCCCATGACATTGGCCACGTGTCTTGCCCCCGCGCAGGCCATCACTTTGCCTCCCAGCAAAATGGGGCAAGCCCTCCCCCCCCCTAGTTACATACATAGAAAGGCAGGTGGGAGGGATTCCCGGGAAGGGGGGCTGGGGACAGCGGAAGCTTAGAAAGTTCTGTGCTGCCTCCCCAGGCTGCTGGGAGGGAGGGCCGGAGTTGGTGGTTGTATAACACTGATTTGGGGCACTTGGAGGTGGAGCTGGGGCGCCCAGGAAGTCTGCTCCTCCAGGAGCCTCTGGACTCCTGCCTCATGTAGACAGGGTGACCTAGGGGGAGGCAGGTGGGCTTCCCAAAGCCGCACAGCTCGGAGCTGTACACTGGTGTGGGTGGCTGCAGAGAGCACTGCACAGGGAGCCAGCCCAGCTCCCACCCCAGAACACAACATGGCCCCAGTGCCATGGTGGGGTACAGCAGAGGGGTGTCCCCAAGGCTCTCCAGGGCGCAATCCTGGACTGGAGCAGCTGCGTCTGCAGTGGGAAGGCTGGGAGCAGCCCCCAGGGAAGCCATAGAAGGTGGGCAGGGCTGTGGCCACATTGAGCCCCCAGTTCTGAAACAGATTCGGAATGGCGCTCTTGGCCATAGCAGGAGGCAGCTGGCCTCTTCGGGTGATTTGGGGACCCTCCGCAGGTCAGTGGGCCCAGGGACCTGTGGGCCAGAACCTCTGAGAATGGAGGGCCTGGCCCTTAGAGGGGAAGGCTCTTTGGACTACCAGCCAGAGGAGCTGGGTGGCAGTGCCCGGAAGCCAGCCAGCACTTGGCCTTCAGGCCGCAAGAGGTCCGGGCAGACCGCGGTGGAACTTTCGGCTGCTGGCAGAGAAGAGCCTGAGCTGGCCGCCCCCAAGGAAGGCTGTTTCTGTCCCGGGAGATGCGCAGGCGGAGACCGGGGGACACAGCCTGGGGGCGGAGTGGGGGATGGGCCGTCCCAAGGTCACCAGCGCCCGCCGGCGCCCCTCACCCCCGCCCGCACCCTCCCGGCTCCACGTGCGCCCACGCGCGCGCCCAGGGCCAGCCCTCCCGGACCGCCACTCCTCAGGGTGGGGGGCAGCGATGGGGGCGGGGCCCGGCTCGGGGCGCGCGCCCCGCCCCCCCCACCCCGCTGCCTCCCTCCTGCGCGCCCGCGCGTCGCTCTCCGTGGTTGCTCAGGCGGCGGGGCCGGGCGCGGAGGGAGGCGCGCGTCGCGGGCGGCGATGGGGGCGTCAGGGCCGGCGGGGGCCGAGGTGCGGCGCGCGGGGACCGGGCTGGGAGGGGGCGGCGCGGGGACCGGCCCGCGTCTCTGCCGCCGCCGCTCACGCTGCCGCCTGTCCCCGCGCCCCGCCCCTCCCAGCCCCTCCCCCTCCGCCCCCCCGCAGCTCGGGCCCTGGTCGTGGCGCGGCTGCCGCACGGTGCCCCTCGACGCCCTCCGGACGCGCTGCCTCTGTGACCGGCTCTCCACCTTCGCCATCTTAGCCCAGCTCAGCGCCGATGCGGTGAGACTCCGCGCGCAGCGGGACGGGGCCACCCGGTGGGAGGGCGCAAGGTCGGGCGGCGGGGACAGGCCCCGAGCAGGCTGGCGAGCGCGCGGCGGGCGGGGGTGGGCCGCGCGAAGGACCCTTCTCGCTTCGGAGGGGACGGCCGGACCCCCGGGCCTCCGCAGAGGGCCGTGGGGGGAGCTGACCCCGCGAGCTGGAGTTAGGCGCAGGGCCTGGGACCCCACGATGTGGCTCTCTCGTGGTTTCCGTGCTGCCCCAGCTAACCTCACTCTCCTGAGTGCCTGCCCGTAGGTCCTTGGAGGGAGGCTGGCCCTGGGGCTCTGGGACCCAGAGGAGGACAGCATGCTGGGCCACCTCCAGTCACCTGCCCCATGATACCCCTGCTGGGTAACTGGCCTGCGGAGTGTAGCGGAGTTCTTCACATCTAGCAAACTGACAGCTGGTCAGGCAGGGGGCTGTGTCCCTGGAGGCCCAGGGTAGCCAAGGCTGCTGAGCCTGGCCCCAGTGCACCCTCCTGGGAAGGTCCTGTCATCTTCTCAGGGGCCTTCCTCCTGGGCTTGTGGTTCCTGTGGGGGCTGCCGGTTTCTATGGCGACAGCATAGGGGGTTGGGCAGCACACTGCCTGGGGCTCTAGGCCTGACCCACTGAGGTAATGGACCCCCATGTTCATGGCTGAGCAGTCCCACTGGCCAGGAAGGGCCCACAGAGGGCAGCAGGTGAGGTCAGCTTTGGGACCCCTGCTGTGGAATCCACAGGAGTGGCTAGAGGGGGACAGATAGGGGTCATGACCACCTGGGTGGGTGGGAGTGGGGCAGCTCCGCTCTCAGCGAACACTGCAGGCAGCCCCCCTGGGTTGGTAGGTCTGCGCCACGTCCTGCCTGGCTGAGTCCCCAGAGCTTTGCCGAGGGTGGAGTTCTCAGCCATGGTCCGGTGGCTGGGAGTGCTGGTGTTCAGATCTCCAGTGATGGGAGAGGGGCCTGGGGAGCCATCCAGAAAGAACAGACCTTTGCCATGGGCCTGGTCCAGGGGACACTGAAGCCTTGCCTCTGGGGAGAGGCAGGAAGAGACGCTGGGTCTGTAAAGGGCTCTGGTTCTGGTTCGGGTGGGGGGAGTTGAGCACCCCACGCCAGCTTGGACTATCTGTGTGAATGTCTTTGGAAGCAGGACTGGACACCTGAAGTTGGGGGTGCTTTGGGCAGGGCCTCTCAACAGCCACAAGGCACCCCCGCAGGGTGGGACCCCTGGACCAAGGGCAGGCACTCTGCTTTCGTCTATAAGAGTGCGGTGGTCAGCTCTGCCTGTCTCCCCGCTCCCCACCATCCCTGTGGTCCCCTCAAGGGAGGCCCAGAGCAGGGCAGGGCAGGGAGCCAAGTTGGTGTGGCCCTGCCAGGACCACCCTGCCCCTGTGGTACAGATGGTTCAGTTGAGGCCTGGCTGGGATGGAGAGGACAAGGGAGCCACCAGCCGAGGCTGTTTGTCCACAGCTACCTCCCCCACCCCCTACTGTGGCTGACCAGAGTATAGGGCAGCCAGGCTGGGAGGGGCCCGGTTTGCAGAGAATCTCAGAGATGAGGGTTCTGAGGGGCAAGTAGGAGTTCACCCACCAAGCTCTGCAGGAAGGACACCGCTCATTCCGAGGGGGACTGAGGAAAGCAGCTCTGGAGGAAGTTGGAGGGGCAGGGAAAGGTGGGGTGCAGAGCCCACTGGTCAGGCTTGGGCCTGCTCATCCTGAGGACTGGTGGCCTGGGTGTTGCCTGCGCCGGTTTACCTGTGTCCCTGTGAGAGGTGAGTGGATGAAGAGGTCCCAGTAGGGACATAGATAAACCGGTGCAGCCAGCAGCTCTGAAGGCCAGAGGGGGACAGGGCTGGGTATAAGGCCTGCTCGCTGCCTGTCTCGACCCCCTGGGGACTCGATGAATTCCCTGGGGGTGGGGTGCCTCTAAGGTGGTGACTGCATGGTACCTGGGGTGTGGAGTGGCCCTCAAGGACCTGGAGTCCAGACAAGGGCCTGAGGTGGCCATCCCCACAGGGGCTGTGGGGGTGAGCTCCTAGATGGAGTAGGAAGTGCACCAGAGGAGGCGCCAGGTAGGGCAGGTGTTGATGTGCTGCTGCCAGGCCCCAGCAAGGTTAGATAAGTCTGAGTCACACCTGGGCTGGGGGGCCGGGAGGGGGGGCTGGAGGGGGGCTGCAACCAGGTGATGTGTTGCCAGTCCTGGAGCCAGCCTAGCAGGCTCTGAGCAAGTCGGCCACAGGCAGCACCTGTAGATCCTGTACCCCGTTCTCTGGAGCTGGGCTCACAGAGTGATGGATCAGGGCTCAGAGAATGACCAGGATCCGGGCTCACAGAGTGATGGATCAGGGCTCAGAGAGTGACCAGGGTCAGGGCTCAGAGTGTGACCAGAATCGGGGCTCAGAGTGTGACCAGAGTTGGGGCTCAAAGAGTGACCAGGATCAGGGCTCAGAGAGTGATCAGGATCAGGGCTTAGAATGTGACCAGGGTCAAGGTTCATCGAGTGACCAGGGTCAGGGCTCAGAGAGTGATCAGGATCAGGGTACAGAGTGTGACCAGGATCAGGGCACAATGTGTGCATAGGGCCAGGGACTAGGCTGAGACAGGAATCAGGCTCAGCATACACCAGGCTGTGAGCAGGATGCTTTCTTGTGGGTGCTTGTGGGAGTGTGGACAGCTAGGAACCTTTGTTGGCATGAAGCGGGCCCTTCCGGATGGAGGCCTCTCGGTTAGACTGCAGGTGCAGGAATGTGGAGTGGATGTGGGGGGAGGCAGTCGGGGTTGGGCCGTGAAAACCACTGATGGCCAGGTAGACAGCCGGCAGGCATGGTCTGGAAGGTGAGGAGCTGGCTCAGAGTGGATGTGAGCCACCACGCCCCCTGTAGGGTTGAGGAAGACCATCAGCAGAAGGACAGGCATGGCAAGAGCCCAGGGCAGACTAGGGACTAGCCGTGCAGCCTGGCCCCTGACACCCGCCCTCTACCTGCCCCGGCCACGGGAGTGGGGCTGAGCCAGGTAGGGAGGGGCCAGATCTAATGAGCACTGATTGGGCAGATGGCACCAGGGCTGGGCATCAGCCACCAGGAGCAGACCTGAACCACTTACCAGGCCACCCGTGACCCAGGTCCATGGCCAGCTGCAGCCAGAGCCCTGGAAACCAGCTGGGGTCCTTCTGACCTCTGCCAGGTTCTGGCCTCAGTTTCCCAACTGGTGAAGGGGTGTAGTACCGGGCTCAGGAGTCCAGCCCACCAAGCCCTGCTGGCCCCCTGCCCCAAAGGGGCTGCCTGGAGCCAAGAACTTCCCCCCAAGGGTGCTCAGCCACCCCACGGAGCTCACCTCGCCTGGTTCATATGGTAGGCAAGACCACCATCTCCTGGGAAGCCCCCTTGATGGGCTAGTCCTGGGGCCCCTGTGGAGGGGCCATAGGTGGGTAGGATTCAGCCTGGACCCAAGGCACAGATGGCCAGCTTGACTCAGGGGTGGGGGGGTCAGGGTACAGGTCCTTGATCTGCCATCTCACCTTGACCTGAAGGGGCGGTTAGCAGCAGGGGTGGGGCATGGGGAGACTATTGGGTGGCTGAGGGAAGTCATCACACTGCAGGACTTCCTGAAAGAGAACTCACTGGTCACTGTGACCTGGGGGAAAAAAAACCCTGGGGAGTTGACAGTGACTCTTAGGGGGGCCTGGGTGCTAGGGAGGGCTTCCTGGAGGAGGTGGAGCAGCAGCCGCCGTGTGGACGGGAGCCTGGTGCAGTATGGCCAGGCGCCTGTGTCTGAGGGAATTGTCCCCAAGTCAGAGAGGTGGCAGGAGACGTGAGGGCCAAGCTGCTCCACGGGGGCCAAGGGTCTGAATTGCTGTTCGTGGGGCCTCAGGTGAGCCTGGATGGGGGCCCCTTTAGAGTCCCTCCTGTTGGTAGCTGGCCCTCCCTTCATTCTGGAGCTGCTGGCTGGTGAGGGGGCTTGGAGCTGTCCCCTGGGGGCTGCATGCGTTCTGGGCAGTATGTTGCTGACATGATGAAGACTAGGGATGGGTAGCAGGACCAAAGTCACCTGGGGTCCCACATCAGTGGGCCAGCAGGAACTCGGTGCTTGGGATGCCAGGGGCAAGAACAGTTGGGTGGACAGGCTGGAGCAGGGGAGGGAGGTGATCTCACTGTCAGACTACAGCCCAGGGTGTGGTTGCTGGCGGGCACACGGGGCTGAGCGTGCTGGGGCAGGAGTGGGGGACAAAGGGTTAGGGTGCTATGTTGGGGGACAGTAGGGGGCATGGCACGTGAGGGACTGGTTAGATGCCTTAGAACTGGAGCTGGGATATGCTGCCAGACACCCCTCAACAGAGCCTCTCTGAAGCGGGGCCAGGAGTGGCAGAGGAGCCTTGAGAAGCCACCCCCCCACCTGTGGCTGGGCTCCCCAGGGCCCTGACCTTGCCCTTGACCCCCCCACAGGGCATGGAGAAGACCACTGTGCCGTCCGTGGCGCTCATCGTGGGCTGCGGCGTGTCCTCGCTCACCCTGCTCCTGCTCATCATCATCTACGTCTCCGTATGGAGGTGTGTGGCGCCTGCGCCCCCAGCCCAGTGCATCCCCAGTCCCAGTGTGCCTGCCCAGGGCTCCTGGGCCAGTCCACTTTGCGCAGGAAGGCAGACAAGGACAGGTGGACTCAGGCCCCCCACTGCCTAGAAAGCTGAGCCCAAGGCGGTGTGCCTGCCAGCACGTATGCCCAATCTGGGCCGTGACGCTGGACACTCAGCACATCCTGAGCCCTGTGTGTCCTTCTCCTGGGACTGCAGGGGCCCACCCAGGGCTCCTCTCTCCTGCCAGGGTCCCCGGAGGAACCAGGCAGGGGCAGGCAGGAGGAGGAGTGTCTGAAGCTGTGAATAGCTGGTGAGGAGCAGGCTGGGCGTCAGTTACGAGCATGTCTCTGATCCTGCCCAGCCTGGCTGCAGTGTGGCGGGCCCCACGCTCCATGCCCCCGGGACACAGTTTAGCATGGCAGGGCAAGTCCAAGGTCACCCTGCTAGGACACTCTCCCTCCAGGGCCCAGCCTCGATTCCTAGGGCACTTGGACAGACATGCTTCCACCATGCCTGGCCACCCTGTCAGCCCAGTATCGGAACTGATGAATCTCGCTCCTGAGGTGGGGTGGGAGGAGCTGTTGTCCAGGCATCCACTAACAGTGCTCCCAGCTGTGTCTGAGGCTGAGAGAGGGTGACAGCAGCTCAGTAGGGCCTCTCCAGGATGGGCCATCTCAGCAGGAGGGGACAGAGGAGCACCCATGGCTGCCGTGGTACCCAGCTGTGTACCAGCACATGGTGTGCAGTGGAGTGGAAGGTGACAGTGTTGGTGATTGAGGTGTGAGAGTTGGTGGAGGTGGTAGTGATGGTGATAGAGGTATTAGAGGTGATGTTAGTGGTGATAGAGACATTAGAGGTGGTGATGGTGGTGATAGGGGTATTAGAGGTGGTGGTGATAGGGTATTAGAGGTGGTGAAAGAGGTATTAGAGGTGTTGATAGGGGTATTAGAGATGGTGATGGTGGTGATAGGGGTATTAGAGGTGGTGATGTTGGTGATAGGGGTATTAGAGGTGGTGATGGTGGTGATAGGGGTATTAGAGGTGGTGATAGGGGTATTAGAGGTAGTGATGGTGGTGATAGAGGTATTAGAGGTGGTGATGGTGGTGATAGGGGTATTAGAGGTGTTGATGGTGGTGATAGAGGTATTAGAGGTGGTGATGGTGGTGATAGAGGTATTAGAGATGGTGATGGTGGTGATAGAGGTATTAGAGGTGATGATGGTGGTGATAGGGGTATTAGAGGTGGTGATGGTGGTGATAGAGGTATTAGAGGTGGTGATGGTGGTGATAGAGGTGTTAGAGGTGGTGATGGTGGTGATAGGGGTATTAGAGGTGGTGATGGTGGTGATAGGGATATGGGGGGGTGATGGTGGTGTTAGGGGTATTAGAGGTGGTGATGGTGGTGATAGGGGTATTAGAGGTAGTGATGGTGGTGATAGGGATATTAGAGGTGGTGATGGTGGTGATAGAGGTATTAGAGGTGGTGATGGTGGTGACAGAGGTATTAGTGGTGGTGATGGTGGTGATAGGGGTATTAGAGATGATGGTGGAAGTGGTGATAGAGGTATTAGAGGTGGTGATGGTGATGATAGAGGTATTAGAGGTGGTGATGGTGGTGATAGGGGTTTTAGAGGTGGGGATGGTGGTGATAGGGTATTAGAGGTGGTGATGGTGGTGATAGGGGTATTAGAGGTGTTGATGGTGGTGATAGAGGTATTAGAGATGGTGATGGTGGTGATAGAGGTATTAGAGGTGATGATGGTGGTGATAGGGGTATTAGAGGTGGTGATGGTGGTGATAGGGGTATTAGAGGTGATGATGGTGGTGACAGGGGTATTAGAGATGGTGGTGGAAGTGGTGATAGGGGTATTAGAGATGGTGGTGGAAGTGGTGATAGGGGTATTAGAGATGGTGGTGGAAGTGGTGATAGGGGTATTAGAGATGGTGGTGGAAGTGGTGATAGGGGTATTAGAGATGGTGGTGGAAGTGGTGATAGGGGTATTAGAGATGGTGGTGGAAGTGGTGATAGGGGTATTAGAGATGGTGGTGGAAGTGGTGATAGGGGTATTAGAGATGGTGGTGGAAGTGGTGATAGGGGTATTAGAGATGGTGGTGGAAGTGTGATAGGGGTATTAGAGATGGTGGTGGAAGTGGTGATAGGGGTATTAGAGATGGTGGTGGAAGTGGTGATAGGGGTATTAGAGATGGTGGTGGAAGTGGTGATAGGGGTATTAGAGATGGTGGTGGAAGTGGTGATAGGGGTATTAGAGATGGTGGTGGAAGTGGTGATAGGGGTATTAGAGATGGTGGTGGAAGTGGTGATAGGGGTATTAGAGATGGTGATGGTGGTGATAGGGGTATTAGAGGTGGTGATGGTGGTGATAGGGGTATTAGAGGTGGTGATGGTGGTGATAGGGGTATTAGAGGTGGTGATGGTGGTGATAGGGGTATTAGAGGTGGTGATGGTGGTGATAGGGGTATTAGAGGTGGTGATGGTGGTGATAGAGGTATTAGAGGTGATGATGGTGGTGATAGGGGTATTAGAGGTGGTGATGGTGGTGATAGGGGTATTAGAGGTGGTGATGGTGGTGATAGGGGTATTAGAGGTGTTGATGGTGGTGATAGAGGTATTAGAGGTGGTGATGGTGGTGATAGAGGTATTAGTGGTGGTGATGGTGGTGATAGGGGTATTAGAGGTGTTGATGGTGGTGATAGAGGTATTAGAGGTGGTGATGGTGGTGATAGGGGTATTAGAGGTGATGATGGTGGTGATAGGGGTATTAGAGGTGATGATGGTGGTGATAGGGGTATTAGAGGTGATGATGGTGGTGATAGGGGTATTAGAGGTGATGATGGTGGTGACAGGAGTATTAGAGGTGGTGATGGTGGTGATAGGGGTATTAGAGGTGATGATGGTGGTGATAGGGGTATTAGAGGTGGTGATGGTGGTGATAGGGTATTAGAGGTGATGATGGTGGTGATAGGGGTATTAGAGGTGGTGATGGTGGTGATAGGGGTATTAGAGGTGGTGATGGTGGTGATAGGGGTATTAGAGGTGGTGATGGTGGTGATAGAGGTATTAGAGGTGATGATGGTGGTGATAGGGGTATTAGAGGTGGTGATGGTGGTGATAGGGGTATTAGAGGTGGTGATGGTGGTGATAGGGGTATTAGAGGTGTTGATGGTGGTGATAGAGGTATTAGAGGTGGTGATGGTGGTGATAGAGGTATTAGTGGTGGTGATGGTGGTGATAGGGGTATTAGAGGTGTTGATGGTGGTGATAGAGGTATTAGAGGTGGTGATGGTGGTGATAGGGGTATTAGAGGTGATGATGGTGGTGATAGGGGTATTAGAGGTGATGATGGTGGTGATAGGGGTATTAGAGGTGATGATGGTGGTGATAGGGGTATTAGAGGTGATGATGGTGGTGACAGGAGTATTAGAGGTGGTGATGGTGGTGATAGGGGTATTAGAGGTGATGATGGTGGTGATAGGGGTATTAGAGGTGGTGATGGTGGTGATAGGGGTATTAGAGGTGGTGATGGTGGTGATAGGGTATTAGAGGTGATGATGGTGGTGACAGGAGTATTAGAGGTGGTGATGGTGGTGGCAGTGTCTGCAGGGAAGGGCTGGGTACCTGGTCTTGGGGCTGCCCACAAGACCCCAGTTTTTTCTTCTCAAGAGGTCCGTGGGCGCTGACTCTTGGCCACCCCCCTCAAACAGGTACATCCGCTCAGAGCGCTCCGTCATCCTCATCAACTTCTGCCTCTCCATCATCTCCTCCAACGCGCTCATCCTCATTGGGCAGACACAGACCCGGAACAAGGTAGGCCACCTTCTTCCCGGCCATACCTGTCCCAGCGTCCCCCATGGGCTGGCCCGGGACAGATCGGGGCTGTGGAGACTGGGGTACAGGGCCTAGGTCTGGGCGACTTTTGAGATCGGCCAGTCCCAGCTCCCGTAGCTGTCCACGGAGGCTGGGCTCAGCTTTGTCGCCTGCTCTTGGGATGGGAACACCGTCCCCAGGAGGGATAGGGGCTTGTGGGCTCTGTACCTGCCTGGCCACTGACTCCCGTGCCGTGAGCCGAACCCTCATGTCTGTCTTTGCCCTGCCGGGTCCCCCTGCCAGCCTTTGAATATGGCAAGATGTGGCATGCCCCTGTCGTGTCTCCTCAGGGTGTCCACCCCCATGCCCTCTATCCTGCTAGACCCTCCCCACTCTGCCCTCCCTGGACCCTCCCCTTTCCCCAGGGGCTGGACTTGGTGAACTCAGGATGTGACAGTCGGGATAAAGGCCTGGCTCAGACCTGACTGCGTGTCTGTGTTCCCATGGGTTTCTGCTGAGCGGGCTCCTCCTCAGCCTGACTGCAGGGACAGTTGGGGGAGGGAGGGGGCCTGCGTGGTCACCAGCGGCTCTCTCCCCATTGGCTGAAGGAAGTGCTGACCCCTCCCTGTGGGGACGTGGTCCTCCCCCACTGCAGGCACTGGGTGAGTGTGGGGCCCAGAGAACCTGCCTAGCCCCCCCCTATCTCCCCCCCAGGTGACGTGCACACTGGTGGCTGCCTTCCTACACTTCTTTTTCCTCTCCTCCTTCTGCTGGGTGCTCACTGAGGCCTGGCAGTCCTACATGGCCGTCACGGGCCGCCTCCGAAACCGCCTCGTCCGAAAGCGCTTCCTGTGCCTGGGTTGGGGTGAGCGGTCAGCACGTCCTGCTCCTCCAGGCCCCTGCCCCTCCCCTCCCCACTCCACACCAGATAAAGCACAGGCCCCATAGGGAGGGCAGATGACCAGTGACCCTGTCTTTAGGGGGAGGGTGTGGGCTGCTGCGGGCTCTATTGGAACCTCTGCCCACAGCATTTCAAACACCAGCTGGCTCACATGTGGTGGGCAGGTTTCAACAGAGCTTCCAGACTCAGACAGACTAGGAAGAAAGACCTGGTGATCTAGTTCTGAAGATCCATCCCTGGCAGCCCTCCGGGTCACCTGAGGCTTGTCAGGCATCGTGCTGGTGGACAGTCCCCAGGGTGGCAGGCACCCAAAACTCACCATGGCCAAACAGTGGACGGCAAAGGGGAGATGGCACAGGCTCCAACAGCACTGCCCCGGGTTGGACGTGGCCACCGTGAGGCAGAGCCCACAGCAATCCCATGGAATGTGGGGCCTGGGACTGAGGGCCCCACCTGACCAGCACCTCATGCGATTACCACTGAGGCACGCTGCCCCTAGCTCTGCAGGCCCTCCTCCTGACCCCCCCACCTTATTCCCTGGGGGTCACCTTCCAATTCGGGACTTGGAGGCCCCCTTCTGCAGGCTGGGCCTGACACCGGTCTCCCTGGCTTCCAGGACTGCCCGCGTTGGTGGTGGCCATCTCTGTGGGATTCACCAAAGCAAAAGGGTACAGCACCATGAACTAGTGAGTGTGTCCCCCATCCCCACCATTGCACCCACCCTGGGGCGTGGCCCAGAGGACGGGGCTGGGAAAGGCACCCAGGGGGCCCATGGGAAAGCTGAGGCTCTGAGAGGCAGGGCTCCCTGGGCTGCAGGGTGAGCCACAGCCTGCTGGTCCCTGCTTGGCAGCTTCCCCAAGGTTGAGGGCGAAAGGACCTGTGTCTTGGGCCAACCTGTGGCCCTCTCTGAGCCTCAGTTTCCCCACTGTGAGGTGTGAGAAGCAGACCGGACCCAGCAGGTGGGCAGTGCCCCCTGGCTCAGCCTCTGGTGCCAGGAGAGAGGGTGGGTGCTAAAGAACACAGAGCCAAGGGGCTGAGGTGGGAGTGGGGTGATTGGGCTGGGAGGGACAGAAAAGTAGGGAAAGAGGGGACTGAGGCCTGGATGGGGGTTGGGGAGAGGGGAGTGAGGAGTGGGGTGGGGGCAGCTGGTGCAGAGACTATTGAATCAGGACAGAGGCAGGAGGACACAGATGAGACTTGCAGCCTGCAGGGTAGGACTGAGGGGCTCTGGGTGCATGTCAGGGCAGTCTGGGTGGGGTTCTGAAGGGTCCCGTGAGTCTCTGTGGGTGGGAAACATGGGACCTGAAGGTCAGGCCTGGAGCGGAGGGGGGGACAGGTGTGGGGTTGTGGGCTGGGTTGAGGGGGCAGCCTCAACCAGGAATCAGGGAGACCAGGGGAACCTGCAGAGAGGCCAGGAGGAATGGGTGGGGAGGGGGAGGGGAGAGGCAAGTTCCCTGCAAGCACCCATGTGTGGGGGGGGGAGGGGGCACCCACTGACTAACCAGCCTGTCTCCCCGCGCCACCCCCCTGCAGCTGCTGGCTCTCTCTGGAGGGGGGCCTGCTGTATGCCTTTGTGGGACCCGCGGCCGCTGTCGTGCTGGTAGGTAGGAGACCCCCGCATTCCCCAATGGGTCCAGCCCTCTGGGTGCCCCTTGGGTGGCCCTGTCCCAGGGGCTCGGGCAGCGTTGAGGTGGCCTGTTCCCGGGAACAGGCGCTGGCTGTGAGCAGTCCCAGGGCAGAGCCCTTGAGGGGCTGTGAACAGCATTGCTGACCGCCAGGCCAGTGGCGGGCGGAGCGGCAGGTGCCTCAGGGCCAGGGTTGTGGGTCCCAGGTGGTGCCGCGGCCAGCCTAACTGCCAGCACCCCTTTCCCTCAGGGCCCCCCGACTCTCTCAGGGAGCAGGCAGACCCTCTGAGATGGGCAGGAGGCCCAAGGAGCTCCTGAGGACAGGGTTGTTCCTCTATCCCTGCACACTCACCTGCACCACCTGCAATCCCTCCTGGGGGGCGGTCCTGCTGCTCGGCACCTGGCGGGGGTCGGGGGACAGAGGCCACAGTACTGCTCACCCCAGTGCTCCATGGTCAGGGCCCAAACCTCCTGGCCTGAGTGGGCGGCCGTGGACGTGTGGGTCGGGCGGAGCCCGGGGCCACTGTGCTGACTGCTGCCCCACGCCCGCCGGCAGGTGAACATGGTCATCGGGATCCTGGTGTTCAACAGGCTGGTCTCCAAAGACGGCATCACCGACAAAAAGCTGAAGGAGCGGGCAGGGTAGGGCGGCAGCCCACACTGGGCCTCGGCCTCCCCACAGGCCCCGTTTGGTCCCCAGAGCCCACCCACAGACCCTGCCCTTCCAGGGGCCATGCCCAGCAGCATCTCATTCCCATGGTGCACTACCAGAGCAGGGCCCCTTGGCCTGGTGTCACTCAGGCCGAGCCACCCTTGTGCTTCGTGGCCTGAGTCCCCAAGGACAGCCCACTGTCAGAGTGACCTTCACCCTGGGCAGGGGGACAGGGGTGGGGCAGTCAGGCAGACTCCTCTTCCACCTTGAGAACAGGGGCGGAGTGGGGGCAGAGCAGAGCCCTGGGGTCACAGGGATGGGTGGGGGTGCTTAGGACTGGTTACCCCTAGGGGACAGCTGAGGTAACTCAGAAAGGGCAGGGCTCTCTGTCCTTCCGGCCCCTCTGGTGTTGGGGTGTGTGTGTGTGTGTGCGTGTGTGTGTGTGTGTGTGTGTGTCCTGGGGAGTGTCCCACGGGGCCTCCCCCCACCACCACCACATTCCTCCACCATCCCACCCCCACCTGTTATCGCTGTCTCTGTCTCTCTGTCTCTGGGCCCCCTGTGGGTTCCAGCCAAGCCAGCTGGGGGCATGGCATGCTCCTGAAGGACCTCACAGGGGCCTGGGTCCCGTTCCCCACCCCCACACTCCTTGCCCGGGCTCCTGGTCTGTGAAATGGGCATGGGCAGGTCCTTCTAAAGCTGCCCTGGGCCAGCAAGGTCCCTGGTCCACTATCACCCACGCACATTGCCTATGGGTGGGCCCTAACTGATAGCCTCTGCTTGCTTCTTGGGAAGGTGCTCCCCAGGATGCTGTCAGCACCACACCCTCCAGACCCGCCCCCGACAGGCTCATCGCCCCTCCTCCAGCCCCACCCCAGAGGCTGTCTGCAGTCCCACTGAGGTCCTAGAGAGAACTTGAGGATGGGTGCCAGGTCCAGGCAGGCAGCAGAGCCCCCTGGTGCTCCATCAAGGGGCAGCCCCTTGCCCATGTTGCCCCTGCCAGCTCACAGACCAGAATCCACCTTCCTTGAACCAGCCAGCAGCCAGACCCTGACCTTCAAGGACACAGCAGGTCCTGGGCAGGGGGTCTGTTCCTTGTGTGAACTTTCCTGTCTGGGACAGAGACCCTTCCCTGTGAGCAGAACCACATTGGCCAGCCTGTACCCCCCCACCCCCCCACCGTGGCCAGCCCACCCACCCAGCCAGGCCAGCCCTGCGCTGCACACGTCCCTCACATGCCCTCAGCTTCTCTGTGGCCAGAAGGGAGCACCCTAGCCCCCCTAGGGCCCTGCTGGGGCCTGCCCTGAGGCCAGGGCCCAAGGAGGGACTGACTGCCGGACTTCAGGGCGCTTCTACATCAGCACAGGCTTTCTTGTCTCAGTCTTTGATTTCACTTGCAGTCCGCTGCCCGAGCCCACCCCCGGGCGCACCCTCAAATGTACCAGGTGTGGAGTTCTCTCTGCGGCTGACGCCAGCGCCGACGCTACTAGTGACGCCATGTTAGTGCCCTCGCCCCCACCCCAACCCACCCCGGGCTCCTCCTCAGACACGCTGCCTGTGTGCTACCCCCTCCTTTCTTCTCCTCGGCTGCCCTGGACCCCAGCAGCCATGCCTGCCCCCTCCCCCAGGGCCTTCTTGCACAAAGGACGTGGGAGAGCGAGGAGGCCACTCAGCTGTGGTGGCACAGGATCAGGGCTGGCTTGCTGCATGGGCTCCAGAGTCACCCTGCCCAGCATATAGCAACCCCTGCCCTCCAGACCCATCCCAGGGGAAGCCTGGCCAGTGGGAGGGGCCCCAGGCGTATGTGCTCGTGGGAGTGTGCACACGTGCCAGTTCCAGCCTGTGAACTAGCACGAGTGTGTATGAGTGTGTGCACATGAGTGTGTGGAAGCCATACACATGTGCTCATGTGTTATCTGAGTATATGTGTGTATGAGTTCATGAGTGTGTGTGTGATTGTGCATGCATGTGTCATCATTTGCGTATGTGAGTGTATGAGCATTGTGTGTATGTGTTTTTGTGAGCATGGGTGAGTCTGTGTGAGCCTGGGAATATGTGTGTGTATGTGTGTGTGTGAGTCTGCGGGGGAGTGTCTGTGTGTGAGCATGTTTGTGTCTGTCTTTGTGAACACGTGTGGGTCTGTGTGTGACTGAGGAGGGTGTGAGCAGGTTCCCCACCTGGCTGATGCGCTGAATGCCTGGACATAGTGTTAGACTGAGTGGGGCAGGCCTGGCTCAGGTGGGAGGGGCCGTGGTAGGGGGAGGGTTGCCCCCAGGGCCTCCCTGAGCTCAGGGCCAAGGCAGCACCCAGAACCTCTGGGTGGTGCTAGGGCCTGAGGGTTGGAGCCTGGGAGAGGTGGGCTCCTGGGTGGGAGAGGGGGGTGCTGCTGAAGTGACTCGGGTTGTCAAGGGGCTTGAGGGCCAAGCCAGAATAAGGCCTGGGCCTCATGCCCTGCTTGTTCCCAACCGAATGTGCTTGTACGTGCCTGACCTCCTCGGGGAGTGGCTGTCAACAGTGCCCCCGAGTTACAGGGGGTGCTCCCTACCAGTCTGGGAAGCTGGGGTTAAAGTGCCAGTGGACTGTCCAAGAACGCCCGGACGCTCCTCTGCACGCCGGTCTCAGTGCCATCAGGACAGGGGCTTCCAAGGTGGTTAGATTCCAAGGGGATTAGATTCCAGGCAGGTTAGCATAGGTCATGGCAGCTGTTCCGGGACTCCCACAGGGTGGTTGTCATGGCGTTTCTTGGCACAGGGCAATCCTGGGGGCTTAGTACGAAGGTTGAGAGAATGGGAACCTGCTAGGGAGAAATGGGCCTGAAAGCTGCACCCCAGAGTTTCCCATCCACACAACACACCTGTGCCTCTCCCAGGGCTGCACAGCTGTGTCTTGGGAAATCTTGTCCCACCCAACCTGAGCCCCGATCTTGCCCCCCTTGGGTGTTTTCGTTTCCACACTCTTCTCAGGCGCTCGATGTGACTGACTCCCGGAAGCCCAAGTCAAAGAATGCAGCGTTCTGTAAGGGTCAGAGAGATGGGCCCCCTCGAGCAGAAAGTCTGTCCTCTAAAACAGTAGTTTCTCTTTTGACTATTTTGGTTTTGTAAAAGTGTTGATGATGTAATACTTTTTTATATAACTAGTCCTCGCATAGCTCACCCAGACACACCTGACCTCTTTAAACACCCTGGGTCAGCCTGCTTTCTCCCCTCTGACTGGCCACACATCTGTTGAGCATTGGGTTTAGTTGGGGTCTCCGATTGGGTTGAGCCCAAGGTGCTGGCTGCGTATCAATCATCTTGCTTTGTCTGCTGGGCTTCCCACCAATCCCCAAGCCACCCCCACCCAACGCCCCTTACTTTACCAAAATCACAATCCAAGACTCTCCCTTCTGCTCCCCACAAAATCACATATTTCAGTGGGCCTGGAACCCCACCACGGACCAAATCGGAAGGAATGACCTCAAATGCTCACCACTGGCTATGGGCTGATTCACCCGCCAGCCTTCCTGGCAGCTCAGGCTCCCGCAGTCCTTTCCCAGCTCTCTCTCTCTCTCTCTCTCTCTCTCTCTCTCTCTCTCTCTCTCTCTCTCTCTCTCTCTCTCTCTCTCTCTCTCTGCGGCCCAGACATGCCCTGCGGTGACCACACAGCACTCACAGACCACCCTCACAGTAGGTAGCTTATTAAGAAGCAGGATGCCCCAGAGGCTCAGAAAAGAGGGAGGTGGAACAAGTCACCCTCCCTCTGTGACAGACAGCCTCACTCTTTAGGGTTCTAGCCTTCTGCCAGGGGGGGTGACATCGCTCCTGTAGGTTTTCTCTCCTCTCTGCCTGCTCCTCTCAGCCTCCCAGATGTCTGGGAAGTCTCGTAGGTCTGGGCACAAACCCCTCATCAATTCAAGGCATCGCCTACCCACGAACTGGCCAATCCCCTCCAGGCAGGCCCCGGACACTTCATCTGCACAGTAAGCCGCAGCTCATCCCATTGCAGACCCTGGGGCCCAGTCCCAGGGCCAGACACGGGACCCAACCACCACAGTGGTTTCCAGCCCAGCCAGGAATTGCAAAGGGGCCAAACCCTAGGCAAAGGGGCCAAACGCCGGGACTAGAAACTTTGGGCAAGAGTAATTCCTGGGAGTTTAGGGCCACAGTCTCAAAGCCACACACAGGAAGTGAGTTGCCACCTGGGCTGAAGCCTGAGTGGGGGTTTATGGAGCTGCCTGGGTGGACCCTACGTGCAGACGGTGAGCCTGAGAGCTGGTCAGCGGGTTCAGAGCACCCCGCAAGAGTTGCTGGAGGAAATGGGCATGGTTGGGTGGGGCCTTGCAGTTAGAGATGGAGGAGGGGGGCACCTGGCTGTGCCCAAGTAGGGATAGGGATGGGGACAGGACTGGGGTGGGCCCGCGGGTCCAGGAAATGGGCATGCCTTCTGAGCTTGGGGATCCCTGTCCCTGCAAAAGCCCCGGCCCTCACAACCCTGGTGCCTATCTCCTGCTGCCCTTGGCCCTATCCCCTCACCCCCGTCTGGACTTCTGGGGAGGCTAGTGGGGTGGTCCAGAGTCCCCCACCCCTCAATGACAATGCTGTAAGCAGCTACCCCCAGGTGCCATGGCCAGGGGTGGCCAGGCCACAGACCACCAGGGCCCCTTGCTGTGGGCAGAGGGTGGCATGGACCCTCCTGTCATGACATCATGTGCCAGAGCAGAGAGGGCTGGGTGCAGGGGGCGAGCCTGCCCAGGGTGCTCCTGGAGGGCTTCTTGGAGGAGGTGCTGGGTAGGAGGCACAGGGCATGGGCCGTCAAGAGGAACCCCATCCTTGCTCCGTTTCTGTCTGCTCTGCGTCTCCACCCTGATTCCTGTCTGCCATCTGTCTGTGTCTGTCAGCCTGTCTGCCCCCTGCTGCCTCTCTCGGGCTTTCCCGTCTCCCTCTCTCCTTCCAGGGCCAGTGCTTGGCTGCCCTGCCAGCTCCCAAAAGGCCACCTTGGACTGCAGCTGGGCCTGGACCACTGCTTGGGGGCCTGAGGGGTGTCTGATCGGGACCACCTGTGCCGCCTGGACAGTCAGGAAATGGGGGCTCCTCCAAGAGCCCCCCATCCTACCAGCCCACTGGGAACCCTTGAGCTGGTGGGGGTGCAGAGGGCCCCTCCCTGGGAGAGGAGGCAGTGAGGCTGGGAATGTGGTTCTGGAAGAGTGAGGGGGCAAGAGTGGAGAGTGCAGGGGAGCAGGGCCCTCCAGAGGAAGCCCTGACCCTTGCGGCCGCTGTCCCCAGGGCCTCACTGTGGAGCTCGTGCGTGGTGCTGCCGCTGCTGGCGCTGACCTGGATGTCCGCCGTCCTCGCCGTCACCGACCGCCGCTCCGCCCTCTTCCAGATCCTCTTCGCAGTCTTCGACTCACTGGAGGGCTTCGTCATCGTCATGGTGCACTGCGTCCTGCGCAGAGAGGTGGGCAGGGCAGCCGCAGGGAGGGGTCACTGGGTTGCCGGAGGGGCGCCCCTACCGCAGCATGGCTCCTTGGAGGCGCGTTCCAGCCCCGCCATGGGATCCAGGTGGATCCTACGTGTGTCAAGAGCATCCAAGGATTCTCAGGGGCTGCTCTGTCGGAAATGAAGGGCTAGGCCGTTTTTCGGGGTGCCTCTAGGCGGATTCAAATCTCCGACTTCAGGTGAGCAGCGAGCTCGTTAGCCACCTGCAGCAGCCGGGCTTGCTCCCGAGGGCTGAGCGTGACACAGGCACAGCCTGGCTGCTCCCAGACAATATGCTCAGGAACTGCCCGTTGGCAGTGGCTCCCTAAGTGGCGGGTGCATTCAGTCCACCACCTCGTGGCCCAGGTCTGCCACGCCCTGAGGGCACCACCTAGCCCAGTTGGACACGGCAGGACCCTGAGGGGAGCCCACAGAGGCAAGGGGCTGTCGGGAAGGGTGACAAAGGGGAACCCCCTCAGCCTGCCCCTGTGCCCGCAGATGCCCAGCTCCACTTCCTTTACGGAGCCCAGCCAACATACAGAGGGTTGAGTTGTGTCCCCAAAGGTGCGGTCACGCCTGTTTTAGGCTCTGGTCCCCTTCCGGAGATCGTGGGGGTACAACTACCCGAGTGTGAGAGCTCGTGCCTCTGGCCCTGGCACAGGACCCTCCCGATAGACGGCCGCACGTGCTGTAGGGCCTGGAGACGCACACAGGGGGTGGCTGTCTTCTGATGGGACCCAGGCACCCCGGGCAGCATCAGCCATGCATGGGGGATGTTGCTGGCCAGGCCGCATGGATGCTGAGTGAGACTGACCGTCCTGCTCTGCCAGGTCCAGGAGGCTGTCAAGTGCCGCATGGTGGACCGGCAGGAGGAGGGAAATGGCGACTCAGGGGGCTCCTTCCAGAACGGCCATGCCCAGCTGATGGTAGGACCCCACCCACCAGGCGCTGTTCGCCTGCAGCCCCCAGGGGCCCCAGCTGCAGAGACTGGCCCAGGGACATCCGTTGGGAAGGGGCCCAGTTGGCAGGTCTGCAGCACTGGTGGCCCATGGGCTCCTCAGTCACCCAGCTCCCTGTGTCTGCTAGCTTCTGCCCTGCCAGCCTCCACACGCCCACATCCCTCAGGGCCTGCTCTGCCCCGGCTCAGCTACCTCCACGGAGCAACGGACAGCAGTGGGGGCCGTGCAGTCTGTCACACTGCCCCCTCCATGGACTCCTAAGCTGATTCTGTGGTGTCTGCTGGCCCCCAAGGGCCTGGACTCCTCCAGGCAGGGGCTTGGTGAATGGCAGTGGCCCTGGGGGAGGTTGAATGATTGGCCTCATCCCAGTGTCCACTCCTTCAAGAAGCCTCAGGGGCTCTGTTTCTCCCCAGAGGAAGCCAGAGGAAGCTGATGGGGAGAGGTTTGGCCTCCTGGGCCTCAGCTTCTGCCTCCACCTGGGCCTCTCCTGGGCCTGCCATTGACTCCTGGGAAGAGTCCATAGCTGCTGATGACTGGGCCCACTGCTGTGTGATGGATGGGATGCCCGGAAAGGAGCACTGGGAGGGGGTAGGGGTGTCTGTGTCTGAGCCCCACCTGCTTCTCCCTGGTGGGGTCCTCACTGTTGCACGGGTCACAGTGGCCCCAGGGCTCTGCTGAGGGTGGCCTGGGGCAGTTGGCCTTGATAGGGTGCCAGCTGTCCTGCCCCACTGGTTCTTGGGCCCCAGCAGAGTCCTCCCTTATACCTGAAGCCGGGAGCCAGGCTACTAGGGGGATGCCTGCACTCCCCAGCTGACTAGTCCACAAAGCCCTTGGAGGCAAAGCACACATGCACGTGCACACACACATGTGTGCACACACATACACCCAGGGGCAGGAGACAGCAATATCCCGTCGAGTTGACCTGCCCATGGGCACCACGGACCTGCTGTGAGCAGCTGACTCTTGTGTGATCATGCCACGTAGCCCCTGCACCTCAGCATGCCCCCCGCAGAGCCCCCAAGTGGGACCCTACTAGGCCCGCCCTGACAGCCTATCTCTGTTTTGCAGACCGACTTTGAGAAGGATGTGGATCTGGCCTGTAGATCAGGTGAGCGCCTGACAGGTGAGAGCGACAGGTGGCCCTGCCGGGCCCACCTGCTTCTTTCTTTTTTCTCTGTGCATCCGTCTGTCCCCATCCCACCTGGTCCCCACATCCCACATGGACAGAGGGAGGTGACACAGGCCAGCCTGGTACCCTCTCCTCCAACACGTCCCCAAAGGGACATCCCAGATTGCTGCCCCAGTCTTCCCCACCTCCCATCCCATGTCCCCCACCCCCTCTGCCTCTCCACCATGTCCTACAGGGGAACCCTCACTCCCCCTTGCCCCCCACCTGTCCCAGGCATCTGTGTTGTCTCCATCTGTTCATGGTCTCCTTCCCGGGTGGGGGGTGGGGGCAGGGCAGACAGACTGGGTGAGGGCACCAGTGGGAGCTGGAAAACCCACTGAAAGACCCTGGCTGAGCATCTTAGAAGCAAAGGCTGAAAGGGAATCAATCGTTTGCCCAAGAAAAGGAAGTCCCACACACACAGTGAGAGGAGCCCCTCCCCCAGTGAGAGGCCCCATGTCACAGCTTTGTGTGGAGAGACAGGCATCCATCTGCCAGGGGGCAAAGGGGACATGTGCCCACACCACCAGTGGTATCGGTGTCACAGAGCAGGACCTAGGGGTATCCGGAAGCAGCAGCACAGGGCCAGGAGGGGACTGTCCCCTGCTGAGCCTGGCCTCCCACCCACCCCCCAGTGCTGAACAAGGACATCGCGGCCTGCCGCACAGCCACCATCACGGGCACCCTGAAGCGGCCGTCCCAGCCAGCGGAGGAAGAGAAGCTGAAGCTGGCCCATGTGCCCACACCCCCCTCCAACTTCAACAGCCTCCCGGCCAACGTGTCCAAACTGTACCTGCACTGCTCGCCCCACGGCCCCGGCGGTGGGGCGCTGCCCACCTTCCCCAACCACTCGTTGACGCTCAAGAAGGACAAGGCGGGCAAGGCCTCCTTCATTGGTGACGGCGACATCTTCAAGAAGCTGGACTCAGAGCTGAGTCGGGCCCAGGAGAAGGCCCTGGACGCCAGCTATGTGATCCTGCCCACAGCCACGCTGCGGCCCAAGGCCAAGGAGGAACCCAAGTACAGCGTCCACCTGGACCAGATGCCCCAGACGCGGCTCATCCACCTCAACATGGCCCCGGACGCCGGCTTTGCCACCCGCAGCCCGCCTGCCCGAGAACCGCCCAGCGGACCCCCGGAGGCACCCCCTGCCCAGCCCCCTCCACCCCCGCCCCCTCCCCCCCCACCTCCTCAACCGCCCCTGCCCCCACCACCCACTCTAGAGTCGGCGCCCCCCAGCCTGGGTGAGTCCGGGGAGCCAGCAGCCCACGCGGGGCCCAGCACGGGCACCATGACTAAGAACGGGACTGTGGCTGCTTTGTCCGTGAGCTCCTTAGAGGTGAGAGGCCGTGGGCCACCAGGAGTGTGTGTGAGTGTGTGTGTGTGTGAGTGTGAATATGTGTGTGTGTGTGAATGTGTGAGTGTGTGTGTGTGGTTGGGGGGCAAGGGAGCAAGTGACCTGTCCCCACACTTCTCTGGGCAGTTGCCCACCGAGAGCAGAGACTGGGTGCGGGGCTTCTGAGAACCTGTGCACACCTGGCCCGCCCCAGTGCCCTAATTCCTAGCCTCCTCTCCCAACAAGAAGCTCACTTGGTCCCCCAAAGCCTGGGCTGAGCCCCATTTCAGAGGTGCCAAGCACCCCCAGGCTGTTCTGGGATTGCAGGGTGGCCCTGGCAGCGTCCTGGGCCGGTCCTCGAGGCACAGAGGCCATGGTTCAGGTTGTCAGGCACAGGGGGTGGGGAGTGCCTTGCCCAGCCGCCTGGACAGTTGTCCCCTGTGGCCTGGGCCAGGAGGGTAGGCGAGGGGGCGTACTGGGGGTTGTGGGGAGCTGGTTGCCAACGTGCCCCTTCTCCACAGCGGCGGAAATCGCGCTATGCAGAGCTGGACTTCGAGGTGCGTGGGGACGCACGGTGTCCTGGGGCGGGGCTGCAGGCGAGTCTGGCGGGCTTGCCGGGATGGGGGCGAAGGGGCGGGGTCGCGTGAGGGACTCGCCGCCCCCTCCCCTGCAGAAAATCATGCACACCCGGAAGCGGCACCAGGACATGTTTCAGGACCTGAACCGGAAGTTGCAGCACGCAGAGAAGGACAAGGAGGTGCTGGGCGCCGACAAGGTGGGCGGTGCCGGGTGGCGGGAGGGTCCGGTGCCGTCCACCCCTACTACCCTCCTGCGGAGGCTCGGCCCTCGCCTCGGGACCCCTGGGGGAGGGCGGGCCGCGCAGGGGCGCCCCGGGGAACGTGGGTGGCGGGACCGCAGGGGGGCCGCCAGCTGACCGGCCCCCGCTCCCCTGGACCCCGGCGCGCGGCCCGCAGCCCGAGAAGCAGCCGACGCCCAACAAGCGGCCGTGGGAGAGCCTGCGCAAGGCGCACGGGACGCCCGCCTGGGCCAAGAGGGAGCTGGAGCCGCCGGCGCCCTCGCCGCTGGAGCTGCGCGGCGTGGAGTGGGAGAAGACGGGCGCCACCATCCCGCTGGTGGCCCAGGACAGCGTGGACCTGCAGACCGAGGTCTGAGGGCGGCCGCGGGACCACCGCAGCGATGCTCCCCCGCCCCAGGGCGGGCACACGCGCTCGGCCCGGCCCGCGCGGCTCCGGGGCGCTCGGGCGCCGGCCAGGCTCGGCCGGCCGGGCGCAGGGACCAGAGCCGGGCGAGGACAGGAGGAAGCCCCGGGCCCTCGGAGTCGGCCCCGCGGGCGGCCGGCCGGGCGGCGGGGCGCGAACTGTGGACAGGCCAGGCGCCCGCCGAGCCGCCGCCGCCGCCGGCCTCAGCGGAGGATCAGCCTGCTCGCCCGGCCGGCCTGGCTCCGTTTTTTAGACACCCCTGGGAAGCAGCCAGCCCCACTCCCTTCCAAGGCCCTGGGCGCCCCCAGGCCCAGGCCAGAGCACAGCCCTCTCTGCGCGCCGCCCCTGGGGTGGGGCTCATTCGGCGCCCACGCCGCGGGGCGGGGCGGGGCGGGCATCTATTTTTCTCTCCTTTCCTTTTCTTCAATAAAAAGAACTAAAAACCCACCTCCTCTCTCCGCGTGACCTTCCTTTCTCTGCAAGCCCGACCCCGGCCGGCCAGTGGGCACTGCAGCCCCAGCCGTGCCCCAGTGCCCCTTGGACCCCCAGGTCCAGCAGTCAGAACCTGGTGTCGCAGCCCACGCTGCCCTTGCCCTGCTGTGTCCATCAGAGGGTGCCCGAGACCTCCCTCCAGGGAGTGTGGCTGAGTCAGCATGCAGCGGGTTATACATAAATATGTATCTGAAGCACCAAAAATAAATTATCCACAGGGATCCAGAGGGAGCTGGGAACCTCAAACCTGGGGTGCCACCTCAAGGCAGCAGGTTCCACCCAAGGGCTCAACCTCAGGCCTGGGCCTGGGAAGATGCTGCCCCACCCTCTCCATGCAGACCCCTACCCTCTGTCATGGTTTTGCAATATTGCCACCCCCATCCTCCCTGTCACTCACTCTTCATCACCCCAACCCTGCCATCCCTGTTCACCCCAATGCTGTCACCTCTCTCCCAGCACCACCCCAACCACCAATGCCTTCACTCTCATCCTCTAGCGCCCTATACCATCACCCCGTCTCCATCCACCCCATTCTCCACCACCAGGTTCCTCACAGCCCCAGTCCCTCCGTGCCCCGTCCCCCACACCCGCCAACATTCCCGAGCAGGCTGGGCAACGAGGTTGGTGAACTCCGATGCTGACAGGCTTGGGTCTCAGGTGTCCTCTGTCCACCACTGGACACTTTCTCTTTCTGGACTTTGGTGGGCCCCTCTGGCCCATGGCAGGAGATAGTCTGGGAGAGATTACCTGGGGCACAGGTGTAGTAAGTGAAGAGCCACCCCTCCTGGGCCCCTCCCTGCCATGTCCACACCTCATTTTCCCCCTTCCCCCCACAAACACACCTCTGGCCCTCCGGGCCCTGAGACCACTGTTGAAAGAACACGCCCACACTTCTGTTCTGCAGTGGGAACGCCGGCTCCTGCACCTCCCCTGTGTGTCCAGCAGAGGGCAGGCCGAACCACCAGATAGCTCCCGAGTGGGCATCTGCCAGGCTGAGTATGGAGGGTGGGTGGGGGTGCTAGGAGCCTCAGTCTGCAGTGGTGAGCTGTGTGCAGCTGGGCCTATGCTGGGTCCTTCAAACCACTGACCCCAGGGTGAGCTGGCTGGGGATCCCAGGCACAGAGGCTCCAGAGAGGAGGAGCGGGGGACCTCCAGACCTTGTGGCCCCCACCCCTGGGACTCAAACAGAAAACAATGCCCTGCTGGAGAAAGGAGGCCCACCTGGTCAGGTGCCCCAGTCCTCACAGCCCTGCACTCAGTTTCCCAGACTGTTTCCTCCAGGTGGACTGTGTGTCATGGCCCTACCAGTGTCCCCCTTACTGTCCCAAAGCAGGTCGAGAAGGCAAAGATGCTAAGTCCCTGCTGCCTTCTGTGTGAGTGACAGGAGTGTCCAAGTGGCCTCAGGTGGCCCCATGTGGCTACAGTGATGCAAACAAGTGTGAAAGGTCAGGAGTGACTACAGTGGACATGGGGTGCGTCCACATGCACGTGTGGCTGCGAAGGTGCACATAGGTGATTACTGGATACCGAGTGACCGCAGGTGAGGCCACGGCTGTGAGGGACTGAGGGACTGAGTGACCACATTAAGTGGGCAGGTGGTGAGAGGACCACAGAAAGGACGTGTGCCCATCACAGCCACTGTAAGCATCATGAAAAGCCCTCCCTGGGGGCCAACACAGGACAGAACCCGCACCTGGTGACAGCACGCAGCCCCAAATTATAACTCTTGTAGTTAGCAGCTCAAAGCGTAACCACTACGCAACCAGGGATCCAGATTATAACTCTTGACTCCTGGAGAAACCGAGACAGATGTGTGAGATTTGGCAGCAAATGGAAACCCCAAGGCAGCTTATGAGTGATTTGACTCATGCCATGTGCATGTTCGTCGGTCACCACAGGGCCACAGGGCCACAGTGACAGTGACCGTGGCTTTGAAGGGGCAAGCTGGTCTCACCTGTGACGGCGAATGCACTTGATTACAGTGCCACCGTGGACGTGAACTGAAATCGCACTTCTGCATTACTGAAGTCAGTGAGATTCTGAATTTAACCTCATCTGGCCCTAAGGACTTGAACGGAAGGCCTGTGGACTATGGGCCCGTCTGCGTCCTCTGGCTGCTAAGGACGGCTGCGGTGACCAGGTAACCAAGGTGCAGAAAGCCAGGAGGCTATGCCGGGCGTGGTGAGGAGCTCGGGGCTGGGGCTGTCCAGCCGAGTCCGTTGAGGGTTCTCCACTGTCCTGTGTAGCGAGTGCCCTGGAACAGCTCCCAGTCCACCCCCCACCCACCCACCTCTCATACACCGTAGCAGGACAACTGAAACAAAGCAAAGTGATCAGAAAAGCAAGAGGGCCCAGGCCAGATCATCACCCAGCCCACATGCTGCGAACAAGAGGGCAGCACGCTGAGCACTGTGACGGGTGTCAGGAGGGAGGACGTGAGCAGGGTCAGAGCTCAGTGAGTGACCAGGTTCAGGGTTGTGAGTGTGTTAGTCTGGGTAGACTATAGAAACAAATTCATAAACACACATATGTGTATAAGAAAGAGCTTTATGTACAAGAGCAGTTGAATATTGAGAAAACATCCCAGCCCAGTCCAGATCAAGTCCATAAGTCCAATGTTAGTCCATACGTCTAACACTAGTCCATAAATTCCTCTTGAGACTCACGCAGCACAAGCAATGACGCCAAAAGTAGAAAAATCACAGGCCAGCGGGTGGGAAGTCTTGTGGATCCAGTGGCATTGTAAGCATCTCAGTGCTGGCAGGGGTCTCCACGTGGTTTCTCCAGCTCAGGGCACTGGGATAGTTCCATGTGTCTTGTCAGCTGCAATGTCTCCCCGGGTGTGAGCTGAGAGAGAGTGTCTCCCGCCTCCAAGGAGGAAATACAGGAGTTCCCAGAATCCTCAGGGGAAGGCCATGCCCACACCAAGACCTCCTTGGCTAGACAATGATTGACAGGCTAGACTCCACCCCTACACTCTTAATCCTCAGATTGACACCAGATGATGTAGCAACCACAGCGAGTGACCCACATCAGGGTCAGTGTGTGACCAGGGTCAGTGTTTGCTGAGTGAGCAGGACCAGGGCTCGGTGCAGGGAAGGATTACCCAATAAGCAAGGTTAGCTTGTGCGTAAGCACCAACAACACAGAGCAGAGGCCTGTGGGTGCCGAGCAGACATCCCCAAGGGGAAAAGCACCCTCTTGAGGCAGCAGAGGCGCAGTGAAAACGAGGAAGGGCCTCACGGGACGGATGGACCCAGGGCCGCAACCGTGGCCTCAGACCAGTGGTGGGGTCCAAATAATTCAACAACCGGTTCACTGCCCCAGGGACCGTGGTAAGCATCCTTTTTAAAAGGTTGCTTATTATTTCATATCATGAATACTTAAATGAAAACAATAAGAGAGATACACAAAACTAGATTGGTATAAGAAAAGGTTTTTTAATATTAATAAAAATTACTAAATGATACCTGACCCCCCCAATAAAACAAAATCAAAACTGTCATTTATTGTGGTAACAATTGTACATTTCTCCTTGACATGATTGAAATATGGAATGGTATATGTATGAAGCCCCAACTTAAAAAAACTGTAATTTAAAGTATTTCCATATTGCTTCTTAATGGATATCCTCACTTGCCATATTCTTTGCTTTTATCTGAACACCATTGGCTGTGTGATTTATCTTTAACCCCTGTCGGAGTGGGATCCTGGTCCTTCTTAAAGGTAGCCCCCCCCCCCATCAATCAATCAATAGATAGATAAATAAGTGAAAGTAGGCCCATCAGTGCGTTGGGCGGACTAGAAACAGGCAAAGGCGTCTCTGGACACACTGTGTTCAACTTTGAAAAGCCCTCCTGCTCTGTTGCAGTTGCAGCAGCTGCTCTGACCGTCCTTGTAGCTCTTTGAACACTTGGAGGAATTGTGTATTTCACCTACAACATCCTGCGGGCATTTGGGGCGGAACACCACGCAGAAACGAACGGCAGCGTGCTGCCCTCTGGCGGGTTGGCATCTTTCCCCCTTTCTATGTTTGCTTGCTGCCGTCACTTCCACACGCGCTGGCTGCCCAGCACCCTCCTGAGAGAGAACCTGGTTCCAAGTGCCATTTTTTTTTTTACATTTTATTAGGGGCTCATACAACTCTTATCACAATCCATACATATACATACATCAATTGTATAAAGCACTTCTGTACATTCTTTGCCCTAATCATTTTCAAACATTTGCTCTCCACTTAAGCCCTTTGCATCAGGTCCTCTTTTTTTTGCCCCTCTCTCCCCGTTCCCCCCTCCCTCATGTGCCCTTGATAATTTATAGATTGTTATTTTGTCATATCTTTCCCTATCCGGAGTCTCCCTTTCCCCCCTTCTCTGTTGTCCGTCTCCCAGGTCACATGTAGATCCTTGTAATCAGTTCCCCCTTTCCAACCCACTCACCCTCTACTCTCCCAGTATTGCCCCTCACACCCCTGGTCCTGAAGGTATCATCCACCCTGGATTCCCTGTGCCTCCAGCTCCTATTTGCATCAGTGTACAACCTCTGCTCTATCCAGACTTGCAAGGTAGAATTCGGATCATGGTAGTTGGGGGGAGGAAGCATCCAGGATCTGGGGGATAGCTGTATTCTTGATCAGTGCTACATCACACCCTGACTGACTCATCTCCTCCCCTAAACCCCTCTGTGAGAGGATCTCCAGTGGCCGACAAATGGGCTTTGGGTCTCCACTCTGCACTTCCCCCTTCATTCACTATGGTATTTTTTTTTTTGCATGATGCCTTATACCTGGTCCCTTTGGCACCTCATGATCGCACAGGCTGGTGTGCTTTTTCCATGTGAGCTTTGTTGCTTCTGAGCTAGATGGCCGCTTGTTTATCTTCAAGCCTTTAAGACCCCAGACACTATCTCTTTTGATAGCCGGGCACCATCAGCTTTCTTCACCACATTTACTTGTTCACCTGCTTTGGCTTCAGCAGTTGTGTCGGGAGGGTGAGCATCGTAGAATGCCAATTTAATAAAAGAAAGTATTCATGCATTGAGGGAGTGCTTGAGTAGAGGCCCAAGGTCCTTCCGCCACCTTCATACTAAACCTATAAATATAGACACATAGATCTATTTCCCCATCCTCATATATATATTTGCATGTACATGTCTTTGTCTAGACCTCTGTAAATGCCCTTTGACTCCTAGCTCTTTCCTCCATCTCCCTTGACTTTCCTCCTGCCCTACTACCATGCTCCGTCCCCACCTGGGTTACAGCTATACCTCTTCTTTATGTAACCTTACCCTTGATCATTCCCCACCAGGCCTGCAACTCCCCCTTCACCACCATTTTGGGTCCCATGTTGTTCCCTTGTCCCTGTGTTTGTTAACACCACTTCCTTACCCCCCCCCACCTCCCCCTATCCCAAGTCCCCCCGGAACTGTCGGTCCCGTTGTTTTTCTCCAGATAGTTCACCAGCCTGTCTTATTTAGACAGACCTGTGGAGACACTAACATGCACAAAAACAAGACAGAGGAAAACAAAGCAACACTATACAACCAGACAACAAAACAACAACAACAAACCACCGACAAAGAACAAAACAAAGCACATCAAGAAAGAAAAGCTTGTAGTTAGCTCAAGGATCATTTGTTGGCCCTTAGGAGTGTTTTCCAGTCCAGTCTGTTAGGGCACCACGCCCTGGCCCCAAAGTCCACTTTCAGCATTCCCTGGGGACCTTGCCACTCCATTCCCTTGCTGTTCCGCTGCACTCCCACAGTGATTTGCCTCGGTGTGGTGGGATCAGGTCAGGTGCAATTCCCACACTGTGTCTCCGGTGCTGTCCCCTGTATCGCCCTTAGTCACTGAGGGGCATCATGTCTCATAGTAGGGCCAGCCATGTTGTTCTCTCTGTGGACTGGCTGCTCTACTCAGGAACATCATCATCACGGCCTGGTGGGCCAGGCTGTGCTCCACTCTCTCCTCCTGCCCCTTCATCTTCTCCCGTGTGCTCTGATCAGATATGTCCATCTCCCGGAGCTGCAGAGTCAATGTCGTCCTTTGAAACAAATTCTTTTGGGGGGAGGGGCAGGAATCCACTTAATTTTTGGTGCTGGGGCCAGCCTCCCAGACCTCTCTACTGGTTCCCTACTCCACGCAGGGATATTGCATTCACACCTTGCGGCACTGGGTTGAAGTCTGGCCCCACTTTCCCTGTGGAGATATAAACAATACCCTCCCCTTGGGTGGGTTAGTGCCCCATGACCCCACTACCCTTTTCTTCCTTATATTCATCCTTTTATTTTTCTTTCCCCACCTCCTCCACCGTTGTCTACCATGTGCATCCCTGGTTTTGGTCTGGTCTCTGCCATACTACACAGTCTTCACTCCAAAAATGTTTGTACACAGTAGCTTTTTCCCTCTTCCCCTTTTGCATTTTTTTTAATACTTACCTCAGCGGGCGGCTCATGTTGTACTTGTCCTTTTGTGCCTGTCTTACTTCGCTTAGCATGATTTCCTCCAGTTCTTCCCATGCCGCAATGTGCCTCATATGTTCCTCACTGCTTTTTAGTGATGCGTAGTACTCCACTGTATGTGCACACCACAGTTTTTGTTTTTGTTTTTTTCCTTACACACGGAACGATTTTATTTGGTCTGGGAGGGGAGGCTGGGACGGGCAGGGCTAGTGCCCACCTGCGGGGACTTTCCCGGACATCAGGTGTTCCTCCATTCGGGTTTAGAAGAAACACCCTCATTGATGAAGTCCCCACGCAAGGCAGGCACGGTAGTGCATGCCAGGCAGCCTGCGGGAGGGTGGTGCGCCCTAGGCACTGCGGGGGGCGGGAGGCCCTTGGAGAGCAGGGCCTGGAGGTCGGGCTCGAGGTCGATGGTGGGGAAGCGGCGGCTGTACCTGCGCACAGGCACACCATCGCGGCCCACCAGGAACTTCTCGAAGTTCCAGGAGATGTCCTTGCGGCACACAGGCGACCAGGTGATAAGCTTGGGGTCGGTCATGAGAGAGGTGGCATTTTCGCTGGGCGCTGGCAGGGCGTCCCAGAGGAAGGCAAAGAGCGGGTGTGCATTGGCGCCCTTCACCTCGCACTTCTCAAACAGGCAGAAGTTGGGCTCGAACCCGCCTCCAGGTCAGCCGTGCTTGAGAGAATTCAGAATCTCTTCATTCTTGGCGTTCTCCTGATGCCCAAACTGGTTGCACGGGAAACCTAGCACGACCGGGCCCCGGGGGCCGACGCGCTGCTGCAGGTCGTTCATCTGGGTGTAGTCCCGGACCGTGGTGCCTCAGAGCGACACCACTGTTTTCGATGAGCAGCACCTGGCCCTGCAGCGAGGCCAGGCTCACGGGCTGCCCACCGGCCAGCGGGCGCGCGGGGAAGGCGTACATGGAGCACGCGGCGGCCGCCGTGAGTGGAGCGGCACACATGACGCCGGGACCGGAGGCACGAGAGAGATGGACGAGGTCGGCAAGAAGAACGAGTATACCACAGTTTTTTTAATCCACTCGTCAGTTGATGGAAATTTGGGTTGCTTCCAGCTCCTTGCAATTGTGAACTGTGCCGCAGTGAACATTGGAGCACAGATGTCTGGCCTTGGTTTGTTTCTTGCCTTTTCTGGGTATATGCCCAGTAGGGGGATTGCTGGGTCATATGGTAGCTCTATTTCCATCTGTTTTAGGCATCGCCAGATCGATTTCCATAGTGGCTGTACATACTTACAGGCCCACCAGCAGTGGATGAGAGTTCCTGTCTCCCCACAGCCCCTCCAACACTTGTTGCTTTCTGATTTTTTTGAATTGGGCTACCTTTGAGGGTGTCAGGTGGTACCTCATTGTTTTCTTTAATTTGCATTTCTCTTATGGCTAAAGATTGGGAACATTTTCTCATGTTTGTTGGCCATTCAGATGTCTGCCCCTGTGAAACTTCTGTTCAAGTCCTTTGCCCACCTTTCAAGTGGGCTATTGGTTTTTTTCTTTTTGGAAGCTAGCAGAGTATTGTAGATTTTAGTAATAAGGCCTTTGTCTGATGTGTCATTGCTAAAGATTTTTTCCCAGTCTGTGGACTCTCTTATTACTCTCTTGGTGAATTCTTTCGATGTACAGAAGTGTTTTATCTTCAGTATATCCCATTTGTCGATTTGTGCCTCCTCTGTGTGTGTCCTTCCCTATTTCTGATAGCCTGTGTAGTCCCTGTGCCAAAGTTCTCAAGTTGGTCCCAATTCCCTTATTGATGGCCCTTATAGTTTGGGGTTTAACTTCATGGTCTGTGATCCACCTTGAGTTTATTCTTGTGCATGGAGTGAGATAAGGGTCTTGCTTCATTTTTCTGCATGCTAATATCCACTTTTTCCAGCACCACTTGTTAAAGAGGGCATCGGCTTCCCATTTGATATTTTTGGGGCCCTTATCCAAGATCAGCTGTCTGTATGCTGATGCTTTTATTTCTGGGTTTTCAGTTCCTTTCCATTGGTCTGAGTATCTGTCATTGTACCAATACCATGCAGTTTTGAGAACTTTGGCTGTATAGTATGTGCCAAAGTCAGGTAAAGCAAGCCCTCCCACGGTGTCCTTCTTGTGGAGTTCTCTGCTAATTCTGGGTTTCTTCCCTCTCCATATGAAGTTGGTAATCAGTTTTTCCATTTCTTTGAAGAAAGATGATGGTAATTGTATCAGGATGGCATTAAACTTATATAGTGCTTTTGGCAGAACTGACATCTTAACTATATTAAGTCTCCCAATCCAAGAGCATGGGATATTCTTCCATTTGTTGAGGTTGCTCTTGGTTTCTTGTAATAGTGTTCTATAGTTTTCCCTGTATAGATCTTTTGTTTTTTCAGTCAGGTGTATCCCTAGATATTTCAATTTGTGTTTGCCTATTGTGAAGGGTACCACCTTTTTAATCTCTTCTTCTGTGGTCTTATCCGATGTGTATAACAGTCTGATGGACTCCTGTTTGTTGATCTTGTATCCTGCCACTCTGCCAAACTCCTCTATTGCTTCCAGTACTCCCCTTGTGGAACTTTTGGGATTTTCCATAAATAAAATCATATCATCTGCAAATAACGATAATTTCACCTCTTCCTTCCCCAGACAAATACCTTTGATGTCTCTTCTTTGCCTTATGCTGTTAGCTAAAACCTCCAGCACGATATTAAATAGGAGTGGGGACAAGGGGCATCCTTGTCTGGTTCCCTTTTTCAGTGGGATTGTGTTAGTCTTTTCTCCATTGACTACCACATTGGCTGTTGGTTTTTCATATATAGCTTGTATTGTCTTGAGCAACTTTCCTTCCATTCCTATCTTCTCAAGTGTCTTAAACAGGAATTGGTGTTGGATGTTGTCGAAGCTTTTTCTGCGTCTATTGATATTGTCATGTGGTTCTTATAATTTTTCATGTCAATGTGACGACTAATACTAATGGTCTTTCGAATGTTGAACCATCCCTGCATCCCTGGTATGAGTCCCATTTGGTCATGGTGAATTATTTGTTCTATATACTTTTGTATTCTGTTGGCTAGTATTTTGTAAGGATTTTTGCATCAATGTTCATTAGGGATATTGGTCTGTAGTTCTCGATTCTTGTGGGATCCTTGCCCGGTTTGGGTATCAGAGGTATATTACCTTCATAGAAGGAGTTTGGGAGTTTGCCATCTTTTTCTATGTTCTGGAAAAGTTTGTGTAGGATTGGTGTTAGTTCTTCCCTGAATGCTTGGTAGAATTCTCCAGTGTAGCCATCTGGTCCAGGGGATTTTTTTGTTGGTAATCCCTTGATAACCTTTTTCTATTTCTTCTATTGCTATGGGTCTGTTGAGATTCTTGATGTCCACCGAGGATAGTCTAGGGAGGGATTGTTTTTCCAGGAATTTTTCCATGGCTTCCAAATTATTGAATTCATTGGAGTACAATCCTTCATAGTACTGTGTAACTATCCTTTTGATTTCATTAGGGTCTGTTGTAATGACCCCTCTTTCATCCCTTATTCTTGTTATTGAGATTTGTTCCCTCCTTTCTTTGGTTAGGTTTGCCAATGGTCTATCGATCCTGTTTATCCTTTCAAAGAACCAACTTTTAGCGATATTAATTTTTCCATAGTTTTGTTATTTTCCCTCTCCTGAATCTCAGCCCTGATTTTTATAATTTCTTTTCTTTTGCTATTAGTAGGGTTGTCCTGCTGACTCAGCTCTAGTTTTTGTAAATTTTGTGTGAGCGTATCAATCATGAGTCTCTCTTCCTTTCTCAGGTGTGCTTGTATTGCTATGAACCTTCCTCTGATGACTGCCTTTGCTATGTCCCATAAGTTTTAGTACGTCGTGTGCTCATTTTCGTTGGTTTCGAGAAATTTCCTGATTTCGTCTCGGATCTGCACCAGTATGCACTCCTTTTGCAGTAGAGAGTTATTCATCCTCCAATTATTTGCTCTTATTTTCTTTGTCTTCCTTTTGTTGATTTCCAGTCTTATGGCACAGTGGTCAGAGAGAGAGGTCTGTATTATTTCAATGTGCTTAACTTTATGTAGATTTGCCTTATGCCCCAGCATGTGGTCTATCTTCGAATATGTGCCATGGGGACTTGAAAAGAATGTGAAATTTTTTATATTTGGATGAAAAGCTCTGTAAATATCTATCAGGTCAAATTGTCTAATTGTGGAGTTTAGCTCTCTAGTCTCCTTGTTGAGTTTCTTTCCCTGTGATCTATCTTTCTCAGTGAGTCGTGTGTTGAAGTCACCCACTATAATTGTCGAGTCTGTGATTTCTTTCTTAATCTTTTGGAGTGTTTGGTTGACGTATTGAGCTGGTCTCTCATTTGGGAAATATATGTTTACAATGCTTAGTGGTTCATTGTCTACGATTCCCTTGAGCATTATATAGTGTCCCTCCTTATCTCTTTTTATGGTTTGCACGTTTAGGTCAATTTTATCCGAGATTAGGATTGCAACCCCTGCTTTTTTTGTATTGCTGTTTGCTTGGTAGGTCCTTCTCCAGCCTTTGATTCTCAGCCTATTTTTGTCTGTAGCCTTGAGATGTGTCTCCTGTAGGCAGCAGATTGATGGGCTGTGTTTTCTAAGCCATTCTGCTAGTCTCAGTCTTTTAATGCCTGAGTTCAGGCCATTGATATTCAGGGTTATTATCTCCATCTGCGAACTCTGTGATGTCATTTTATACCTTTTGTGTTGGGAGTTTTCCTACTTTCCTTTCTCATTAATGTGTTTTGTGTGTGTATCATTCTTGACTTCTTTCCATCCTTAAGCCATTGCTATCTTGGGGTCTGTTTTCTCTTTGTTGCCCTCTGGATGAGATTGTTCTGTGTGACGGTCTCTTATTTATGCTTGGTGAGTGTTGTTCTGCCTATACTGAGTTGGCGAGGATCTTTTGTAAGACTGGGTTTGTTGTAACATATTTTTTTAGTTTTTTCCTTGTCTGAGAAGACTTTTACTTCTCCATCGATCTTGATCGATAATTTGGCTGGGTAGAGTATTCTTGGATTTGCTTTGTTTTCCTTCAATTTTTGGAATATGTTACTCCACTCTCTCCTTTTTTTCATAGTTTCTGCTGATAGGTCTGAGCATATTCTTATGTGGAAACCTTTATATGTGATTGCTTGTTTTTCCCTAGCTGCTCTTATGATTTTCTCCTTTTCCTCAAAGTTGGATAGTTTAACTATTATGTGCCTTGGTGATTTCTTCTTGGGGTCCCGTCGTGCTGGTGTTCTTCAGCCTCCTGGATGGTTGCCTGGTTTTCATTCATTAGGCTGGGGAAGTTTTCCTCCAAGAACTCTCTCGCTATTGTTGCAGATGACTTCTTTGTTGTGTCTCCCTCTGGTAGGTCAATAATTCTTCTAATGTTGTTCCGCTTCATAGCATCAGACATAGCTCTTAGGTTTTCTTCAGCTTCTCTGATGCTCTTATTAGATTTTTGTTCACGTTTATTAAAATCTGCTTGGCTGTCCTCCAAGACACTGATGCGGTTCTCTGATTCCTCCAATTGATTCTCAAGGAACATGATTCTGCTATTGTTTTTTGTTATTTCCTCCCTAAGCTCCTGTATTTCCCTTTGGTGTATGGCTTTTATCTCCTCTATGGTTTCATCCTTTTTCTGTATTGTTTCCCTCATATCCTGCATGGCTCCAAGCAGCATTCTGAGAATTTCTTTGTGTGGCATCCCAATGTCTGCATCTTCTATGTATGTTGTTATGTCCAGGACATCTTCTGCCTTTGCCTTTTGTTTCTCCTCTTTATTCGTTGAGGTCGTTGGGGCTGATGGCTGTTTGCATTGAGTTGGTTTAGAGGTACCAGGTACCATTTTCTAGGCTCTCTCTGGGAGACTTATAGGAATGCTTCTTCGAACTGCCTACAGCTGATTTTATTATGGGATTAACCTGCCGCTTTATCCTCCTGTGGCTTCCCTATCTGGGAGTGCCCCAGATGGCCGGTCGGCAGCCTGCCCCCATGTTGCAGAGGCTGGGCTGAAGTTCCTGCTATTGGTTAGAAGGTTGATAAGTGTTGGCTGAGCTGCCTTATGTCCCCAGGTACACAGGCAGGAACTCCCCGGTGAGAAGTCAGGGAAGTATCCCCTGGAGAGAAAGCAGATCTTTCCCTAGCCTTGATCTGTCTATGCAGGGTGGAGCTCACCTAGCTGGGTGTGGCCCAGGTGCAAATGCCCTAGGGCAAAGGGAAGTAAGACCTTTTAGACTGAGCAGGGGTATAGGAAAGGGAGGGAAGCAAAAGCAACTATGTAGCTGAGTCCCACTCCCTGCCTGTGGACCTGCAAGGGCTTTCTCCCTGCCCCAAGCCCCAGCGGCAGGCCGCAGCTGAGCCGCAAGAAGAGTCCGAAGAAAGCCGCTGAGCAGCCCTTAGAGAAGTGGGGGGACAGAGAGCAGAGATGTTAACAGAAGCCATAATGTAGCTGAACCCTGATCCCTGCCTATGGAGCTGTGGGGGTTTGGGTTTAGTCCCTGCTCAGACCACGCGGGCGCGGCTGTGGCTGTGCCTTGAAAAAGCCCCTGCACAGCCCTCCAAGGCTGTGTGGGAATATAGAGCAGAGACACAAACAGAAGCAACAATGTAGCTGAACCCCGATCCCTGCCAGTGGAGCTGCAAGCGTCCTGTCCCTGCCCTGAGGCACGCAGGGGAAAACTGTGGCTGTGTTGAGACCAAGCCCTGCTACAGGCTCCAAATGGTCCCGGCTCCGGCAGATATGGTGGCTGGGCCAAGGTCAAGCTCCAGCTGGCTTCCACGGAGGTAAGCCAAAAGCCCCCAGCCCCTCAAAACCCTGTGGGTCTGTGCCTACTTATCTTTATGATGCGCCTCCTGTGATCCAGCAGCGTTGAATTTCCCTATAAGCAACTCTCCTGGGCTGGATTCTTCGGAGTCCCTCTGGTATGTGTCCCAAGTGCCATTTTAATGCTAACAACCTGCTGGCCGCACTCACCAAAATGTAGGTGACGGTTCTGCCAAACCGGTGTGAACCGGCCGAGCCAGGGGCTCAAATGTAAGCACAGCTGTGAGGATGACTCGGGTCCAGGCAGGGTGGCGTCTGCTTGTGCATGGGGCTTCTCAGTGTGGGAACTGACTGGGTGGCATGGGCGACAATGAGGCACACGGCAAATGCCCAAGTCTTCCTGTAAATGCTCACCCAGAGGAAAGTGCTCCCTGGTGTGGTGCTAGCCTTCTGGTCACCAAGTGTGGCAGTGACATCATCTCCTGTCAAGTTGGGAAGGGGTGGAGTCCAGTCTGTCAATCAGGTCATAGCCAATGAAGCCTCTGGGTGGGCATGACCTTCTCCTGAGGATTCTGGGAACTCCTGTCTGTCTTCCTCCCTGGAGGTGGACACACACTCTCTGCTTCATCTTCCTGCTGAGAAGCCACATGGAGCTACGCTGATGGAGCTATGCTAGTGTCCTGAGCTGGAGGAGCCACGTGGAGCCCCACGCCAGCATAGAGATGCTTCCACTGCCACTGGAGCCACAAGACTTTGCACCCACGGGCCTGTGATCTTCCTGCACTCGGTGTCATTGCATGTGTTTTGTGAGTCCGAAGAGGACTTTATAGATTGGTATCAGACATCTGGGCGAACATTGTATTTATGGACTTGATCTGGACTGGGCTGGGAGGTTTTCTCAATGTTCAACTGATCTTGTATATAAAGCTCTTTCTTACACACCCGTGAGTGTCTCTGAATTTGCTTCTCTAGTCCACGCAGACTGACACACTACATCTTCCTTCGTGACCTCGCCTCAGTGGTTCATTGTTGAGCTCCAGCCCTTGCCAGGATCAAGCACCACCGCGGAAAGATGGGCTGCTTGAAGCAGGACGACCGAAAGCCAGTGTCTCACTGCTTTGGAAAGCACTACGGTCCCTGAGTCCTTTTCTTCGCTGTAGACTCTTCAGAACGGACTCTCTTGTTCAGGTGAGAGCTGCAGGGGGACGGTAGACTCTTTCCCACCTGCAGGCCCTCCAGCCAGCCCGGTTCTCTGGGCTCTCTAGGGATTTCCCACTCTGGGTCCCTGCTCTTCGCTCTGCCCACTGGTTCTGCACTCCTGTTCCGGTCTTCCTTGTATGTGTTTTCCTGCTCTCCCCTGAAAAGCCCATTTCCAGGCACGACCTTTCCCACGGCCCCTGCCAGGCCCCTTTCCAGGGATTGTGCATACTTTCTGAGACTGTAATTCCGGAAACTTCCCTTTCCCTCATAAAAGTTACTTGGATTTACAAAAGTGCTTCTGCCGCGTGAATGCGTTCAGCGTTGAGAAGCAAGAGCCGAAGTCAACCACTCAGAAACATAAATGTTTCATAGTATTTTTTTTTCAGTGAGAATCGCGTGTTCATTTTCTTTAAAAGGGTAAGATGTGAATGATTGAACTCTTCAATCGTCTGATATGTAAATTGTGTGCCAATAAAACTGTTTAAAAAAGGAACGCTCAGAATGTTGCTCTGGTGGAAAATGTGGTTCGAACGAACAGACCTCAGCCCTGCCGAGTCAATACCCACTCACAGGAGCCCTGTGGGACAGAGCAGACCCACTCCACTATGTCTGAGACTGTGCATCTTGATGAGAGCAGAGACCTCAGACGGTCCCATGTGGTTTGGTAGATTTGAATCGCCAAGGGTGTGGTCAGTAGCCCAGTGCTGAACCCACAGCGCCACCATGGTGCCCAGTAAATGTGGTCTGCCGTGGACAGCTTAGCACCGCCCTGTAAGGGCTGCAGCGATCGATGAGCTTGGCTGGGCCATGGTCCTCTGTGGCATGGCAGTTAGGGGTCACTCTAATTAATTACGTCCAGGATGAGATCTGCTATGAGCAGCCAGTCAGTCGAAGGGGAGTTTCTGTGGGGGTGTGGCCTGCTTCCAACCTATGTGGGTATTTTGGCTTTTTTCTGCTTGCTGTGGATCCTGCCCCGGTTCTTTGTTTGTCTTTTTCTGACAGCTAAGTCTCTCTCTCTCTCTCTATTTATTCATTTTTAAATCATTTTATTGGGGGCTCATACAATTCTTATCTCAATCCATGCATCCATGCATTGTGTCAGGAACATACGTACACTTGTTGCCACCATCATTCTCAAAGCTTTTGCTTTCTGCTTGAGCCCCTAATATCTGCTGCTCATTTTCCCCTTCCCTCCCCACACCCCCTACCTCATGAACCCTTCATCATTCATAAATTATTATTATTTTGTCATAGATTACACTGTCCGACGTCTCCCCCGCCACCTTCTCTGCTGTCCCTCCCCCAGGGAGGAGGCTATATGTAGATTCCTGTAAATCAGTTCCCCCTTCCTGCCCCACATTCTCTCTACCCTCCAGGCATCACCACTCTCACCACTGGTCCTGGAGGAGTCATCTGTCCTGGATTCCCTATGTTTCCAGTTGCTCTCTGTACCTACGTGTATCCTCTGGTCTAGCCAGATTTGTAAGGTAGAATTGGGATCACGATAGTGGGGGCGGGGGGAGGAAGCATTTCAGAAGTAGAGGAAAGTTATATGTTTTATCGTTGCTACTCTGCACCCTGACTGGTTCATCTCCATCCCACAACCCTTCAATAAGGGGGTGCTCGGTTGGCTACCAATGGGCTGTGAGTCTCCACCCTGCACTCACCCACATTTACAATGATATGATTTTTTGTTCCTTGATGCTTGATACCTGATCCCTTTGACAGCTCGTGGTCACACAGGCTGGTGTGTTTCTTCCATGTGGGTTTTGTTACTTCAGAACTAGATGGCCACTTGTTTATCTTCGAGCCCTTCAGACCCCAGACGTTATATCTTTTGATAGCTGGGCACCATCTGCTTTCTTCACCACATTTGCTTATGCACACGTTTGTCTTCATTGATCGTATCAGGGAGGTGGGCACCCATTGATATGATTTATAGTTCTTTGATGTCTGATGACTGGTCCCTTCTGCACCTTGTGGTTAGACAGGCTGGTGTGCTTCCTCCATGTGGGCTTTGATGCTTCTCAACTAGATGGCCACTTGTTTTTCTTCAAGCCTTTAAGACCCCAGACACTATATCTTTTGATAGCCGGGCACTGTCAGCTTTCTTCACCACATTTGCTTATGTACACATTTTTCTTCAGCAATCATGATGGGAAGGTGTGCATCCTGGAATGTCAATTTAATAGAACAACGTGTTCTTGCATTGAGTAAGTGCTTGAGTGGAGGCCCAATGTCCATCGGCTGCCTTAATACTAAACCTATGAATATATGCACATAGATCTGTTTCCCCATATATACATATATACATATCTGTTTCCCCATATATACATTCCAGTCTTTAGACCTTTATAAATACCCTTTGTCACTTATTTCCTTTTACTTTCCTCTTGTCCCACTATCATGCTCAGCCTTCATTTGGACTTCAGTAATTTCTCTCGGTTGCCTTGCCCTTACTGAATCCCTACCAGGCCTCTCACACCCTCCTTGCTACTGATTTTGGATCACGCATTTCTCCCCTGTCCCTGGGTTGGTCAGCACCACCTCCTTAACCCCTCATTCCCCTCTCTCGGGTTCCCCCAGAACCATTGGTCCTGTTGTTTTCTCCTCCAGACTATTCATCCAGTCTATCTTACCTAGATAGATCTGTAAAGATGATAATATGCACCAAAAATCAAGTCATAGCAAGATAGGTGATGAGTGAGAAGACAACAATGACAACAAAAAAGGAAACCAATTACCCATAGAAGAATAAATTAATTAAAAGAAAAAATTTTTAAAAGACAGAAAAACCTGTAAATAGATCAAGGTCTGATTTTTTATCTCTAGGTGTGTCCTTCAGTCACGTCTGATGGGGTACCATGCTTTGGCCCCAGAGTCTGTCCTTTGTACTCCCTGGGGGGCTCCCTGCTCTGTTCCTACAGTTTCTCTGCTGCACGCTTTTAGTGGTTTGCCTCCGTGTCACAGGGTCAGACTGGGCCAGTCCAGGCCCTGAGTCTCCAGTGTTGTCTCTCTTAGGGCCCTGGGCCTAAGGGACATCAAGGGATCAGCCATATTGTCCACTCTGTTCATTGGCTGTTCAGAGCGAGGATATCGTCCTCCAGGCTTGGTGGGCCAGGATGTGCTCCACTCTCTCTTCCTCTCCCTTCATTTGCTCCCGTGTACTCTGATCAGACATGCCCCTCTCCCTGAGCTGTGGCTTCAGTGCCGTCCTCTCAAGTAAATTCTTCTGGGGTGAGTTCATCATCAGAACTCTAGTTTGGGGGACTTAAGTCAATGGCCTGCCGGATTGCATGCTGATCTCCCCACATCCCACAGAAAAGGCCGGTGGCCTGATGTCTGACCTGCAGACTCACCAGCTTCTGCAGCCATGCGAGTGTTTGCTGGAGAAAACCTCTGTGTGTGTGTGTGTGTGTGTGTGTGTGAGCATCGCTGGTCTTTCCTCTCCAGAGAAGTCAGCCTGAGACACTGGCTTTCACAAGTCTCTAATCAAGCCCGTGCCATCCACTGCAATGGAAGGTGCAGCATATTAGAGACGATGACAGCTCCCTGCTGTCCAGTAGATTCCAGCTCTGGAGAGCCTGCAGGACCAAGCAGGACTGCTCTCGGGGTTACAGAGGCTGTCCATCTCTATGGAAGCGGGCTCAGGCCACACCTTCCTCTGGGGAAAGCCAGCCTTGGGGTGAGCAGGCCAGCGTGTGACCAGGGCCAGGGCTCAGGGTGAGCAGGGCCCAGCACGTGTTCATGGCCTGTTTTCTCCCCTCTCCCTTCCTCCAGACGGCTCTGCCTCCTTTGGAGGAGGCCTGTCTCCACTTCCGGCCCAGCCCCCAGGCGCACAGCTGTCCCCTCCCCGTGAACGGCTGGCACTGTGACTCATCCCAGAGTCCCATCTGCTCTCTGGCTGTCAGCACAGGAAGTCCCCGCCCCCCGCCTGTGAGGTGCCCCCACACATTCTTCATAACTCTCTGGCTCCGGGATTCCCTGAAATATAAGTAGGACTTGCCTCTGCCCTGGGGTCCCTGCTGTCCCCAGGGAGGCTCTCAGTGTGCTGACAAAGTTCGACTGAGGTCCCGTCTGCGCACGTGGGTCCTGAGGGTCTACGTGACCACGTGATGCTGCCCAGTCTGTCCCTGGAGCCCAGTTAGCCTGTTCCAACTTTGGGGGAACAGCCCCCAAGATCATCCGGAGTCATCAGCCTTCCTGTGCCCTTCTGTCTACCAGAGTCCAGCCATCTAACGGGTGACCCTCGGTGGTCTTGGCCTTCCTGGACTCGTCCTCCTTGGTGACCCGACTGCAGTGAAGCCAAGCAAGGACACCTCCACCAGTCATGGTCGGTACCACCCTCCTCCAAGGTGCAGGGTGGGTGGAGATGCCACCGTGACCAGTAGGGACACCAGAGGCGGTGGGTGCCCTGGGTGGCAGTGGGTGGTGGTGTAGCCGAGATCTCGGCATGGGTGGTGATGGCAGCAATAGCAGTGGGGACCACGATACTGGTGCCAGTGACGTGTAAGCCTGCAGCCACCATGATCTCAGCTGCTGGTGCTGGCGGCCATGGGGGTGGAGACGGGCTGTCCTCAGGCCACCTTATCTCCCTGCTTCCCCAGTCTGGGGACACCTGGGAGTTGCCAGGAGGGAAGAAAACACAGAGAAGGAGGCTGAGGACAAAAGGAAGGACGGATGGACACGAGGCATGGAGGGTGGGAAGGGGGTTGGTTAGGACCTATGTCCGTACCTCAGTGAAAAAGTAGGGGTGGAGTTCAACCTATCAAGTCAGGTCACAGCCTGATGACCCCTCCCTGGGGGTGAGGCCTTTTGACAAGACTCTGGGGACCTCTCCTCCCTCTGCCCTTCCGCCCTCCAGCCCTGCTGGACTCTCTGTCTGCTGTCAGGGATGGCCCCACGTGGGCCACTCACCCTGGGAGCCAACCTGGGGCCATCAGGACACCGCCATGTTCCCTCGGATCCCAGTGGCTCTGCACCTGCCAGCCTGGGACCTCCCTGCTTCCCCCTGAACCTTTCTGGCTGGCCGGCCTGCAGCTGCGTGAGGCTGGAGAGACCTCCGGCCAACCTCAGGTCCATGGGCTTACGCTGGGCTGGGCTGGGCTGGGCTGGGCTGGGCTGGGGCTCCTTCTTGATAGAAAATTATGCTTGATACAGAGTTATTTCTTATGTTTTGTCTCTCTGGACAGCCCAGCCTGACTCCGGGAGGATGGAAGGACTGGTGTGGCTCCTCTGCACCCACATCCCGGGATCTGGAGGGAGCAGCTCTTCATGGGTCCCCACCTGCCCCGCCGCCTTCGGTCACCAACTCAGACATGGGGAGGTGCTGGCTCAAGGGCCCCACAGCCTCTTCCTTTCCCTATCTCTCAGCCCCAGATCCAGGGACAAGCACACTTGGAGCCAGGAAGTGCCTCCTGGAGTCTCATCTGAGTGCCTCCTGCTGCAGAAAACAGCTCCCTGCTCCCCCCAGAGACTCCTGCTGAGCCTGCCCTCTGCCTCCACAGGCCCACTCCCCACAGCAGCTTTGCTCCGGAGAAGAATGGGCTTGATGTTACCAGACTTGTTCCAGAACTTTCCGCCGACCAAGAATGTCCCTCCTAGCCCTGCTCTACCCACCCCACTATCCTCTTCTCCTGAGCTGGGACACGCAGGACCTCTTGGGGTCTCTGGAGACCCCTCCACGGGGACTGGAGTTCCCCCAGGGGACTGGCCAGCTGGTGCTCGCTGGGCCAGAGATCCCCGCTCGGCCCTCTCCAACAGACAGCCTCTGCCCGGAACTTCCTCTCGCAGAAGCACCTGGGTTCTGGGTCACTGGCATGAGGGGCCCTCCCCATGCAGCCGAAGTTGGGATGACCCAGGGGCTCTGTTGTCCACTCCAGGGACCTGAGACCCCACCTGCAGGGCCTGCTCCATGCACCCCAGCCCCCACCCAGGCTGTCTCAGCAGGGGTCTACAAGGGGGTGAGACCCTGGGGAGGGGCGACCCCATCCCCATCCCCCCTCAGACCACCCTTGGCCTGGGCGAGGCCCCCCACTGGCGTGCGGCACAGGGGCGCTTCCTGTGCTCCTTCCGGCCCGCTGGGGCGGCGGGCGGGCTCCCGGGGTGTTCTTCAGGCCTAAAAATAACCAGGAGGGGAGCACACAGCCCTCAGTAGCTGAGCGTGCCAGTCAACGCCCGCTCGGCGGAAACACTGCCAAATAAGGCCTTGCCGAGCCGGAAGCCAGCAGAGCCAGGCTTCCTTCGTCAGCCGGGGCTCCAGAACCTTCTCCCAGGGAGGGCGGAGGCTCACCCCAGATGCCCCGGCAGGGAGAGCATCGGGCCCCAGTGCGCAGCCCCAGAGAGCTAGCCCCACAGTCTAGAAACTTCTGGACACATTCCACTGGACAGAAAATGGAAACAGTCACCCTCAGACCGCCCCCCCCGCCCCAGAACTCAGAGGGGCGCCTGAGGCCCTCACCCTGCACCCCAAGCCCTGGGCCCCCCGGCAGAGCAGAAGCTCCCACTGGGGCTCCCGGGGGCCTGGCTGTCCCTGGAGGCGGCAGAGTGCTGCTGGGCTCCATATGGTTCTGTGGGAGCACCATATGGCTCCGGGAAGGGAGCGGCTCCTTCCGTCAATGCCACCACCACCACTGCTGGAGTCCCTGGGGAGGCAGGCTGCGGGGGGTGCTCCCGGAATCTCTCATGCTCAGGACCTGGGAGAGTGGGGACCCTCCACTGCTCTCCATCGGCCCCCGTGCCCCACCCTCTCATCCCTCTAGCTCCTGTGGGAGCCAGGACACCTCCTTAAGGAGGAGGCCACAGAGGGCCACTAGACCAGCCCCTCCAAGGGACCTCACTGGGGTGCCCAAGATGGGCAGGCACAGGGGAGGTTGCTCTTACACTAGGAGGGGCTCCTAACAAGGCCCAGCCCCTAAAACTGCAGGCCAGGGGAGCCCAGCTGGCACCCGACACCTCCCGGCACATCCTGGGCTAGGCCAGGCACTCCAGGTATGGGGGGACACAGGTCCTGAAGCAGGAAACTGACCACCCCTAGTGATGTGGGCAGGTAAGGGTGTGGCAAGATCATGAGGCAGTGGCTGAATGGTGCCCTGGTGATGCCCTAGTTCCCCACCTCCCCAAATCCTCATAGGACCCTCTCAGACCCCAGGCTGTCCCTGAGTCAGCAATGCCAGCAGCTCTCCACCTCCCCCTACACACACACACACACACACACACACACACACCACCCGCACCCGTTCTTCCTGCTCACACACCCACAGGTACAGTGTGGCACTGTTGCTCTGGCCTGGACAGGGATGGTCAGCTTGTCCTCCACAGTGGCCACTGCCCAGGGCTCCGTGTCCCCACATCACTCTTTGCTGCTGCCCCCAGAAAATTCCTGGGCCTGACCGTCATGCCCCCTGGGCAGCGAGGACAACCCTCCGTGAGACGAGTCCCAACCGAGAACCACCGTGCGGCTGGCTCAGGACGCAGGAGGTGCGCTGCTGGCACTCGGGTCGCTATGAGCCAGCACCTGGCAACAGCAATGCCCACCGTGCCCACAGCACCAGGCGGGGTCACCACGCTCAGCCGCATCCACTCGGCCTCTGCGGGCACGTCCCTTCCCGCTGCAGACGCCTGCTGGCTTCCTCCTGGGGACAAGCCGCGTGCTTTATACAGGCCAAGGTTGCCCTTGTATAGTTAGTCCCCTCCTAGTCTATTTATTTTATTTATCCTGTAACTTTCCCTGCTGTATCCTCCCCCTCCCTCCCATGCACAAAGGGGTCTGACAAGCATGTGGGTCTCCGTGAGCTAAAGGATTCAGGGGGAGACAAACACTGGGAGGTGAATGTCTCATGACTCTGACGTGCCGGCCCAGAAAGACTGGCAAGGGTGCGTGAGACCAGGGGCTCTGAATCCAGGATGCTGGCTCCAGGGAAGGGCTGGCTAGCTCTGGAGGAAGGACCGTGCCCCTCCTTGGCTCTCTGCGCTTGTGCCCCTCACACGCCCAGCACCTCTCTTGTGCCCTTGCTGCTTTTCCGGCTCCTGTGCTGAATCTGCTTGCTCTTGCTCTGGCCTTCCCCAAAGGCATGGACGGCCTTTAACAGGCACTACTGTTCACTGGGGAAAGGGGCTCACCAGACTTTGGGGGGATGGCTGGGCACTGGTTCTGATCCACACGAATGCCAGGATTGATATTACATACATAAGGAGGTGGAGAAAAGTGTGTTTGGAATCCCAGAGATTCTTTGGAAGGCCTTTCAGCACCAGCATGCCCTGGGGTTAAAATCAATGGTCCGTCATGACTCCCGGCCCAGACTCTTCAGGAAGGAAGGTTTGGGTCAGCCGGCCAAGGTGCTGGCGGAGAGCAAAGGGAACCTAGAACCACAAGATTCAGTTCCAGAAACGAGCTCTCTGGCTGTCAGGACTGTTGCTTCCTTGGATGGAGGCTTCAGAGGTGTTTGGTTCTTTAAGTGTGTAAGCTGTAATGGGGTTGGGGAGCTCGGGTGGTGTAGGGGTTATGAGTTGGGTTGCAATCCGGATGGTCGGCAGGGTGAAACCACCAGTGGGAGAAAGACTGAACTTTCTAGGCCGTGAACAGAAATCCGCAGGCAGTCGCTTCGAGTCTGCATTGACTCAACAGCAGCGAACAAATGGGGTTGGTGCATTTTTAGTTCCATGGATGTCAGTTGTGTCACATGAGGTGTAAGAATGGCATCTCTGTCATTATAATGATGATTGAGACTACGTGGGGTTTAAGGAGATGGGCACAGGTGCCAAGTGACAAGGGGTGGACCGTGACGGTTGTGTTCTGTGTTAACTCAGTTGGGCCAGGACTCCCAGACGTTTGGCAGTTAAGACCTAGTGATCCCCCACGATGTGACAACACAGTGTTACCAACTCCACTGAGTAGCCCATCTGTTGTAAGAAGATTAGGGTGGAATGCACCCGCTTACTCAGGCCACAGCCCACCTGCAAGTGAGAGGGCATCTCTCAGCGGCGTCGCCTGCTTCCTATAGTAGTGGATGCTGCAGGAAAGCTTGCTCGTGTTTTGCTGGGTCTGGATCCTGCATCCGGCTCCTCTACCACTGGTTCGTCGGACTCCAGCCAATGGCCTGCCACTTTTCCTGCCAGTCCTGGGAGCCATCGGTGGCCTGCTCTCTGACCTAGTGACCTGGGCTTCATTCACCTCTCTGGTCACCCCACCCCCCACCTTCTGACCGTGGATTCATCCTGCTTCGTGGCCACTAGCCTGTGATGTACATGCCCCAGGCAACCTCCAGCCCAGCGTCTGGCCTGCCTGGACTCGGATTGGACTTACCTTCTCCTCCACCCATGTGAGCCGTTTTCTAGAGACACGCTTCTCTTCTCTCCGCAGAGATGTCACTGGTTTTGTGTCCCTAGAGAACGCAACCAAAGGCAGGCGCCTAACAAACCTCTCCTGTCCTCTACCTGTCACCCAGTTCTAGAGTTGCTTCCAGCTGCACCCCACACTTGCCGTGCCAAATTCTATCTTGGTCGTCTGGTGCTGCCAACACAGAAATAGAACCAGTGGGCGGCTTTGGCACAGAGCCGTCCATCTCCTCCCAGTCTGGGAGGCTGGGTGCCGTCTGGGTGCCAGCTCTGGGGGACGAGGGAGGTCCTTGTCTCTCCCGAGCTCCTGGGTGGTCTCCACGCGGCGTGTCTCCCTCTCCCCCATCTCTGCTGCTCTCCGTTGCCTGTTCAGACTCTCAGGTGTCAAGAACTCAGACACCCCTTACACCAACGCTGCCTCGCCGACGCAACCAAGATCTAGCACAAGCTCCTGCCTTCCTTCAGCTCCACGAAGACCCCACAGAGCAGAGGGTCTCCAACAGGGCAGTCGTTAAGGAAGCCGGCGGCCACATCGGTGGGCTCCAAGCTTTTGTTTCCAAGCCGGGCCCATGCTGGGCCCACATGACAAACGCAGCTGGGGTGACAGCCACTGGCAGAGGTGTGTGCAAGGGCTCTGTGGGCGCCTTACGTCCTGGTTGGGCTTCCATAGACTCAGCCTCCACTGAGTTCCTTCTGGCTGGTACCAGGCAGCACAGAACGCTGTGGGCTGCGGTGATGCCCTGGCCTGGCCCAGGCAGGTGCAGCCTTGTCTCAGGAACTGGCCTGGGCTTGCCCGGGATGGAGCCCAGCGGCCTGACTGCCTTGCTTGGATGCCCCCGACCCGACCCCTTAAGCTTTTCTACCTGCAGTTATACACGTGACCCCTCTACGGCCCCTTCCGCTGCCTCTGTGTCATGGCCGGCTGACTCGTGACTCTGGGACAGGTGCCTATATCCCACGCCCCCCATTTCAGCAGCCTCTTGACTGTGGCCCCTGGACCCCATGAAGCCCTGGTGCCCTCATCCAGATGAGCCGACTCTGCCTCTATTTGTCTATCCTGTCCAGGCCTCCATAAAGGGTCTCCGTGGATTAGATTTCAAGGCGGGGTCTTTCTCCCCGGAGTTACAACACGATTGCGCCCCTACCACAGTTCCCCAGGCAGGGAGCCTGCAGAGAGAGGGACGGTCTCCCCACCAGCCATCTCTGGTGTGTTCGTGTATTTGCAGAGTCAGACCTGAGAGGGCCTGTGCCTCCCAGGCGTGACCCAGGGGCTCCGCTGCCACTGCAGGCAGGCAGGACGGGCCTCCCAAGGGTCTGGCGGGCAAAGCCATGAGCGAGCGAGCGAGTGTGAGTGAGGGGACACAAGCCTCCTGTCCGATCTGTCCGTGGATTTGGAGACAAGCTCAGGCCGGGGCCCTCAGCCTGCTGGAAAGTTCCAGGGAACAGGGGTGGGGTCGGGCGCCAGGGGGCCAGCTTCCGCCTGAGAAGGACCCTCTGGGCCTGGCCGGTTTCACAGCTTTCCCTGCCGAGCCCCCGGACCTTGGTGTCAGCTTCTGCGTCAGGGCTGGCACCTTCCGCCTGGGCGTCCCCATCCCACCTGCACTGAGTTTTAGCCTCCACCCCACCCCCTCTCTTCTGAGGCCCGAACCCTGCCTGGCATGTGCCTGGGGAACCTGGGGGTAGCAGCCACCCTGCAGCACCCCCGGGCATTAACCTCCTCCTCGCAGAGCTCCAGGGGGAAGGAAACCCCTGGGAAGTGAAGGGTGTCTGCCTGGGAATGTGGACCGCAAAGGGGCAGGCTGGTGGGCACAGGCAGTGACGGGACTCCCCGGGCCTCAGCAAGGAAGGGGCGCCAAGGAGCCAGTCTGGCGGGGGCAAGGAGGAGAGAGGTGAAACGGGGACGAGGAGGAGGATGGTCCATTACTGAGGGCTGGGGTCATGGCTGGGGGGTTTGAATGCCGCAGTGGGCTAGACATCGGGCAGCTGACTGCAAGGTTGGCGGTTCAAACCCATTAGCTGCTCTCATGAGCAAGAGGGGCCTGTCTGCTCCCAGAGAGTCACAGTCTCAGCATCTCTGCAAAGGGTGGCTGAGAGTCGGAATCGTTGGATGGCAGAGGGCGGGTTTGGGGTGAGGGGGCCAGGACAGGGGCTGTGCACTGGGCTGGGGTAGTCAGACCCGGCCCCCAGGATGCTACACTGCCCCCAGTGAATGCTCCCAAGGACCCGTGTCAGGGGGCACATGGAGCAGTGGGCACAGCCAGGAGGTCAAGGAGCCACTGGAAAGCAGCCAACGTTTAATAATCAAACAATTGCAGTGGGAGCTGTGGCCAGCTTGGGCCGTGGGCTGGCTCAGGTCACGGATGGCTTGGGTCATGGACTGGCCAAGGTCATAGGCTGGGGTCACAGACTCAGGACACGGGCTGGCTCAGGTCACGGATGGCTTGGGTCATGGGCTGGCCAAGGTCATAGGCCGGGGTCACAGACTCAGGACGCGGGCTGGCTCAGGTCACGGGCTGAGCTCAGACCACATACTGGGCTAGCATCTGGAGGCCCTCTGACAAGTTATGGTAGAACCTGCGACTGCAGCTGTCCTCATCCTCATTCAGTGTTGTCAGGCCTGTGGGGGTGGGGCAAGGGGGCCTGCAGCCGAGATGGGGTCCTGGCGCAGGGTGGGGGGCGCGGGGCCTGCAGCCGAGATGGGTCTGGGCAAGGGGTCAGGGCAGGGGCAGGGGTCCTGCATGTGTGAGTTCCAGCTCCTTCTCTCGTGTGGGGTAGTGTTGGTGAGGAGACCTCCCCAGGGCCCTGCTGTGAGGGGTGCATGGGGGCAGCTCTGCCTGGCCACCCTTTGCAGAGACCCCCCCGCCCCTGCACTTACATTTCCGGATGAAGCTGAGGTCCTCCCTCTTCAAGTAGAAGCAGAGTTCAGTGAAGTAATCTCTCATTAACCCTTCTGGGCAGTTGGGAGGGGAATTAGGGCCCAGGACCCCTGGGGAGCCAGGGGCTGAGAAACTGGGGGCATGGTGGCACTGGGAGAAAAGGCTACTGGGGATTCTAGGACCGGATGAAGGATGATGGGCAGGGTTCTGCAGGGACTGCTGGTGAGGAGGCGGGCACAGGTGGGGAACAGGGCAGGCTAGAGGCCTGGCTGTTCCGCCTTCGTGCCCCTGTAGCCTGCAGCCAGTGGCACCCCAGAGCAGACCCAGGGTCGGGGACTGGGGCTCAGAGCTGGGCAGTGAGGCAGCCTACCAATGAACTTCATGGCCGCCCGTTTCAGGTTCTGGTGGGGGCTGCCCAGGTACTGGAAGGCCTGTGTGAGGAACTGGTTGAAGTTGCCGAAATTGCTCTCCATCTGGGTAGGGCAGGGAGAAGGCAGCGTCTGTGGTCAGCACGACCTGACACCACGGCCCTGCTCCCCGCCCCCATAGCAGAGGCCCAGGTCCACTGCACTCACAGGCTCCTCCCATCTACCTCAAGGGAACACAACAGGCCCAGCAGGACCCAGATGACCCAGGGCCGCCCCCATGGTACCCCCGCAAAGCAGGACCAGGACAAGGAGTGCTGGCAGACATGAGGACAAGGAATTCCTGGGAGGGGCACCAGCCAAAGCCTGACCAGCTGCCTTTCCTCCGGAAGTTTCAGCTTCTGAAAGAGGAGTGAGTGGGGCCCCAGGAGAGGGTGGCCCCAGAGGGTCCAGAAATGGATCCCATGGAGGTGGGGGTGTCCCCGGGTCGCAGCATGGCAGGGGGTGCTGCTCCCCTAGCATGTGGGCCACAGCGCAGGCCTCACCATGTAGATGAACACGTCATTCTGGGCCCCCTTGCCATGGCCCCAGGCCAGCGTGCAGAAGAGCTCCTTCCGGAACTCCCAGTGCAGCAGGATGGCGCAGCGCAGGAATGTGAACTTGGCCTTCTGCCAGCACAGAGGGGCAAGAGGGGAACCAGGGGTCCCACATGGCCCCTACACACACAGACATCTGGCCCCCAGCCCCATGAGGGATCCCACTGGGCCTGTGGGTATTCAGGAAGGGGGGTACCAAGACAGAGGACCCTTGGGGACAGGAAGCCCTTTCCCAGGACAGTGGGGGTCCCACTGGGTCTGCAGGACCCCTGAGGAAGGAGGTCCAGCTGCAGATTCTCCCCTCCTGAGCACAGGGGTGATTGGCTCTGAGACCCCAAAGCAGGAGTCCTCAACCTTTTTAAACAGGGGGCCAATTCACTGTCCCTCAGACCCGTTGGAGGGCCGGACTATAGTTTAAAATATATATATATATGAACAAATTCCTATGCACACTGCCCATATCTTATTTTGAAGTAAAAAACAAAGGGGGCAGAAACACCCGGCCGGCCGGATGAATGTCCTCGGTGGGCCACGTGGCTCGCGGGCCATAGTTTGAGGACGTCTGCTCCAGAGGCTCCCTTGAGACCTCCCTGGGCCCTGGGGGCTGTGCCGCCTACAGTCACTGTCCAGACCAGGCCTGGAGGTGGCCCCCTCCCCAGGACTTAGCAGGTGGGGGCACTGGGGTGTGGGGTGCAAAGCTGACAGCATCCACTCTCTCCTCTCTGTAGCACCCACAGTCCCGAGAAGAGGACCTGGGTCCCCACAGCGGCTGCAGATGCCCGGGGTCACTCACCGCCACCACCCGGGGGCACGGGTCAGCCAGGTGGAAGAGCAGGGGCACCAGAGCCTGGAAGGTGATGCTTTTGAACAGTTCACAGTGCTTCCTGCTGCGGCTGTAGATGATGTCTCCAAACAGCAGAATGGCTCCCTCCCGCACCTCTGCCCTGTCCTGCCAAGGCCGCCAGACACCACACATAGCCCGTCACCTCCTCCCCGTCCTGCTGAGCACCCCCCCCCACCACAGCTCCCAGACACACCACACACAGCCGCTCGACGCACCCCCTCCGTCTCCCCCACCATCCTCCCTGAAGCGCTCCTCCGGGTCCACACCCAGGCCCTTTCTGGTAGAGCCTGGGCCAGGTTGTCACCCTCTGCGACCTTAGGTGTGGGAGGAAGGCAGCCTCTAGAACAGGGGGCTCCATCAGGCCCCTCCTCTCAGTTCGCAGCCAGCACCCCGGAACAGATCACCCTGCAGTCCCCAGCACCTCTCTGCTCCATCAGGAATAGCTCACCCTTGACCCCTGCACTGGCATGCCAGAAAGATCCATCCCCCACACCCCCTCACTGCACCCAGCCCCCATCGAAGGCCTCCGTGTGAAGTGCTTAGCCGTGAGGGCAGCGATCAGAAACCACCAGCCACTTCACAGGAGACAGATGGGGTTATTCTCTGAAGAGCGAAGATACAGGGGCAGCTCTGCCCTGTCGGATAGGGTCACCGCAGGTCGGCTTCAGCTCAGCAGCAGTGAGTTTAGGGGGGTTTTAAGGTCCCTGAAAACGAGTCTCCCTGCCTTAGGACCTGCGTCCTTCAATCCACTTTCCCTTGTTGCCCCCACACCCCATTCACATACACACAACAAACATTGCATTGGGGCTCTCCCTCCCATCGCCCCAGTTCCACGTGCCCCCTGTCTGACCACTTTCTCTCCCTGCCTGGGCCTGACAAGGCAGCCTAGGGCCTGGTCTAACCAAATGCACTAAGAGCATCCAGAAAACCAAGCTCACTGCCACCGGGTGGAGTGTGGCTCGTGGGGACCCTGCAGGACACGGTGGAGCTGCCCCTGCGGCATCAGAGATGGCCGTGCTCGATGGGAGCGTGAAGCCTCCTTTTCCTCCGGAGGGGGTCTGGTGGCCTCAAACCGCTGACCTAGCAGCTACCAGCTCAGTGTGTGGCCCACAAATGCAAAAGAATAAAAGGGCATTGATGAGCAGGCCAGGGGAGCCCATGGGGGTCCCCCTTCCTTCCTGGGGTACAGCCGTTGTCTGGCAGGGGCAGCAGGTGTCCTTCCTTCCTAGAACCCTGTCTTCTCACATTCCAACCGGCCCAGGGCCCTGATCACGGACGGGGCCCCAACACTGACCACGGACAGACCCCAGGGCACTGACCACAGATGGATGCCCGACACTGGCCACAGACAGAACCCAGGGCACAGACCACAGACAGATGCCCGACACTGGCCACAGACAGAACCCAGGGCCCTGACCATGGACGTTGCCCCGACGCTGGCCACGGACAGACCCCAGGGCACTGACCATGGACGGACCCCCCCCCCGACACTGACCACGGACAGACCCAGGGCACTGATCATGGACAGACCCCAGGGTGCTGACCACGGATGGACCCTAGAGCACTGACCACGGACAGACCCCAGGACACTGACCATGGACAGACCCCAGGGCACTGACCATGGACGGACCCCCCCCAACACTGACCACGGACAGACCCAGGGCACTGACCATGGACAGACCCCAGGGCGCTGACCACGGATGGACCCTAGAGCGCTGACCACGGACAGACCCCCGGACACTGACCATGGACAGACCCCAGGGCACTGACCACAGACAGATCCCCGGACACTGACCATGGACAGACCCCAGGGCACTGACCACGGACAGACCCCAAGACCCCTGTGAAACAGCAGCTGCAGCAGCAGCTTCCCTGATTGGTGGGTTGGGTGAGGGACCTTGCTGGAGCTCCCCACATGACCAGTTCCCTCCCCTTCACCCTAGAGTGCCCCTGAACATACACACATCCTCACCGAGCCACTCCACGTGGCCTGGTCCCTCTCCTCTGCCCTCTGTCCCCTCTCACACACACCCTATCCAGGTACCCCATGTGGCCCAGCTCCTTCCTCATCCCTCAGGGGTACACACAGACACCCACACACACCGTCCCCACATGGCAAGGCCCGGGCTGCGTGCTCACATCCTCAAACAGGAGGAGCAGGTGCTGAGCAATCTTGAGGCTGAAGGCGCTGTCCCTGTAGGGGCCCAGGCTGTGCAGGACATAGCCCAGGATCTGCATCAGCCCCCGAGGGTCCTGGGGGTCTGGCTTCTGCAGTCTGTTCAGCAGGGTGGCCGCCCGGCTCTCCAGCAGCCTCACCTGTGGACACACTGCCTCCTGACCAGGCCACTGCCACCCAGGGGTCACCCTCCCCACCCCACTGCCCAGAGAGGCGGTTCCTGACGACAAGACCCTCACCTGGCCCTAGGCTGGGCGTGCCCCCAGCAGGACCCCCAGCGCCTCACCCTGGGGCCGGACACCCACCTTCTTGGGCTGCATCAGGAGGCTGCTCAGGCCCTTCAAGCTCATGGCCTGCACCAGCCTGCTGTGGCTGCGCAGGCCCAGGCTCAGGAAGCTGTCCAGGGCCCTGTGCGACACGTACTGGGTGAGCTCCTGGCTGGTGAGGAACTGGGCAGGCCTGCATGGTCAGCCCCTCTGCCAGCAGGGCCACTCCCCACCCTTCGCCCCTAGCTCCCAAGGAACGCAGCCTGGACCCCAGCAGGAGGGCGTGGGGCTAGACACAAGGTCCTCCAGGCGACAGGCGGAGGGGCAGGGTTGGAGCACACCGGCTGCCCCGTGGGAAGATGATGAGGCCGTCCACTGGGAAGCCCTCCACGTGAGCCCTGCCTCAGGGGCAGCCAGTGGGGTGGGCGAGGGCGTTTTGGCTGGGCTGCTTCCTTAGGGGCCCGTGGCACGGAGGTTGAGCGCTCAGCTCCTGACAGTAAGGGTCGCAGTTCAAACCACCACCCGCTGCCCGGGGCTTGGGCCTCCTCCGAGGAAGAAGGATGCAGGGGAATAGAGAGGTCTGGGGCCCCACTGGGCATCCCGGAGGTGTTCGGGGGCCCTGAAGGCAGGGGGTGGGGACCGACCTCGACCAGGAGGAAGATGGCCACCACGTTGTCCCGCTCCGAGGAGCTCTTCAGGGAGATGACCACCTGCCCCAGCACGGCGCTCATCTCGCAGTTGTACTGTGCCATGGCCCTGCGGGGCGCGAGGTGGCAGGGGCAGCAGGCTTGACCCTCGGGCTCGGCCGGCCCCGGGGCACTGGGCCCCCACCCCAGCCCCAGCTCACCTGGCCAGGAGTGTCACGCCCTCGGTGAAGGTGTCTTGGCGCTCAAACAGCTCCCAGCCCCCTGCCAGCGTCAAGTAAGAGAACACCTCCCAGTAGTTGGTGGTCCAGAAGAGACCCTTCAGGGCCTCCAGACACGTCCTGGGCAGGGGCAGGCAGCGAAGGGCTGGAGCCCTGCGTGGAGGCAGGGCCAGCCTCTCCCCCCTCCTCCCACCCCCGCTGGGCCCTCACCCTTGATGTTGCCAACTGCCCTGATCCCACCTGAGCTCAGTTGTCTCAGAAGGTCCCACCTGGAGGGGCTGAGGGGCTGCTGTTCCAGGGTGCTGGGCTCACAGGCCACCGAGATGCCCTGGACACAGCCCAGGTCAAACAGGTAGTGCAGCTCCGTGAGCAGGCCCAAGAGGATGCCGGCGAAGGCCCAGCGCACCGTGGGCTTGTATGGGGGCGTATACAGGAGCTCGTAGATGGTCCTCATTGCCTGGTGGGGGGGGGGGTTCATGAGGCCCTGCTTGCCTCCAGGCCCAGCACGCAGCCTCCCAGCCCCCAGCTCCCCAGCTCCAGCTCAGCCCCCACCTGTGCCTACCACATGGCTCTCAATGACCGCTCTGTATGTGTCCCTCCCATCTTTGGCTGCCATGGGCCATCTGAGTGGGGCTGATGACAGGTTCCAGGAGGGTCAGGTGGGGAGGGGCCGGGGTGCCCAAGGGCCCCCAGGGGACAGATCGAGCAGCTGCTCACCAGCACAGACACAAGCTGGGCCTGCTGGTTGGGCCTGACCAGCTCCTTGTCCGGCCGCAGGCTCATCTTCATGTACAGCACAGTCACCACCTTGCGGGCCAGCCTGGCATTGTCACCCAGGGCCCTCCACAGGATCAGGGTCTGCCTAGGGGTTGCAGAGCCGTCCGCCGCCGCCGGGACCGTCACACACAGGGATGTCCCGTGTGCCCGGCCTCTGCCCTCCCAGCACACCTCCCCAGGGGCTGCCAGGGAGCTGGAGGAAGTGAGTACCCCCAAGAGCTGCCAACAGAGGGGTTTGGGAGGCTCGGCCCTGCATGCCCCCCTGGAGCAGGTGGAGGGTCTGGGGCTCTGCAGTCGGAACAAGCCCACTCCCTCCCCCATCTGGGACTCGGCCTCTCTGGGGTGCTGCCTGGGTCTGGGCAGCTGGTGGGCAGTGACCTGGGGACTGCCCCTGGCCAGCCTCTGGCATGAGCAGCCCCGATGGGCCTGCTGGGGCCCTCCGGGCCCCCTCTCAAGTTCTCTGTGGGGAGTCCACGGGAGGCCCACCTCTCATTGGGTGGGCTCAGAGCAAGGACCACCTCGACCGTCTCCTGAGTGTGCTGGGTCCCCAGTGTTGTCACAGCCTTGACCATGGCCAGCTGCACATCTCGGAAGACAATGCCTGGCAGCTCCTGGAACAGGCTGTGCAGGATCTCAGGCACCTGGAGCAGGCAGCGCAGTGGGCCTGGGCACACCCTCGGGCCTGAGGCCCCTTGGCCACCGCCCGCCTGCCCCAGGCCCCACCTGCTCTTTCCTGATGCCGGGCCCCTCGAAGACGAGGTAGAGCAGCTCCGAGGCCAGGTCCGAGCACAGGTGGCTGCCACGGGCCAGGCCTTGCAGGAAGGTGAGCACCAGCTGCGTGTGCTGGGCCACCGTCAGGTTCTTGTCCAGAGCCTGCACACATGGCCATCACAGGGGCACTGTCAGGGGCCCCTCAGCCAGACAGCAGGGAGCTGGAGACCCAGCCAGAGCCCCAAAGCCCCAGGGCGGGCCCAGGGGCCCAGCAGCCTGAGTGTGGCTGCACACTGCTCCCTTCTCTGAGCACCTGTCCTTAGGAGGCCAGAGATCAGGTCCGTCCCCCCTCTCCAACACCCCCACACACATTGAACACCCCTCCCCTTCCCAGAAGGGATGCTCCCTAGCCTCTCCTGACTGGAGCCCTGCAAGGGCTCTGCTTTGGTAAGGGGGGTGTCCAGGGACCCAGGCTGGTACCCCACCCAGGTGTCAAACAGATGTCACCTCCTCCTGCCACACCCTGACCTTACAGGTCCCAGCCAGGGCCCCAGGCCAGTTAGGGGAGGAGCTTGGAGTCAGGGCCACCCTCTGGGCTCCTAGTCCTGGGGGCAAGGAGGGTGGCAGATGGGACACCCCAGGAGGGTCCCCTAGCCTACCTGTACCAAGGGCATTGTCACTGGCTGGGCTTCCTTGAGAGGACTCTGGAGGTTCACAGAGCCTGGTGGGGGGCTCTGAGCACAGTGCATGGGGTTCTCCCCCTGCTCTGCACAGCCAGTCCCCCGTGCTCCCGCTGGGGCCTCAGCCCAGCCCAGTTGCCCGTGGGGGCCCTGAGCACCCACCTGCACCAGGTTGTAGAGCAGCAGCTCCCAGTCCCTGTGGTCTTTGCTCTCCCAACTGCGCATCTTAGTCAGGTAAATGGACTCCTCTTTAGTGGGCTCTGGGTGAGAAGGGGGCTGTTGCCCGCAGGGACCACCGCCCCCACCACCCCACCTCCTGGCCAGCAGGAACCACCCCTCCCAGTCCACCAAAGACTTTGGGAACAAGAGGCCTACTGGCCCACCCGTCCCCACTGCAGGACATGGTGCCCCCTCCCACCCCCGCCCGAGCTCACTCCTTTGTTGCAGCAGTATCTGCAGCAGGAAGTAGACGCAGTGCCGGGAGTGGGACTGGATGAACTCATCCTGGTCCCTCCACAGCAGGGTCAGCAGGCCTATATAACGGCCCAGCCTGGAGGGCGTGGCACAGTCCTGAGGGCAGGAGGGCAGCCCTGAGCACCCGGGGCCTGGCCTCCACAGCCCTACTGCTGCTCCCGCCACCCCCGACTGCCTGCCCAGCTCTGAGACTGGCTCCACAGCTGACAAAGGGAGGCCCTTCCCTCTCTGTGGAATGGGTCAGGCGTGAAGGCAGGTGCCCAGTCCACCACCTGACCTCCAGGGCCCCTGGGGGATTGCTGGACTTGGTGGTCCAGCCTGGGCTGGCTCTGCTGGCTCCGCCCAGGGTGTGCGTGTGTGTGTGCGCGCACGCGCGCGCGCCCCGGGCCAGTCAGGATTGTGTCCAGTGTCTCCGGAGGGTGTCTCCTTTGAGCTAACCCTCTGTTCCACTGAGCACGATGTCTCTGTCCCTGTCCGGCCGTGGGTCTTACCTGGTCAAGGGCAGTCCCCTCACCCTGGCTCCCCAGGAGCAGCATGCTGCTTGCGTCCTTCCATTTCATCAGGGGCCCAGGGCTAAGGCAGCCTGACAGCTGGACAGGTGGATGACATCTCCCCTCCCCTGGATCAGGAATGAGTTCCTCACCCTTGGCAGTCTGGTGGTTATGCCTTGGGCTGAGATCCACATGGTCGGCAGTTTGAAACCACCGGCAGCTCTGAGGGACAGAGACAGGGCTTCCTACTCCTGCCTCGGGAACCCAAAGGAGGTCGCTGTGGGTCAGCGCTGCCTGGTTGGCAGTGCGTGTGATTTCTTTTTTCCCTACCTGTGTTACACACGCTCTCCCCTTGGCCGGGTCTCAAACCTGACCTCCCCTCCAGTGTCCTTTGATGGTCTGAGTTTTACATTTTTATCACCGTCCACCCTCACACAAACAAATAATAACACAAAGCTCCCTGTCCATGGAGCTGACTCTGGCTCATGGTGCGCCCACCAGGGTATCTAAGGCTGGAAATCTCGGGTGGGAGCAACACAGCCTTCTCTTTCCCCTGAGGAGCAGTTGGTGGGTTCGAATGGCCAACTTTGGAGTTATCGGAGGAAGGCTCACCCGACAGCCCCTCCAGGGCTCCGTAAACACTGACGCACGTCGTTGACATCGACCGTTCCGCGATGCTGACCCCTGACATGGGGTGACTGCTGGCCCCCCTGGCTGCGTTTGAAAAGCCCCTGGTTTCCGAATGGAGACTTTATGGTTCTGGCTCAGGCCATCTTGACTTGGTTTGGGGGTGCCATGGATCAGCCCTTCCTCCGTCAGCGCTCTTCCCCAGTGCTTCCCTCAGAAAGCGCTGTCCCTCTGCTGAAAACCAGCTGACCTTCCTCCCATGCTGTCCTCTCGCTCTGTCTCGGCCTCCACCTCGCTGTCCCGGCCGCTGCTGCTTTGCGGCCCTGGGGCCCGGGCACCTGCTCACTTTGGGGCCTCACACCTGTGGTTCCCTCCACCTGGGAACCGCCCACCCAACCTTCCTGCAGCAAGTCTTTGCTCAGAGGCAACCTTCTCCTCAGGACCCCCTCGGCCACCCTGTGTGGACGGCGCCCTCCGCCCAGGACTGGCCTCACCCCAGACTGTTCACTGCGAGAGCCAGTGACCGTGGCCAGAGGGATACCAGCTCAGAGAGTAGTCTTCCCCCAGTCACCCGCTGTCCCCGAGGGCTGCGGGCACCCACCGTGAAGTTCAGCTCCACGACGTACTGCAGCATCAGGAAGATGGACTGGACCACCCGCTTCCGCTCGTGGCTGTGCTCCGACTGCAGCCAGGATTCCGTGTGCTGCCGGGAGGGGCCGGGGCTGTCGCCACCAATGCCTGCCTGGCCCTGAGTGGTGGGGGAGGGGCTCGGGCAGGGTTGGACACTGGTGGGTGAGTGGGCCCCCAGGCTGAGGGACCCCGGGCTGAGCAAAACACACCAAGTGTGCCCCTGATTGCAGTGAAGGGGTGCCCTTCTGGCTATGAACCCCACCCCACAGGTTACACATCCCCAGAAAGCAACTTCCCCAGCTTTCGGAGCCTGCACCCCAGGCTGGTTCCACAGGTTCAGCCTGCCAGGGACAGGCAGTGGCCAGCACAGGCCCTGGCCCGGCCAGCCTTGGCTTTTCACTGGCACTATTGGGCCCCTGCATCCCTCAGCCCGGCTCCTCTCGGGAAGGGGCCCACCTGCAGGCAGGGCCTGGGTCCTCATGAGCCAAGAAAGCCACACACGGTGCCCCCAGGAGCCCTGGGGATGCCCCTCCAGGTGGTGCGGGGTGCACGGGAATGCCCAGCACAAGGATTCTGAGCCCCTCGTTTGCTGTGGAGGCTGCACCTAGCAGAGCAGAGCTGGGCACCCAGTATTTTCAGAGGTCAAGCCCAGACCCTGCCACCCAGGGGCCTGCTGGGGGACTTAAGCCTGAACCTTGTGACCAGCATCTGGGTGTTTACACTGCCAGGAGCCTCCACAGCACTCTGTACTGTTGGGGAGCTGGCCCACCTCCAGGGCCGGTCAGGAAGTGCCCTCCACACATGCCCCTGGCACCCACCTGGGTGTGCCTATAACTGAGAGGGTATGCTGAACTGGACCTTGTGGTCCCCGTACCCACCTGCTGAGGTACCTGCACCTGAGCAGGGCTCACACACTTTGAAGAGCTGTGTCCCCAAGCCCCCGAGAACCCTCGGGCCCTTCTAGAGGGGATGGTTTCTATTTCCTGCAAAGGCCCAGAGGGTGAGACCAACATGCGGCACTGTCCTCCGTGGGAGCCTGGCTCTCTGAAATACCCACCTGAGCCCCCTTTCAGAATAAGCGAAAGAGCCAGGACTTGGGAGTACGGGGTCCGTGGGGGAGGGAAAACCCCGATGGCCTTGACACCTCCTTTATGTGGCAAACCCCCCCCCGGGGACCCCTGACACCCAGGGTCCCTCGGTGTCAGCCCTGCCCCACCTGCAGGAGGAAGTAGATCTCATCCATGGTCTCATTCTCTGAGATGAACTGCTGGAGCAGCTGGTCCAGGGCCTGCATGGTCTTGTTGTACAGCATCTAGTGAGGACAGCGGCCATCAGGCACCAAGGCCAGCCCACACACTCACCTGCGCCCACTTCAGACACCCTCAGGGACATGGGCCTCACGGAGCGGCTGTGGAGGGGCCACCTGCCCTCCTGGGACTTCAACATCCTCATCTTCAATGGAAGGAAGAGCAAGTTAGCACCAGCAAACGGTTCCAGAATGCAGGAAAAGATCCAATGCAGCCAAACTCCTGTCATGAAGCACCTGCCACCCAGACAGCCAAACCAGGCCAAGACAGGGCCGGGCCAGAACATCACAGACCAAGACCTCTTGTGGGTGCAGACGGCATGCATGTCAACACAACTCTAGCTAACAGAACTCAACAAACCATTGTGTCACAAATTTCGATGATTATATCCATCGATGGATAGGACGCTTTTGATAAATAACATTCATTCTTGATTAAAAACACACACACTCTCTCTCTCTTAGTAAAATGGGAATGGAAGGGACATTCCAAAAGGTCGTACATGCACAGCCAACCACCAGCCTTTCTGCCAACGGAGAGCAATGGAAAGGGGGACAGATAGGGGAGTCCTTTATCACCACTCAAAGTCCCGGAGTCTCGCCCAGAGCTAGAAGACTTCAAAAATATAGATTTAAGGCATCCAAACTGTCCAAGAAGATGCACAACTCTCTCATGTGCAGGTGGTGTGTTCCTAGATGCCCAGAACCCAAAGGCTCAGCTTTTTGAAACTGCTGGAAAGCGTGGTAAAGAGACCAGGCAGTGGCCGGTAATGGGAAAGACGAGCTCCGGGGTCTGAAAGACTTGTCTTCAAACCAGCAGCCGTCTGAGTGTGGCACAACCAAGGCTACTGCAGCCGGTGTGAACAAGGACTGTAACTAATAAAATCCAAAGGCAGGGGTGGGAATGGTGTGAGAGCACTAGTTCTGAACTCTCGATGTGCAGCAGGCTGGGGAGGGCAGTGGGAGCCCAGGTCCCACTTACCTGGGTCCCCGCATGGGTTAAGGCTGTGATGAAGCCATCTGAGGCCTGGCTGCTGGACAGAGAGCACCTTCATGTGGACGGTGGGAGCTGCGGATCCTTTAAAATGCAGCGCCTTATCACTTGATCTCCCTGACTCACTTTCCATGGTACTCTATTCAGATTTCTGTTCTATTGAGGCATCCCTGATTTGCTTTGTCCTGGGTGTTGGTTTTTTGTTGTTGTTTGTGTTTTATCTTATCTGCTATGTGTGAAATCCAGGGTAGGTAACTGTTGAGACAGTACATGGATTAATAATTACCTAGAGGTGGGGCAGGGAAGGCTGGGGTGGGGGCAAGTGTGACACCAGCCTGTGCGGTCATGAGGTGTTGATGGAATCAGGTAACAGGCACACAAAACCAAGCCAAACATATTGTTGAGAAAGCTGGGCGGGGGAGTCGGGTAGAGCCCCCAAACCCCTCTGTAGACAATGGTACATCCCCTCACAGAAGGGTAACAAGGACGAGTCAGCCAGGGCACCTCAACACATGCACACACACACACCCACTGTCATGACCCTAGCCCTGCCTTTCACGCGGGCTAGACTGGAGCATGTACACTGTTACAGATTAGACGGAATCCAGGTCAGATAAACCCCTCAGGAACAGCAATGGCAGTAGTGGCTTCAGGAAGGGAGGGGGTGATGGGGGCGGGTGCAGGGGTGGGGGAGAAACCATGGGGGTAGGGAGAAATCAGTAGGTGTAAAATATTAAAATAATAATAATTTGTCATTTATCACAGGGTCATGAGGGGGCAGGGGAGGGAGGGGAAAAAGAGGAGCTGGTCCCAAGGGCTCAAGTAGAAGGCAAATATTTAGAAAATGGTGATGGCAGCACATGTACAAATGTGCTGATACAACGGATGCGTGGATCAGCATAAGCGCTGTCAGAGCCCCAATAAAATGATCTCTAAATTTTAAAAAAGTGTGAGAAGAAAACTGACTTTGGTGATGATCACACCCTTCTTAATACGGCTGAAACATTAAATTACGTGACATGGGAACGACATGGGGATAAACCCATGGTTTTTAAATCTGCAAGAGCCCCAGCAGGCCGTAGATCAGCATAAAGACCATTACAATAATGCCCAAAGGTAGAATACTCAGGGCTGGGACTACACGGAGAAGCAAAAGGCTTGCAGAACCGAAAGAGACGTGCATGAATGGAAAAGTGCCCCATGCTCGTGGTTAAGAAGACTTAAGATCATGAAAATGTCAACATTAGCAAAACCACTACAAAAACTCAATCAATCGTCATCCAAATCCCGGCAAAATTCTTCAAGGAAATTCTTCAAATTCTTCAGAGTAAAAATAACTCCCAACTTTACATGGGAAGGAAGGGAGTCCAGGATGAAGAAAACACGGCTGACAAAAGAAGCAGGGGGAGGGGGGCCCCTTCTTCCCTGATTTCAAAATGTGCTCTGCAGCTACGGTCATCACAAACATTGGTGCCAGGAGAGACATGTGGATCCACGGATCAGAACAGGGAACCCAGAAATATAACCAAACGCCAATGGCCTTCAAAGCCGGCTTATGTGGTTGTGAAAACCAATTGGTCCCAGCTTTCTTGCCCCCCCTCCCCTGTGAAAATGGTGTCATTGATTATCCCTGAGTTGGGGAGGAGGGAGAGGGAGCAGGGAGGCAGGAGGAGGGTAGAAAGGGTCATACGGGGGAGGGGGTCACTCACAGCTGCTCTGATAAGCTAGGCGAAGACCCTGTGTTTGCACGTGTGTTTGTGTTTGACAGCTGGAGAGAGAGAGAGAGAAAGAGAGAGAGAGAGAGAGATGCCAGGACCTGGAACACCCTCATGAGACCCCTTCCCATCAAGTCCAAACCCTGGTCCGAGGGGCAGACAGGGGAGGGAAAGTAGCATCCAGATGACAGGTCACTGCTTTTGTGGAAGGCGGGCTAGTTTGAAAAGAACCAACCACATGAGCAGAGAGACAGACTGGGTGCTCAGCTGTGACGGGGGGAGGGTGGGCGGGGCTGTCACCGGATGGAGGGGTCTGCCTCCAACCTCCGGGAGCAGAGCTGGGGAGGGGACCAAGCGTGCCCCCGCCCTTTGCTTCTCTGGGCCGGCCACCGCCCACTGTTCTCTCGGGAAACCCCTCCCCAGGCCCTCATCAACCCTACCTGAGAGGAAGCCCCCCACCCCCCTTTCACTCATGGGTCTGTGCGGGGAACTATGTACAGGTTCTCACCTCAGGAGGAAACGCATCTGCTGTTGCTACTTGCTAGGAAGTCCACTGGGGGCGGGGGGTGGGGGGTGGCTCAGACTCCATAGGGACTTTCAGCTCCGGGCCTGTCTTCCCAGGGCAACTTGGCTGGCCTCTAATCACCAACCTTCTGGCTGGTCGTCAAGTGCTAACTGTTTGTGCCACAGGGGGCTGTTTCCCCCCAGACTGAATGCCACTCAGATCCCATAGAACAAAGCTTCAAAAGCAGGGTCTGAGAAGATCCACGTGTCTAAAAGTAGCTTAGCTGCATGTCAGGAGAAAGTTCACGACTAATTACAGGGTAGCAAAAATATTGAGCACCCAGTAAAGTATAATTTACAATGCCTGACACCCAATTAAATGGATGTGTTTAAAATCAGCAGGCACGCCAAAAAGCAGGAAACTATGGCTTGTGGGGAAGAGAAGTATGGGTCAACCGAAAACGGGCCAGAACTGATACGGCAGGAGCGCTCCGAGGGGGTCAAAGAGGAAGACACAGCCTTGACCATCATCATTAGGACTGCATCCTATATGTTTAAGAAGCCAGAGGAAAGATCAAATGTTCTAAGTAGATGAATAAAAGATAACCAAAAGGAAAAGAGAGAGAGAGAAAACGTAAAACCCAGAGGGGTAAATTGCAGGGCACTAGAGAAAGGCGTCAGAAAGGATTAGTGGCAGTGACATCATCCCGTCAACTCACGAAGGGGTGGAGTCTAGCCTGTCAATCCGGTCACAGCTTGATGACCTCATTTATAGGTGCCACTGAGATAAGTAGCTCACTGGAGGCAGGCGCTCTCTCTATCTATCTATCTATCTATCTATCTATCTATCTATCTATCTATCTATCTCTCCTTTATCTTCCTGCTGACAAGACCCATGGAGCTATGCTAGAGCCCTGGAGCTGGAGGAGCCGCATGGGGACCCACGCCAGCACTGAGATCCACAAGACTTTCCACCCACTGGCCTGTGATCTTCCTGCACTTGGTGTCAATGCATGTGTTTCGTGAGTCTAAAGAGGACTTTATAGACTGGGATCGGACATATGGGCTAATATCAGACTTATGGACTTTATCTGGGCAATGTTCCATTGCTCTTGTCTAGAAAGCTCTGTCTTGTACACAGATGGGTCTCCCTGGATCTGTTTCTCCTGTCCACCCAGACACACAGGATTACTGGCAGATTAGACTGGCAGCAGAAAAGGCTGGTGACCTGGAAGATACAGCCAAAGAAACCATTGAAAACGTGCCCAGAAGAAAACATACAGGAGCACATCTAGAGATCCGTGAGACAAGGTCAAGTGGCTGGACGTGTGTGTGATCGGAGGCCCTGCAGAGGGTGGCGGGGAGAAGCAAACAGAACATGTGTGAGGAGGCCAGGGCCAGGGATGTTCAAGGCTGGATGAAAGTCACAAACCTACAATCAGCCTGGTCTCGTCCACCGTAAGAACAAGGAGCAAGCCACAGTGTCGGCATGCCATGGAGTCACTGCACTGTCCACGGGGCAGGACAGGGACTCCCCACAGGCCCCGGGGATGGAGGGGTGCATAGACGCGGCTACATGGCAACCACAGAATTGGACCTATTTCTCAAGAGCACCGATGGAACTGCCAAACACTGCATGAGATGGACGAAACTGGAAGTCAGTCAGTCCAAACACAGCAGGCCCTGCAGGGGCCCACCGCTGTCAACGAAAAGCAGTGTCCACACCAAAAGGAGACTACTTGGATGGGGACGGAGGGAGAAAAAGGACAGAGAAGGGATGGATGGATTTTTAGAAGACACAGAGAAATACCGATAGAGACACACACAGAGAGATACACAGATAGAGACACACACAGAGATATGCAGATAGAGACACACACACAGAGATATACAGATAGAGACACACACAGAGAGATACACAGATAGAGACACACACACAGAGATACAGATAGAGACACATGGAGAGATACACAGATACAGACGCACACAGAGAGATACACAGATACAGACGCACACACACAGATATACAGATAGAGACACACACACAGAGATACACAGATAGAGACACATGGAGAGATACACAGATACAGACGCACACAGAGAGACACACAGATAGAGACGCACACCCTCAGATATATGGGGAGACACACACATACACGTATAGAGACATGCACATGGGCAAACATAAGGGGGAAATAGTAACCCTGATAGATACAGAGATAGAGAGATGTTAAGAAAGGTTGACCTGGCCAAAAACCCAAGTGGATAAATAACTGGCTAAATAGAGAGCTCCATGCTGAGCCCAGTGATGGGCACCCGGGAGGGACTGTCTTGTGATGGGCTTTGCTTTGTGTGGGAGGAGGAGGGGACCAAGTGCGGCCCTTTCCCCTGTGAAGCTCGTGAGCCAGGACCAGACGTGTTGGCTTGGCTGTTTGCACTGCCAAGGAAGGTGGACTCACTCCCCAAATCAATCCTGGAGCAGCCGGTTCCCACCTCAACCCTCAGAAGGGCAGAAGAGCTGCCAGCAGGGCCCTGCCCTCTTGCCCCCAAACTTGTCAATTTTTCTTTCTGCCCCCCTCACTCCCCGCCCGGAATCAGCCAATGGGGCAGGTCCCACGGCTGGCCAGCCTCTGCCCCCTTCTCTTTTCTATGTGGGTAAAGTGTGTCCCACCCAATCCTGTGTGACCCGTGTCTTTTTTGGTGTCGCACTTGGAAGGACGGAGTGAGTCATCATTCCACCTCGGCTGGTGAAAGCCGGCCCACAGGTCCCTTGCTTCTTGTGATGACACTTCCCCCTGAGTTGAAACGAAAGGCATTCTCTCAGGAGGGGCGGGGAGGGCTGCATGGGGCGCTGGAGGGGAGTTGGGGGAGCAAACAGCAAAGGCTGGAGCTGAGAGGGAGCGTGAGAACTGATTGTGATGATGTCAACAAGTGTTTCGAAAAGCATTTAAACTATGGAAGTGTATGCGGTATGAATATTATATAAAATACTTTAAAAACATGGGTGAAGGTGGAAGAGTTTCTGCTTCGGGCCCATTGAGTTTAAGTTAGCAGTGGTGGGATGCTTTGGACAAGGGTCTCAGGAATGACTGTCTAACACCAGTAATGGTTGAGTATATGTCATCAATGGCACGGACAACTTGTGGCGCTGGAGTAGGTCTTGCTGCGCGTGTTTTTGCCAGAGTTAAAAACAGTAATAATAATAATAACCACACGAATGACAATTGAGTACAGGGACGGAGAAACTGTTCTAAAACGGATGGGGGTGATGACGGTACAACTCCTCCGGATCGAACTATCAAACTGTAGGACATTTGGATCAAGTGCCAATTAAAGTGGATTTTTTGTTTGTTTTTTTAAGGGGGGGTGAGAAACTAGAAGCCTCCAGGTCAAGTGCGATGGGATCAGAGCTTGGGCCTTAGAAGACCCTTCCCTCAGGCCGCCCGTCAGTGAGCCGGACAGAGACCTTCCCGGCTCTCCGTGAGGACTTACGCTGCGCTTTGCCCAGCGGAGTGGGAGTGGGCTTGGAGGCAAGCTGAAGCCAAACGGGAAGGCGTGGAGGTGAAGCAAGTCTCTGTGGACACTGGCCCCGCCTCCCTGGGATGGCCCCGCCTCCCTGGGATGGCCCCGCCTCCCTGGACACTGGCCCACAGCCCCGGATCCAGAGAAGACCCAGGCACACCCTCCAACTGGAGGGGCGACGCGCTGCTTGGACACACACGTACTTACGTAACGGGGAACAAGCAGCACGCTCGCTGCGGGCTACTGAGACTCCGGGGGTGTTCGTGGGTGCAACGGAGGCAGACCAGTGCCCAGCTGGGAACGCTGCACATTTTTACAGGTTCTTCACCCCTGGTTCCTCCCCCATCCGGATGTCACAAAAGCCCGAGCGAGGGAGCACCCCGGAAGCCAGAAGCCTTGTCGGGAGGGGGCCATCCAAGGACCTAGTGGTTTTCTAAGTCTAAGGTCCATGCAAGCCAGTGGTCCAGGGCGTCACCTAGGCCCTCAGCTCTTGTCTCAAAGGCACCCTCCTGCTGCCCTTGGTCACCGTCCTTGGCACCCAGCACCCGCCCCTGGGGTGACCGGGAGGATGCCCCAGGAATGGGAGAGTCACCATGACATCTGGGACTGGCTTCGGCAAGGCTACGCTAATCTTCATCTCCATGGGCGGAAGTGGGTACAAGCTCTGTAGGCAGGTCTGCAGGATCCTGGACTTGACCATGGGCTTGAGGTGCGGCCGCAAGGTGCTGGAAGAAGCACAAAGGAGCTGCTGCGTCTCTCTGTGGCCCGGGCAGGCCTGGGGGAGAGGTCTGGCCGACGAGGTGTGAAGGCCTGCATGTTGGGCTGGGAGGGGCACTGATTCGGTCTGGGAGGAGTGTGCGGGGGAGAGGGTCCAATCAGGACCACCCTGACTCATTGCCCACTTCTCTTTGGCCTATTGGCTCTTTTCTGTGCCACCGCACAGGTACTACCCCGGTGTCGTGGCTGTGAACTGCGTCGGCGCTCAGTCTACACCCGGGTCAGAACTCAAGGGTGGCAAAAGCCAAGACTTGTACAATCAGGGTCAACGGCCAGCCATGACCGGGCTCCGGTGTGACCGGGGGCAGGGCCCAGGGTGCGAGCAGGGTCAGGGCTCAGGCTGTGCCAGTGTTGGCAATCTGTTTAGGCTGCAGCAAGCTACATGGACCATCATCTCTAGGATGTGGGGCTAGCTGCTTCCCTACTTCACCCCTCGCTCCCGTCTCCCCACCCCACCCCACCCCACCCCCATGCTCTGAGAACCAGGTCCCGAGGAGGAGCTACCTCAACTCCAAGATGACCAGGATGATCTTTTGTCGCAGGAGGGTGGCCAGGATGTTGCGCTCCTTCTGAAGAATGCTCTAGGGCCAGAGGAGTTAGCTCAGATGGTGGTGTGTGTCCAGCCCGGTCCTTGGGCATCCTTGCCCACCCTGCTAGTCCCGGGATGCCACGCACCAGCAGGCACTGGACCAGCTCAGGAATCTGAGTGAACCTGTAGTCCTGGGTGCTGGACTCAAACTTGAGGACCTTCGCCAGCATGCTGGTCGCCGAAAGGAAGCTCACTTTTAGGACACTGTCCTGTCCGTGCGCAGGCAGGGTGCAAAAGTCGATGGAGAGTCCCATGGTCACCCACTATATGGGACCAAGTACCCCCTGACCAGGGTACAAGTATCACCGCCCCCCACCCCACCCCCCAGCACACACAACAGCATATCCACATCCTACACACACAGAGCACACAAAACATGCACACACAGCGTATGTGTACATACCACACATAAGTAACCCCACATACATGCAGCACACACACCATCTAGACAGCACGCACACCTGTGCATCACATATATGCCATACACGCCACCACCACTGCCCCATCTCACTGTCCTCCACTTTGGCTGGTTCGTAGGCCAGTGGGGAAGTCCACATTCATCCTCCTTACGCACGTGAACGGGGTGCTGCTTGAGTCTACTGGCATCCTCGTGAGACCTGGGGTGCCTGCCGGGGTCTAGCTGGGGTCAGGGCTCAGAGCTCACCACGTGACTAGTGCGCGCCCAGGGTCAAGGCTCCGTCTCTCATCAGGCTTAGAGATCACACCCTGTCAACAAAGCCGTGACCGTCTGGACTGTTTGCCCACATCTTAATGGGGCCAGTTGTCTTTTTATTACTGACTTGCAAGAGGTCGGTGTGGTTAGGTGCCATCACCCGTGTCCTACAGAAAGACACACTGCCTGGTCCTGCACCAGCCTCACCACTGTTCCCATGCTTGAGCTCATTGAGCTCGTAGCCGCTGTGTCAGTCCATCTGGTCGAGCGTCTTCCAAGCATGATGTCCTTTCCAGGGACTGCTGTCTCCTGATCACACGTCCAGAGTCCCGGAGACAGTCCCTCAGTTCCCCTGCCTTTGAGGAGCGTGCTGGCTGCAAGACGGAGCTGTGCGTCCTTCATAGTCTCCCCCCATTCAAACGCATCGATTCTTCTTCGGCCTCCTTTATTCAATGTCCAGCTTTCACATGGAGACGAGGCCATTGGAAACACCGTGGCTCGGGTCAGGCGCATCTTCGTCCTCAGAGTAGCGGCCTTTTCAATCCTCCACAAAGGCCTCGTACAGCTGAGTGCCCAGTGTCATGTGTCCTTTGATCTCTTGACTGCTGCTTCCATGACCTCGGAGGTCCAGGGACAGTCTCAGACCGGTCCCTCATCACCTAGCTTCCATGTATTTCCTGCCTACTCTGTTGGTTTCATTTCATGTTTGCAATAATGCTCTTAAGCGTACACTTTCTATATCAATAACGTTTGCCTATTGATTGCTGCTGCCGCAGTTGCTGGCTCTTCCCATGCCCCTAAGCGGCCCTTTGTGAAACCCCAGGTCGCCAGCGCTCATCTCTGTCTTCTTTGACCTCCGTCTTTTCTCCTGAGACGTCGATCATGGCAACTCTTACATTTCACCCTGTGATGCGTTTTCAGCTAACTCTTTTGTACGGTGTGAGGTAAGGATCCAAATCCATTCTTCTGCGTGTGGCCCCTCCGCTTGTCCATTTATTGAAAAGATTGCACCCTCCCCCCCCATGGAATGACCTTGGCTCCCCTTTAGAAACTCGACTGACCGTGGACATGAGGCTTTCTTTCAGGGCTATCGATGGATTCTAGTACAAGTGACCACTCTGCCTCAGGTACAATAGCTTTGTAGTAATTTTTTGAAATTCAGAACTCCAAATCCCCCTACTTTGTGCACGTTCGGTATTCTTTGGCTAGTCAATGTTCCGTTCTTTCCCGATGAATTTTAGTCAGCTTCTCAATGTGTGCGAGGAAGCCGGGCTGGAAATCGGGCGGGGATCGCATTCAACGTGTCGATCGTTTAAGGAGAATCACCACGTTGGTGATGCTACCTTCTGACCATGAATACAAAATGCCCTATTTGTTTTCATTTCTCTCAACAAGTTCTGTAGCTTCTAGTGAAAATCAACTGTCGCTTAGTTTGTTAAATGTACTCATATGCCCTTTATTCTTTTTCTGTTGTCATGGACTTGCTTTCTGAACTTCGCTTTTTAATTGCTCATTGTAATATGTTATGGAGAGGGATACCGTCGGTTTTGCATATTAATCTCTTCTCCTGCAGGATTGCTGGACACATTTATTTGTTCAGAAGGGACCAGTCCCTGGGTAGACACCATGCTTGGTGACATACACGGGGAGCCAAGCAGAGGCGGACTCTCAGGGAGCCAGGTTAGCACAGCAATGACTGTGAGGACGGAGCAGGCCCACGTAGCCCTCCACGCTCTTGTGCACCAGGCCGCCATGAATCTGAACCAGCTCCAAAGCACCTCGCAGCAGCAGCTGTGATGTCTCGGTGGCTCTTTGGGACGCCCCGCAGAGGAGATCAGATGATGTGCGGAGGGAGGAACTTCCGTTGCTTCCCTTCCCATCTGGATATTTCCCCCTTGTCTTATTGCCCTGACCAGAGTGTCCAGTGCAATGTTGGGCCGAAGGGGTGCCTTGCTCTTGATTTCAGCAGGAAAAAGCATACCCAGCCTTTCCACCATCCATTGGATATTCGCTGCGGGTGGGCGGCCCCTTTCTCGGGTCGAGAATGATGCTTGCATGTTTTTGAAGCTGAATTTCTTGTTCTTGCTGGCTTGTGATTCTGGAGGCAGGTGCGCTTCAGGGTAGAACTGCCCCCACAGGCTGCCCTCGGCCAGCCGTGCTCTTTACAGAGGTGCATCGCCGAGCCTCTCTTCCTGCCACAGCGCAGGGGCTGGGTTTCGCCTGCCAACTGTGGTGTTGCTCGGCACCTTGTGCTGCTTCTACCACGAAGGAAAGCTGCCTTCTTTGCTCTCGAGAGTGCGTCCTGCACCAGTTGACGGTTTGGGGTTGTGCTTTTTGCTTCGGGTTTCTCGAGGTGTGTTGTTGCTCTCTGGGTGTTCAGCCAACCTTGCACTTGTGGGGTGAATTCCATCCCTTCCTGGTGTTTAAGGCCTTCAACAGGTCCTGCATGTAGCCTTCTGCATTTCACTTGTTGCGCACTCTTGCGCCCGTCACCGTGAGAGACGTCGGTCTGTCCTCTTCTTCCGTGTGAGGTCCCCAGCATGTTCGGGTCTGAGGCCCAAGAGTCGGCTTCACAGAATGCCTTGGGAAGGCTCCATTTCTCGGAGCAGCTTGAGAAGCACTGGGGGCAGGATTCAGCCGTGGAGCCAGCTGCCCCGGGGCTTTGCTGCGTGCGTGGCTTATTCCGACGCGTTAGGAGTTCTGCCCCTACTGCTCACGCCATGACCGTCTATCACCCGGCATTTCCTGCTCACAGGAGGGGAGACGCGGGAGGACTCTGTGGTCATTATAAAGATGGACATGGCTTCAACAGCTGTGGAGGGTCCCCTCGCTCGCTCGCTCACTCGGGTCTCCTGGAAGTGACCTCTGGGAACCTGGCTCATACTGCCCCGCCGCTCCACTCCATGCTGCCAGCTGAGGAACCATGACCAGCTGGGCCTCTGGGCAGATGTCCAGGTGGCATCAAGTCAATGGGTGCTTTCTCTGGGTCCCCACTTGTAGATAACCTGGAGCCTTGCAGCTCACTACTGCTGTAGGGTGGGGAAGGATTTGGAAGACGTGTGGGTGTGTTCAATGCCATCCTTATCATGGTGGAGCCGGCAGGGGTGCAGCCAGGCTCCCAACAGTCGTGCAGGGAGCCCCAACCTCAGAGTGACATCCCTGCGGTCACCAAGTGCTGGGCTTGCAGGAGTGGGCTGCTCCCTGAGGGACACTCTGGCCCCGCCCAGGGGGAAGGGGATGCAGCAAAGCTGTGGGCTCGCCGTCGCACGGCCCAGCTTGGTCCAGCTAGGTCTCTTCCAAGTCCCCACAGGGAGAATCATCCAGGTCAGGATGTGTTACGGGCCCACACATCCGCAAATCTTAGCTATTACTATTTCTATGAACAGACTTTCTAAATTAAAAGTCAATCAGGCAAAGGAATGGTCTGAAAACGGGAGGTTGGGGACCCACCATTCATTTCACATCGTGCCAATTTTCACATAACGGCCTGGTCTTTAGAAGTTAGCCTTTGAACGAAATGTGTTGGTAAATGAAGCTTTCCATCTCTTCTTGCGGATTCTTCAGGCTGTTTTTGTGTTTGTGTTTGGGTACTTCTGTGTGTGTGTGTGTGTGTGTGTGTGTGTGTGTGCACGCATGTGCGCGCCCGTGTCTCTCTAGGAAGGGAATCGGGGTTTGACAGATGCAACCACACACGTCTGAAGGGAAGAGTCTGCAGGCCTCACCTGAGAACGACAGGTGAGAAATGTGAAGTGCCCAGCACAGAGCGGGAGTCACATCAGGTCTCTACCCATGTCCACAGAGGGAAGGGAGCACACAGGGACGCACACACTCACACTACCCACATCCCACCTCTCCACCCTCACATACTACCCATGCATGACACCTCGCACACACACCCCACTTACACATACCACCCCCACATCCCACCCCCACACCATTCATACATACGACCTCCTCAACACACCACCCTCACCCACCACTGATCCATATCACACCCCCCACCCACGTATGGACCCATCACAGACCACGCACACACAGCACCCGCACACCCCCAGACAGCACATGTATACCTTTGGGCCACGTAGACTACACCACACACACAAGTATCCCACGATCAGTGTGTCACGTCCACCATGCCTCACACACTCACACACATGTATTACACGCCCACAGTGCCACGTACACGAAATCGCAGGCGTGCCCCACAGACAGACAGCGCATCAGGTCATGGCACATGCACGCATGCCCAGGCACCCCGGAGAGGTGGCCACGCACGTAGCTGCTGCTGGAGAAGTAGTAGACCATGCGGGACATGATGTTGTCCACCCAGGGCAGGATCTTGGCCTTGGCCCGCATGGCCATGTGCCCAAAGCAGAGCAGCATGGTGCTGCTGGACCACTTCCAGTGCAGGCTGGCCTCTGGCTGTTGTGGGGTTGGAGGCTGGGGCCTCAAAGTGGCCGCTGGCCCCTAGAAGTGACCCGTAGCCCCCACCCCGGCCCCAGGAATATGAACCCTCAGACCACTTAGAGCCTTCTGTACAGGACAGTGGACAGTGTCCCCCAGCCCACACACTCCCACAGCCCCACACCCACCTCCCTGCCCCTCACGTCCACACCCCTGCCCTCAGAGCTGGCCCTCCACCTCACCCCCACACCCCACACCCTGTTGCGCCTCCTGGGAGACTCAGTGGCCAACACCTCCTCCAGACTCCCAGGCTCAGTGGGGATCCCCCAGGGTCAGGACCCTTGTCCCCACCCCTTAACCTGACTGCAAGCCTCTTCGACTCACATGCTCTCCCCACCCTGCCCCTGAGGCCACGCACCCCCACCCAGTGCAAGGGGGTACGGGCCTCTACCTGGCTGTTCTCGTCCGGGAAGCTGGGCTTCAGGCACCTCCTCTGGCCCAGGTGTTCCAGCATGATCCACACCTCCTCCAAGTGCGAGGTGGACGCTATGCCCACGGCCAGTGCCATGCCCTGCAGGGAGGGTCTGATAAGGCTCAGCCTAGCTACCCCTCCCCGTCCCCCAGCAGCCTCTGGGTGTCCAGCCCCAGACCTGTGGCCTCAGGAGCTCAGAGGCTGTGGGCATGCAGGTACACACCTCCCGCTGCCCAGAACCCTGGTGGGACAGCTCCAGGAGGCAGGGCAGGTGCTCGGCCATCAAGGACCCTGGAGATTCCTGCAGAAGCAGCCCGAACAGGTGGAAGGAGATGGTCTGGCCGAGGGAGGGAGGGGCCTGGTGAGTAGCTTCCTCTCTGAGGCCATGACCTGGGAGGGAAGCTGAGGAGGGACACACGGCCTAGGGAGCCCCCAGGCTCACTCTCCCAGTGTCATCCACATCTCAGGGCTGGGAGGCTGCCCCTCCCAGGTGTCCACAGGGGTCTGGGCAGGACAATGCCAGCTCCCATGGCCACCCAGGCCAACTGGTCCCACGAGCCTGGAGCGGAGCTGGGCATGACAGCCACAAGGGGAGCACAAGCCCTGAGAGGTAGCATGCTCTGCCCACCGGCCCCTTCCTGGACACTCAGAGCCACGCTACTGGCCAGGCACTGACCTCCTGAAGTGAGTGCCCAGGGGCCGTGTCTGAGGCCATCAGGAGATCCTGGATGAAGGCATCTATGGCTTCTGAGCCCAGCTTCCTCCTCCCGACACACTGCGGCAGAGCATGTTCTCAGGGACAGGGCCACAGCAGTGGGGCTCGGGGCCCGGGAAGGGGGAGGGACTAGGGGCTCGGGTCCGTGGGGACTGGGGGCCACAGGGGACAGGAGGGGTCAGGGCCCAGCCTACGGCACTGTCATCCTGGAGAGAAAAGCAGATGGTCTTCAGCATCAGTCTCCTCTCGTCTACCGTCATCTGTCGGATCTTGCTGGCCAGCTCATCCTCCCAGGGAGGGTGCTCCGCAGGGGGCTTGCCCAAGTCCATCCTGCTGGCATGATCTGTGGAGGAGAGAGGCTGAGAGGCAGTGCCAGCGGTCCTAATACCAGAGACAGGGTCCCGGCTCTGGAGGTGACAGGGATGCTCTGGAGCCCTGTCTGTTAGCCCTGGCAGCACTTCCAGAGGCTGCCCCATTCAGCTTCTCCGTGATACACCCCACCCCACCCCCAGAAACCCTGAGAGCAGCCCGATCAATGGGAAAAGGGGTCAGGGTCAGAGCATGCCCTCTCTGCACAGCTGACAGCATGTTAATCACAGGCCAGCATGCCCGCTCTTCATAGAACCCGGCTTCTCTGATGGTCTGTCTGCTCGGCAGATCGAGGAAGCCAGACGAGAGGACCCAACTGCGAGGCGCACCTGTCCTGACTGTAAACCGTGCAGTGTCCCCTGGTTCTGCTGCACACCTGCCTCTTTATCAGTGAGCAGGTTCCGCGTGAGCACAATGAAATGTTCTGGGGCCCCCGTTCTTCTCAAGGCTAACCATAGTTTGCTATGACCCACCTAGTCGCCTGCCTTGGCACAGGCAAACAGCTTCCCGGGAGCCTCTGCTTTCAGCTAAGCTCCATCTGACATCAGCAAAGAAGACGCTTGTCCCACGCCGCATGCTGAATCCTCAGGTCTGGACCTCAGGCAGCTCCCGGTCAATGCAGTGCTGCGGCTGTTGTTGGGGGACCGTCAGCAACGTTTGGCTTGCGTGGGATCGCAATGACCGAGTGCTGTAATTCTATTGGTCTCTTTTCTTTGGAATTGATAAAAGTATACATCTCTTCCAGTCAATTGGCCACGTAGCTGTCTTCCAAGTTTCCTGGCATAGATGAGCGCTGCCCAGGCTTTCTCGGCTTGTTGAAACATTTCCATTGGTGTTTGTGTCAGGCTGGGTGGACTAGAGAAACAAATCCAGGGAGACTTGGATGTGTGTAACAAAGAGCTTTATACACAAGAGCAATGTGAATATTGAGAAAACATCCAGCCCAGTCCAGGTCAAGTCCTTAAGTCCAATATTAGCCCCTATGTCTGATACCAATGGATAAAGTCCTCTTCAGACTCACCCAACACATGCAATGATGCCGAATGCAGGAAGATCACAGGCCAGTGGGTGCAAAGTTTTGTGGATCCAGTGGTGGTAGAGGTATCTCAGTGGTGTCAGGGGTCACCACTTGGTTCCTCCAGCTCCGAGGCTCTGACTGCCATCAGCCTGTCTCCAGGTGGCTTGTCAACAAGAATGTCTCTCTGGGAGTGAGCATGTGTCCCACCTCAAGCGAGCTATTTATCTCTGTGGTACCTCCAAATGAGATCACAAGCTATGACCTGACTGACAGGCTAAACCGCACCCCTTCATGCTTAATCCTTTCAAATTGACACCAGATGGTAACTACCACAGTACTCCATTGGTTCTTGGAGCCTTGCTTTTGGCTAATGCTTTCAGTGCAGCTTGGCCTTCTTCCTCAACACCGTTGGTTCTTGCTCATACGCTACGTCCTGAAGTGGTGGGATATTGACTGGTTCTTGTTGGTACAGTGGCTCTACTCTTTTAATGCGTCTTGCCTCATTCAGTATTTTGCCCACAGAATCTTTAAATGTTGCAACTCGGCACTTGAGTTTTTTCTCGAGTTCCTTGAGTCTGAGACATGCTGATACTGTTCCTCCTTCTTGGTTTTCTAACTCGGCATTCCCACATTTTATTTTCATGTTTTATTGTGCCTTCTAGAGCTGCCCTTGGAGACATGCTGTCCAGCTCTTTCACATCCTTCATCTTCGCTGCTCTGTGATTAAGAGCAGGTTCCAGCGTCTCTTCTGAGCCAATCCACTTAGATCTGCTCTTCCCTCCCGATCTTTCTAGTGACCTTGTTGTCTTCGTCATGCATGGTGTTCTCGATGTGCTCCCACAGCTCACCAAGTCTGCGGTCATTACTGTTCCACACGTCCAATCTGTTCTTGAGAGGTTTAGAAAGTGGGTGGGATCGCAATTGATGGTCCCTTCCACCGTCGGCTCCTGGCCTGCTTTTAGCTGCTGACATTGAGCTTGTCCACTGTCTCTCCCACACAGGTTGTCAGTGTGGTTCCTGTGTACTCTGTCTGGAGAGGTCCATGTCATGGTTGCCTTTTGAGTGGTTAAAAAAAAGACATGTGTCGCCAACAAGTCGCTGGTCTCCCAAAATTCCACTTCATCTCCATTTCTATCACCACATTCTCCACATTTCCCAACTTCTGTTCCTTCCTCTTTGCCCCCAACTTTTGCATTCCAATTGCCAATAACTGTCGCTGCATCTTGATTGCACACTGGATCCACTTCTGACTGAAGATGTTGGTAGAATTCTTCAAGTTCGGCATCACTCGTCATTGGTTGGTGCCTAAGCTGCATGTATCGCAACTCAGTGTAAAGGAATGCAGAATGCTTGCAGCAGTGCATTGGCAGGGAAGTGCCGGAAATTCAAGCTGGAGTAAGAAGAGGTCATGGAACCAGGGTTCTCTCTCTCTCTCTTTCTCACTTAGAGCTTTGGGGGCACCTACTACCCCCAGGTACAAAATGTGTGTTAACATGCCCTCAGGGAAGGGAGGGCTGTCTCCCCCCAGTGTTCTCCCCAAACCTAGAACAAAGCTCTGTTCCCATCCACCCTCCCTCGGATGAAAAGGGTAGCCCCGCCCTTCAACAGAAAGGATTGATGTGCAAGGCCAGGACCCCATGTCTGACCCGCGGGGTGCCTGCTTGCCCTCTCTGGGCGATGGTCTCTCATTGGGTGAAGGAAGTCAGAGACAGGGGTGTGGAAAGGGCACAATGTCAAACTCACCTGCTAGTCTCTGCTGTCAGAAAAGTGGGTCATCCCGCCCACCCCTCGGAACACTAGGCACCTTGTCCACCTAGTGGCCTTCAAAGGGCCCGTGGAGCTGGTGTCCAGAAACAGGCCCTCCTGCTGCACCTCATCCCATGAATACTCGGCATTGATGCTGTCAACAGGAGTGGGGGTGGTCCTGCGCCTTGTGATGGGACCCCCATCCCCACCTGCCTGGGCCCCAAGTGGAGCCCCCTGCTCACCCAGCATTTCCCGCTCCAGCTGCAGCTCCAGCTCCTCCTCAGGGGAGGACAAGCAGTGGGGCAGTGGGCAGTTGTCCAGGGGCCCAGGCCTCTGCAGGGCCATGAGTACCAACAGGAAGGTCAGCTCCCAAGGCAGGGAGGGTGTCTCCACCAATAGAACCTGCCAGAAGCAAATCTCAGACTCACCACCATCACCCGTCCCCACCAGGACCCCCACACCACCATCACCCTGTCCCCATCTGGGCCCCCATACAACTCTCTGAGAACAAGTCATCCTTTAAAACTTCCAACTTGTGTGCCATGAACGTGGCTACGGGGGGGGACTACCCCCTGCCATCAGGTCCATGTCAGCAGAACAGACAACCTCATCTTTCTCCCGTGGAGCGGCTGGTGGGTTCAAACTGCTGACCTTGTGGTGAGCAGCCCAGCGTGTAAACGCTATGCTCCCAGAGCTGCTGATCGTTATGGGGGAAAGGTGTTTAATTAAAACAAAAAATGATGTATAGGTTTGGGCGCTTTTTGTTTTTGTTTTTTAAGGAGAAGAAGACCCATCAGCAAAGTTTGCCTGAGCTCTGAAGAGCCTGGGTCCTGAGAGGCTGCTGTCGGCTGGGACTCTGGCTTGCCCGGCACCGGGTCTTTGAGGAAAGTGCCAGAGGCCGTGGCTGGTGAAGGGTCTGATGGGAATGTAAGTCAGGCCCACAATTGCCTGTGGGACGGCTCTCCCACTGAGAACACAGGCCGGTGGGACCACACGCTCAGTGTCCCCACAGGAGAACCAAGCAGGCCCATGACAAGGCCAACAGATACTGGGGATCCGGGACCCCTGGGTGAGGCTCTCTCTCAGCCGCTTGTCCCTGGAGGACCCTCCTACTGCTGAGGGGCAGCTGGACCGAGGGTCTCCCATGGGGCTCGGGGCTGGTGCTCCAGACTTAGACCTGGCCTCCTTCCTCAGGACGGCTCTGCCACGCAAGTGGGGCCCTGGGGTGCGGCGGGTAGATACCTCGGGAGAGACGCCCCAAGTGACCAGTCACTGTGTCCGGGGCTCAAGGGGAGTTTCTCTGGTGAAGGAGAAACCAGACCCAGGTCTGAGGCTGGGAGGCTCTCATCTCCCATCAGCCACTGGGGTGGGGGTGGGGCAGTCTCACGGAGAACTCTGCCCTCTAACGGACGCTGAGGGTCAGTTGGAGGGGCCTTCCCCAGCCAGGCTGCCTCTGTGGGGCAGTGACGGACCGCCCTCCCAGTGCCCCCACAGCAGGCCAGGTCGCCTGTGGCCTGACTGCCCACCCAGACAGGCTCCCTCCCCAGGCTTGAAGGGAACTCCCTGCAGAGACCCCAGAACAGGGCCCCAAGGGGCCCCTACTCCCAGCCACCCTGAAAGGGCCGTCCACTCACTCCCCAGATGGGGGTGCCACGGGGCCCTGAAGTTTCTCCCTGACCTTGGACCGTGGGGTTGGGTCTCTTGGGGGGCGGGTTGAAAAGCCCAGCCACTATGCCCCCCAGCTCCCGCTGGCAGACGCTGGTGCCCTACAAAGCGCCAGCATGAGGCTTGCTGGGGAAGCACATTTCTAACACCTTCAGTGGATTTGCAAACGCCCCCAGAAGGGCAGTTGAAAGGGGGGCCGTGAAGTCGGGGGGGGGGGGGGTGTTTATGCTGACTCATCGCCATCAGCGGCCTTTCTAGGGGAACGCTGAGTCGACTCTGTGGTGGTGTGTGGCCCCTTAGGCACGGGTGACCCAGGAATCCTCCCCACGGGGCCTGGCGGGTGCCCCAGCAGGATGCACGCCTCTACCCGCCTCGTAGCAGCGCCCGGGGGGTGGGGGTGGGGGTGGCTACCCAGCCCCACAGGCAGGCTTCCCTTCCCTGAGTGTCTGAGACTTGCCTGTGAGGAGTCCGGAGAAGCTGCTTCCCTGAGAGTGGCTCCCCTCCCTCTCGGTTTCTCCCCCGAGAAATCTCCCTGGAGACAGCCTGACCCACACCAGCCTCCCTCAGGGCCCCTGGGAAGACTTCTTCCTCCAGAGAGAAGGTCTCAGCTGAATAAGAATCAGGAGCCTGGGAATTTCTGGCCCAGAGCGAGCCTTTGTTCCCTAAGGATTTCCCACCTGGATGCCCCAGGCTCTTAGAGGAAGAGGGACAGGCTCCCACCCCTATGGGCAGGACAAGGGGGGCTTGGGGTGAAGTCCACCCCAGGTGGGGTTGGGGGTGTGCAGAGTGAGGCCTGTGGGTTTGAAAAGCAGAGCTGGACAACGATGAACTCCAGGGACAACTTAAAAGACAAAAACGTGAACTGCCACGCTCTGAAAGGGCGAGTGAGGGCCTGGGAACCCTGCCCAGTAACCCCCACCAGAGGGTCTTCTGCAAGGGATTTCCACCATAAGCCCCCCCCCCCCCAGACTGGTGGCTGCCCCCAGGGAGATGGACCCCAGGCTTCTGAGAAAAACAGGGTCCGTCGGGTCTGTAGGAAGTTGGGCTGAGAACCAGTCTCTGGGCCATCGGACAGTGGGTCCAGAGAGGAGGCTGGTGGACCTGGAGAGAAGACTCCCAGAAGGACCACCCCCCGCCCCGTCTCCCGGCTGTAACTACCCAGGCGGCCATTGTGAGGGTCTCTGTCCCTGAGAGGACCTGTAAGGGCAGCCTCCTCCCCGGCCCAGGAGGGGGGAGGGTTGTGGGGTTTCTGGGTTCATGCGGTGTTCTGCAGGGAGACAGCTCCACTCCTGCCTGAGCGGAGGCAGGCTGGCACTGCCATGCTCTCTGTGACCCTCAGCCTTGGTCCTCTACCAGGCGGTTGGGCTATCTGAGAGGGGAGGGTAGGACTTGGGGAAGGCAAAGATTGAAGGGGAGGTCCTGGGGGGGTTGGGGGGGGGGCTTTCCTGACCCCACAAAGCTTTCCAGTATGGCGTGGTGGCCCCTGGGCCAGGAGACCGAATGGGCCCCAGTGCACCTTTGAGAGGTGTGCCCCCAAACCTACGCAGTGTACGCTGGAGTCCCAGGCAGGCCCACCCCCAGGGAGCTGCTGCAAGTCTTGTTTCCATGGCAACAGGACTGCTGGGGGCGGGGCTCCTATGCTCAGAGCAAGAGGCCAGGGTGACTGTGAGCAGCCTCTTCAGCGGCCAGTAGACCTCATCCCCTTGGTAGAAGTTCCAGAACCTTCTCCTCCAGCTGTGCTGTACTGGGCCATCCAAATCTACAGGTTGGGGGTGGGGTGGGGAGTGGACCCTTCAAAGTACCCCCACCCACGGCAGCCCTGTTCAGTGACCCCATCTCCTCAGCTGGCTTCTCCCAGTGTGTGAGCCGCAAGCTTGCAGTGGGGGGCCGGCATCAGGCGGGGCACCTCATCCTGCTCCCCTGTGCTCTGGCTCCCTGTAGGTCCTGCCTGAGGCCAAGGAGGAGAAACAGCTGGCGATCCAGGGGCCCAGAGGTGGCAGGGGGGTGGGGGGGGCGAGGGGAAGTGGAAGTGAGGGTGAGGGTGGGGGGTGAGTATGGGGGTGAGGTGGGGTGGAAATACACGGCTTGTGTGCTTGGAAAGGGCGGGCTTTCCCTCTCCACGGGGACTCCAGGAAGGGGCCACAGGGTCCAGGGTCCAGGTTCAGGCCATGCTGACCTTTCGTATACTGAGTTTCCGGTACCTGCAGGGAAGTTCACTGTCAGCAGGAGAGGACAGGAAGGGCCAGGATGGGTCAGGCATCAGCTGTGCATTGGGTGAGCTCTAGGGGTGGCCACATTGGTCAGCTGGGGTGAAGAGTTGCAGCCCCAACAAGCTGCCCCAGACAGGGGCCAGGAACCACACTCAGGCAGCTAATGCTGGGGGCCCGAGCTACAGAAGTCACAGCACAATGACATGGCGGTGGGTCTGGGAGGCCTGCAGGGGCAGTCTGGTGGGGGCATGGGGCTGCTGTGGGAAGGTAGGGGAGCGGGGAGGAGAGGGGATGTTGCGCTGCCGGGGGGCCAGGAAAGGGTGAGGTGGGGGCCTCCCGACACCAGCCCAGCTCTGCAACCCCCCTGGATCCCCACAGTGGGGAGTGGGCAGGCAAGGGCAAGGGCTGGCAGAGCCATGACCACACGGGCAGAAACCAGAGGGCCGCTGACACCAGGCTGCCCACCCAAGGCCAAGGCCAAGGCCAAGCCACAAAGGTACGATCGTTAGCTGGCGGTCTGCCAGGTACTGCGTCCCTGGCCGGTGACCCACACACTGCTTGTCCTGGGGTGGAGGGCAGGGCAGTCCTATAACTCCGACTCCCAGTGGGAGCGCCCCTACGGGACAGGACAGGCCTGCTCAGAGGTTCCCTAGGCTGTGCATGGCTTTGGACCACACAGGATGCTTCTCTCCCTGGATCCACCAGCAGCTTTGAGCCCCGTGACCCTCTGCACCACCAGTGCTCCTGCAAAACCAAACCCGCTACCGTTGAGTTGATTCTGACGCACAGAAGCCCTCTGCGGTCCAGCACCCGAGGTCGTCCAGCTTTGTGGGAGCCAGCAGCCTTGGATTGTCTCCCATGGAGCGGCTGGTGGGTTTGAACCGCCAACCTGGAAGCCCAACGCCCAGCCCACAGTGTCACTGGGGCTTCTTTTTAGCCATCACCCACCAAAACTAGGATCGTCCCTCCCTCCACATTTGAAGAGGGAGCTGCCGGCCCCATGGACCACCACGTCCCGGGTCCTAGCAGACAATGCTGGGTTCTCAAACTAGGAAGAAGCTCACCTGGTCCCTGAAGGGAACTTCCCCCAAGAGGCGTGTTTAGAACCACCAGTACCCTAAATGTTCCAAAGAAGAAGAGAATGAGGGTCTCTCTCGCTTCTCGCATCAAGGAAGAAAATATCTTCCAGCTGGCTCTAGGTTCACCCATCCTAGGTCTCATACACTGAAAAACAGGGAAATAGATTTTTAAAAGATTCAAGAAGGCCTCCCACAGCACCGGAATATAATAGAGATAAACCCCAATATGGAGTGGAGGGCAGACACAGAAACTATTAAAAAAAAAAACAACAGATGAAGCTCAAAGTGTATCCGAGGGGCTGTCAGGTGACAAGGTTTGGACCATTGCAGTCAGATTGACCGTGATAATGTGCTGCAGTCAGTCATCTGTCTCCCCACACGCTGTCTGGCCCCCAAGCGATTCCCATCCCTCAGTATTGGTTAGAGGGAAATGACAGGATGGCTTCTTCCCTGAGTAGATCCCACTGTCACCCACAGCCCTCTGCACACCAGCATCTCACCCTGTAAGCTCTGATGTAGGCACTGCCCCCCCCCCGCCCCCATGCAGATCTAGATGATGTGATTTACAGTCCTTGGATCACTGATGTTGGTGTCCCCTCCCCACCCCCATGCCCGGTGGACTTGGCTGACTTCTCACATAGACAGCTCCCTGTTTGGAAACAAGCCTTTAAGACCTCAGACGCTATTCTGTCTGGTAGCTGGGGGCGAGTGTGATGGTGGAGTAGGTGGGCAAGGGAGAGCTGACATCCAGCAGTTCAAGAAGGAAGGAGATGTTTTAAAATGATTTTGGTAGCAATTGTCTAATACTGCTTGATGCAATTGAACTGTGCAGTGAGCGGTATGGGGTCTGGATCCGCTCCTGATGAAATGGTTGATGTCTTTTTTTGGTGGGGCAGGACCTTTTTTATTTTAATTTTACCCTGACTAAAAAATCTCTGTGAATTCATTGGTGGCCAGGCCAGAGTGGTGCTGGGGACAGTGAACAAGCCCCAGGGGCCCGGCCTCCACCAACTCCCAGGCCGCATGGCCCCCACAGACCTTAGCCTCCTGGAGGCCCCGTGGCGGAGAACTGGCCTGCCTGGACCCACTGAGAGCTCATGTCATCAGCACCAGCACCCAGCACCTTAAGCATTTGTGAAATGAGGCCCAGCACGCGCGCCTGGCCCACTTACATTTGCAAGGCTCAGGTGAGAAGATGGTGGGGCCACGGACAGTGATGGGCGGGACTGCCTTCCACCGGCATGGCCCACAGCAGAAATGGATGTGAGAGGTCCCAAGAGAAGGCGGAGCGGGGCCGGCCAAGGTCTGGGCACAGGTTGAAGGGCCTGGAGCTAGCACGGGTGGGGGCTAGCTGGAAGAGGAGGCCGCTGTGGGTGAGGACACGGGAAAGTAAGAACAACATGTGGGGTGCGGGGGCCTGAAACCTGCATTGGAGAAAGCTTCTTGCCACTCACTCCTCTCCTGCCTTCACCTACCACCCACCCATCCACCCAGCCACCATCCATTCACATAGCCACTCATTCATCTATCCATCTTATAGCCACTCATCCGTCCACTCACTATCTGACATCTCCTCAGGCCTCTGGCCCTGCCAGGGTCCCCCCTGAACCCCGTCTTTGGATCACTGACTTGTTAACCCCTGAGTCCCCCTAGGTGAAGAGCGGAGGACAGGCACGGGGACACCTGATGGGCCTGGGAGGAGGTAATATGTGAGGTCGTGGGGTACACAAAGAGAAGAGACACACATGAGCCACGGAACAAGCAGAGTGGTAGGAGTGGCAGAGCCTCCCGGGGGCCAGAAACCGCTCCCCAGCAAGCAGGGCAGGTTCTCCCCCCGAGAGACTCTGTACCAAAAAGGGACGGTCTGGCCTCAGTCCCATCCAACTCTCTCCCTGGAGGGTACATACCCCCAAACCCGTCCTCAAGCCCACGTTGACCCACATCAGCCCCCCAGGGCAGCGTGGACGTGTGTCCAAGGCCGCCAATCTTTACGGGAGCAGAGGCCCAGGCTGACCTGGCAGCGTGGCCCCCTCACCCACAGCGCCTGGGGTTCATGGAGCCGGGGAAGGAATGGCCTTTGTCCCTTACCTGTTCCTGGCATTAAGCTTGTCCTGCATGAATGAATGAATGAGTGCTGCCAACGCCACCCCATGGCGTTCTCTGTGTGCACAGTGGTATACAGCCATTGCCACTGCTAGCACCTAAACTTTCTCAAACACCCCCCCAAAAAAAACCTGTGTCCAGCTTTAAGCAGTAGCCCCGCCCTCCCTCCCTCAAACCCTAGTAACCACTCCCCCACTTCTGTCAGTACCAGGTACCTGGCTCCCCCGCTCCCTCCCGCCCCCCCCCCCCCGCCACCCCCACCCCCCTCTGCCCAGCCGCACCCCTCCCCCACCCCTGTCACTGAATGCTGGCAGGGCTTGCTGCTGTGAGCAATGTGTCCCTTGATTAAAGAGCCCGGTGACACAAGATGGGCCATTTGAGCCCACCGCCCCCCCCCCCACCAGGGAGAAAGACAAGGCTAAGGGTGGCCTCTTGGAAGCCTCTGGGTGTGGGGTGCCGGGTGCCCACCGGCTGGCGGGCATTGGACTTGAGGCACAGAATCAGCCTGAGTCCCAACTCTGCAGTCATTGGGGTTCATACTGCATTCTGTGTTGTCTGCAGGGGCTGCCTCATTGAGCATGCCCGCCAGCAGTGAGTAAGGGACCCGCTCCACCCACCCCCTACCACCCCCATCCCCACCCCTCCTACCACCTTAACAGTGTGCTTTGGTCTTTCTCCCTCTTGCCTCCAAGACAGCTGCTTCCCGGGCAGCGGGAAGGGTCTGTCCAGGGGCATTCCTCTGGACCCTTCTGGTGGGCTTCTTACTCCTCACTGGCCGGGTTCCTCAGGGAAAGAACACCAGCAGAAGGGATCTGTCTGACTCACAGTCATCCCAGGGGCCCTTCCCCGACCCCACACTGTCAGTGAGGACAGCCCAGACCCCTGGGCTCATCTCCAGGCCTCCATCCTCCTCCTCTAAGATGTCCATGGGGCAGGGCAGTGGGGACAGCCCTTCCCACTGGCCTGAGGCTGGGCTCACCCCCAGGGGCGCCCCAGTCCCTCAGAGGCTCCTAGTAAGAAGGGCCTGACAAAGGAGACTCCCCAATGCCAGATACTCAGGGACCCCCCCCCCATGCCCAGCAACAACTTACCCATTTCTGGATGTCCATCCAGTTGGGCACCCCCAGTGGGGTAGGTAGTGGTCACATGCTGGGCTATTAACTGCAAGGTCAGCGGTTCCCAACTACCAGCCATCAGTGCCTTCGGAGAAAGAGGGGGCTTTCCACCCCACGAGGAGTCACAGCCTGTGGGGTAAAAAATAGGCTGTTGTACCCCCTCCGACAGGGTCAATAGGGTCTCTCTGCAGACCAGCAAGCCCCATGTGAGTTTTGGATGGAGGGCGCGGCCAGTTGTGTCCGTGCCTGCAGCGCTCTCTAGGTCTGTCCACCACCCCCGCTGCTCTACAGTGGAAACAACCTATGGTTGGGGGACTTATTGAGAACCCCCCCCCAAGCTGGGCCCTGGGCCACATTCCTGTGTCCTGTCTCAAGGGGTATCCCCATGCTGTCCAGGGACCATCTCCCACAGGGATGAGCGGAGATGGGCCCTCCAGTCTCCTGTGAGTGTGACCCATGTCCCAGGCTCCCTCCCTCCCCCTCACTGAGGGAAGAACCTGTGTACCCTGTGATTTAGGGTCCCTGAGTCATGGAAAGCCTGAAGCGTCTTCCCAGCATGTACCTGTCATTCCAGGATGTCTCCCTAGCCTGGGTGGACAGAGACGAGACAGGGATGGTGTTTGGAGGAAGGACCCCTTTCCCAGCGCACGAAACCAAAACTCAAAGTCACCGGGCTCCGCCAGACTCAGCACGCTGATGGTTTGGGGTGGCTCCTCACCTGTGGCCAGTCTGCTGAGACCGGGCTGCACTGATTGATTTCGGGGTGTCCCCGCTGTCACCCTGCTTCGGGACTGAAGGCCGACTGGGTTTGAGGGTGTTCTTTGGAGGGTTTGCCCCCCCCCTGCCCCTCCATGTACTCTGGAGGTGTAGGCTGCAGCTTTTGCTCTGGGAACTCTGTCTGTGGGGGCGGACCTCAGAGTTGCCCACCCCTCCTCCTTCAACAAGAGGCCTGTCTGCAGTGGGATTGGAGTAGATGGACCAGGAGGAGGCCCAGACCCAGGCAATCCCCCCACCAGCCCCTCAGGCTCTCCTGCCCCCACAGCTCATTGGGACTCCAGGCACGGAGCTCCCTCTGAGGGAGCAGTGTGGGCGGGTGACAGGCCTGGGGATGCAGCTCTGGCTCAGCGGACAGGCCGCCGCCCCCGCCCCAGGGCCCTACTGCTGCTGCCTGCAGACTGCCTGGCACACCACAGACCAAGGTCCACAAAGTGCTGCCTCCACAGCTAGGGAAACCGAGGCAGGAGCTGCAGTCACCTCTCCCCTCCCCCTCCACACACACTGCTGAGGAATGAGGCAGGGAGCCCAGGATGCAGATGACAGTGAGAAAGGAGGGGCAAGGAGGGGTGGCTTCTTCAGACCCCTCCCCTTTCTGCTCCTCCCTCAAACCTGCACATACACTCACATACACACACACACACACACACACACACATACACACACTCCACCGTCCAGGCATAAAGCCCATCTACCAAGGATGCTGCAGGTACCACAGCTTTGTTGCCATAGCAACACGAGGATGCTGGAGGAGGGGAGAAGGATGGAAATGGAGGTTTAATGGAAACAACAGTTTGGACAAGTGAGGAGCCAGGGAGACATAGCAGCAGGACGCTGGGCCCAGCTGGGTGAGAGGCCCTGGCGACCGCTGTGGTCAGCACACAGATACATGGGCCTAAGGGAGAGGGCCTGTCTCTCAGGGGCAGATAGACACACAGACCACACACAGCTCCAAGCTAGGCTGACTCCACCCCACCTCCGGCACCCCTGTGGCAGGAGCTGGAAGCCTAGGGGACAGACAAGGAGACTGGGGAGTCAGTGGGAACCAGACAGTTGGAGGGGCGTGGAGCAGCTCTGGACCATGAAGTGAAAGGTGGACAGTCCAAAGCACAGGCTGCTCTGTGGAGAAAGGCCAGTCGCACAGGCAGCAGCTTCACAACTGCCCCTGCTGACACACCCCCCCCCCACACACACACACACAGACCCGGCAGGTCTCAGCAGTGGTCACGGCAGGAGTCAGCCCACAACTGCCCACTGATGGCCTGTGGCTCAGAGCCAGCAGCTGTGAGGAAAGCTGGGGCTGGGGCTTCATGCCCCAGAGACCACCCCACCCCACCCAAGGGCGACTCCCCTCTGATCGCGGATGATGAGAGGGAGGTTGCTTTTTAATTTATTGTGCTCTTGGGGTCTGGAGGCGGGGAAGGGGGTCCTGGCCCAGCTCTGCCAATCCCTCCCCCACACCCTACCGTACCTCGAGGCCAGTCCTGGGTCAGCACACCCCTCTCTCTGTGCAGCTGAAGCAGTGGGTTGCCTCGTTCCCGCATAATGCAGAGGAAGCGCCCAGCCTGTGCCACCAGCACTGTCCATTTGGGGGGCAGCGCCCCGTCCGCTGTATGACTGGCCGGGCGGCCAATGGGCTATAGTACAAACGTGTTTAATCACCACTGGACACCCCGCCTTGAAAAATAAGTTTGGAAACATCTTTGGGTGTCACGATGGGTCCAAGTGCCTAGAAACCAGTGGACACAGCTGTCTGAGCAGAGGAGCCGACCCCCAAACCCCTGTCTCCACACCTGAGAAGACTGGGAGGGCTACCATCCCGGCAAGGGGCCACCTTAGAAGGCCCTGGTTAAGAGTGGGAGGAAAAGGTAGGCTAGAACTCAAATTTGTAAAAGAATCTAGACCTCCTGGACAGATGGAGCTCAGGGCCCCCCACCCCCACCCCAAGTCTAAGGTCCGGAGCCATCGTTCACAGGCTCACTTCCATGTTTAAAATAATCAGCCATTTAAGATGAACAGGTCAGCCTGGACCCAAGGACACAGTGGAGCGGGTTAGGACAGGAGGGGGCATGGAAGCAGACTCTCAGGGAGGAGGCCTGGATGCACGGGGGGGGGGGGGGGGTGAGACAGCACCCGTGGGAACTAGAAAGCAACCCATGATCTGCTTTGCAAGGCTTCACCTATTTCATCATTTTTTTAAACTTTTCTAAAAATTCTTGGCTTGATGGCCTCTGCCGAGCCTCCTTTTCGATGCCAGGTGACGCACCCACAGATTGTGGATACTAGGACACGGGTGTCTTTGAGGGGACTCTATTCCAGCACCACTGGTAGAGGCCGGACACGCCGATTCTCCTGGTGCCGTCAAGCGGATCCTGACCCTCACACGCCTTGGAGGCCCACGGGGAGCTGCCCCGGGGTGTCCCAAAGCTGTGGTCCCCTTTTTGCTTGTGTTCATTTTGGTTGATGTGTTGCTGCGGCTGCTGCTGTTGAAATGATACCTGGTGAGATGTGTGACAAGTCCCCTTTGGTGGCCCTGCATTCTTTGAGTTGGGTGACCTCCCTCCCTGCCCTTACTGATTGTGTCTGCCCCTGCACATAAACTCACTGCCCCCGAAAGGGCCTATCTAGCCGGCGTTATCGCTCTGATCCCATAGAGAACACCATTATGGTCAAAGTGAGTTGTTTGTTTTTTTAATAGTTGAACTAAACTATTGTCTGGTCTAAGATCTCGGGTGCCAGTTTTTGGTTGAAGGGTCAAAGATTCCCACGGGGGAGTCATTCCAGGGGCTCACCCACCCTCCCTGGCTCCAGAAAGCCTGGAGTCGATGAGGATTTAAAATTCTCTTCTACATCCCCCACTTTTGATCAGGATTCGTGATAGATCTTTGATCAGAATGTTCACTCATGGTAGCTGGGCACCCCCCCAGGCCTCTGGGCTCATGGCATTGGAGACATCCTGACTCCTCCAGCTCCTGAGTCTGCAGCTTCGTCTGCTGCTCTGGGGGAGAGAGGCCGCGTGCTGTGCCTCGGGTGGCCGAGAGCAAGCTTCCGAGCCCCCAGACGCTGTGCAATGAACTGGGAAGCAGAGGAGAAGCACTAAATACGGTGTTTGGTGAATTTACCAGACTGCCCCAAACCAAACCCCAAGCCCCAAGAGGATTAGGACACTGTAGGACCCCTTGCCCCTCGGAGAGGGGAGAGGATGGTCTCCAGGAGACAAAGGGACACACAGCAAAGAGCACACCAAGGGTTTGATGGTTCCATTGATTGTGCCAGCTAGGCTCCTGTGGGAGCATGTGGGCGGAGTTCAATCGGGTCGCAGCTTGTTTGGAGGGCAACCGAGATAAATAGCTCATTGGAGGCAGCCCTCCCTTGCTGCCTCATCTTCTTGTTGGCAGGACACATTGAGCCACGCAGAGACCTGCACTAGCCCTGTGATGCTTCCACCGCCACTGGAGCCACAAAACTTCCCACCCACGGACCCTGTGATCTTCCTGCACCTGGCATCATTGCATGTGGCTCCGGGGGCCTGAAGAGGGATTTATGGACTGGTATCAGACTTATGGGCTAATAGCGCTCATGGACTTGATCTGGACTGGACTGGGATGTTTTCTTGATACACAATGACACTTTGATATAAAGCTCTTGCTTACATATATATGAGTGAATGAATTCATTTCTCTAATCCATCTGGCCCAGCACAGAGGGGGCCCTGGAGGGAAGACACACCTGTGCTGGAGGGCACAGTGCACCCCTGGGGAAGCAAGGTGGAATTCCAGGAGAGTGAGTGGAAAAGGTGTTGAAACAGAAAGCTCCGTCATGTCCCGGACATAGCTGCACCTCTGCTCAGGGCTTCCACACACCCACACGGAAAGAGCGGGCCAGCCCTGGGAGGGAGGGGGAGAGGGAGGAGGAGAGTTCATGGTCCTGCCCTGGGAGGGGGGTTGGGGGAGAGGCCATGGTCTGGCCCTGGGAAAGGGGGGTGGGGGAGGAGGCCTTGCCTGACACTGAAGTCTTTAGCCCTCTCTTGAGGCCCTGGGGATCACACACCAATAAGACACAGTCACCAGGTCACCCTGTGGTGGGGGGGAGGGGGCTGTCAGTAGGGAGGGAAGTGGGCAGTTGGGCGCCCAGGTTACTAGGTCAGATATCAGCTGACACCGGAGCACTGATGAGATGGGGGACCAGGGCCAGCCTGGGACGATCTACGGTCATCGCTGGAGGGGACTGGCCTGTGGTGGGCAGAGGAACACTCCCTACCCAGGCATTTCCTCGCTCTTCCTCTGCTTCTCACTCCATATAGAGATATATGTTCTATATGTGTAGCCTTTTTATATACACACACATACACACATGTATATATACACATGCGCACACATACATGCATACATACACACATGCATGCGCACATACATACGTAGGCACATGTACACACAAACATGCATACACGCATATATAGATTCACATGCCCACACAAACACACATACAGGACTTCACAAAGTTTATAGGAAAATAGAGTTTTAAAGAATGGCATTTTTCACAGCGTTTTCGAGCCCCCTGGCATTCTCAGTCTGTGTAGAAAGAGCCCTGAGGGCAGAGTGGGGTGAGCATTGGGCTGGAAACTTCAAGTTGACTGGTTCAAACCCATCAGCTGCTCCTATGGAGAACGGTGAGGCCGTGCGCCCCTTTACATCCTATAAAGATTTACAGCCTTCTGAAACCCCATGAGACAGTCCTGCTCTGTCCTGCAGGGCCACTGTCAGGACAGACTATGTAGCAGTGAGTACACACACACACACACGTGCAGCAGCACACACACACACAGAAGGGAGAAGGCTGCTGGGGTTCCAGGCACACGCAGACTCAGGTAGTTAGTTTATTGTGCCAGCCTGGCCAATAAACACATGGGATTAATTGAAGGGTGGAGAGATAAATGGCTCAGAGAGCCTCGCCTTTCTTGTCTCTCGCTCTTTGATCATCGGACCCGTGTACGGCTGCCCTGCTTGTTCTGTACCTCAATTTGCAACCTACATGACCTGTGGGACACCTAATCCATAGACTGTGTCACTGTAATTTGAGGTTCCTTCAAGACCTGCTTCATCACACCATGGGAATTTACATCTCTAGAGCTGTTGGTGACATGCCTTGCTGTTTGCTGCCTGTGCTGGGATAGCCTGAATCTCTCCACAGAGGACTACCTGATGGCCCTCAAGACTTGAAGGACTGCCAGTTTCTCAGCTGTCTCACAGGAGTGAGTCGCACTGAGCCATTTGTACTGCTTTATAATTTAACTGTTCATTTCTTGTATGATCTATCTATCTATCTGTATATAATTTAACTGTTCGTTTCTTGTGCTATATATCTATCTACCTGTATAAATATGTATATATATATATAATTATCAGCAATCTGGTTTTGACTCTAGAGAGCCCTGTCTGACACTCAGATGCACAGGTTTATCTAGAGGAGACGCCTGTGCGCCTGTCTCAGTGGTCGGCAGCAGATACGCTCCTGCAGTCTTCCCTCAGCCCTGCACTAGTCTGTCTGTCTGGCATCTTCAAAAAAGATCCAGGGCAGCAATGGCTCCTAAGGGCATCTGTGGGGCCAGACGCATTCAAGGCAGAGAGCGGAACTGACTGTCAAGTTCAGGTTAGAGTGACTTTCGGGATGGCCAAGGGGTCGCCTTGATAGATTTTCCTGAGGGCCTGGGCCTTTATTAGGATGAGGCTTTCGGACTCTTGAAAGCTTCCCTGGTGAGCGAAGAGGGCCAGGAAGGTGGCACCAAAGTGTTTCCTGCTCGTTCTTGAAGGACCTCGGTTCCCGACCTGCCTAACGCACTGCCTTTCAGACAGCCCCTCATGTTGTGACCACCCCCAATCATGAAACTATTTTTGCTGCTACTTCATAAGTGTCATTTTGTGACTGTTATGAATCAGGCGACCCCCATGAAAGGGTCATTCAACCCCCAAAGGGGTCGCGACCCACAGGTGGAGAACTGCTGGCCTAGGAGAGCCGCACTGGGAAGCCTACATCTTCCACTCTACAAATCCCCAAACTCCAGGGACACTGAAACGGAAAACGATTGGGGTCCTCGAGGGTGCTAGAACGCCTGTTCTGACGTGGCACACACTGATGAGCACCGAGTTCTCCCAAGAAGGCCGCGGCTGCTGCCGTGGCTGTCACCGTGGATGGTGCCGCGCTTATCGTTACGGTTGTTTCCGTGGTTGTTGTTGCCACGGTGGTTGCTACCGTGTTGTTGCCGTGTTGTCAGTTCCACCTCACAGTGAACTTGTGCACAGGGAAGGAAGCCCTGCTGGTCCCACACCATCCTCACAGACACCAGCTCCTCTGAGCCCACTATTGCGGCCGCTGTGTCAGTCCATCATGTCAAGGGTCTTCCTCCATTTGAAGACCCCCTATTTTACCAAGCACCTTCTCCAGGGAAGTGTCCCTCCTGGTGACATGGGAAGAATATGCGAGGGAGTCTCACCATCCCAGCTAAAGAGCATTCTGTCTGTACTTCTTCCCCGACAGACGCTCATTCTCCAACTGCTCTCAAACCCAACACATGAACGCTTCCTTTCTTCCAGCTTCCCTAGTGCCTACCCGGCTCGCATGTGCCTATGTGGTGCCTGAAAGCGCCATGGCCTGCTCAGGTGTCAGGGAGAGCAACATCTGGAGCACTCAAGGCTTACGTCTAAGCGAGGTGTCAGCTCACTCCACGTGGAAGAAGCACACCAGCCTGTGTGATCCAAGGATTGCGAGTCATAAGATCGAAGGTCAGACGAAGGAATGGTAGTCAAGATTAAATGCTGAGTTTGCAGAAAGCTATGAAGGACAATGAAAGCCCCAAATCCAGGGTCCCCTGGATGAAGTCGCCCCATGACCCCCTCTGACCACTGATGAGCGATGTGAGCAGTCTTGCTATTAGGCAGTGGATTAGCTTTCCCATGGAGTTAGCTTAACATCCAATACCTTATCATATGTTCAACTTTCTGACCCATTTCTAAATTTGTTCTAGTTTTTAGTATTTTCTACTTTCTTTTCTATTGAGGTTTTTCTCTGTTCCATTTTGTTATTTGGTTTTGTTTTATTTGGGGGTTTATTTTATTTTTCCCGTTAAATCCAGGATTGGTAAATCTGGAGAGACAGTGACTGGATGGAGAGTTTCTGATTTCTTCACTGCTGCTGCTAATGGGTGCTGAGTGTCGATCCAGGTGAAACGAAACCCTCCACAGCTTCAGGAGCCCGGGTGTGCTGGGTTCGGTGTCGGGAGGAGTCTCTTCTCCCTCAAGCATGATGTTGTTTATTGGCTGTGAGCATGTTTGTTTCCCTGCGCTCCCCTGTAACCCACCCTGAAGGCTGCAGTCTCTGATGATCCCCAGCAAGTGCTCTCTGTCCCCCTGACTTTCCGCAGGCAACGTTACGCTGCAGGTTGTGAACAAGCCTCCCCCAGTCCTGATGCCCTCGTGTCGCCTGGCTTCTCAGACGGTCAGCGTAGCACACAGACTGAACACCAATGGTGAAAGGATGGCAGGTGCAGCACATCTTTCCTGATTGCAAACCAGGCAGGGTCTCCTTGTGCCGGTCCCCCATCTGCAAGCCGCAGTGCTCAGGGTTCCCACGCTTCGGGAGGCTCTTTCCAGCGTGTGATGATCCCCACAGTCAAACGCCTTTGCAGAGTCACCAAAACGCGGGCTGACATCTCGCTGGCATTCTTCCTTTCAGCCAAGATCCAGCTGACGTCCCAACGACATCACTTGTTCTGTGTACTCTCCTGAGTCTGGCTTGGATTTCTGGCAGCTCCCTGTCACTATACTGCTGCAACCATGACTCATTCTCTCTCTCTCCCTCCCTCCCTCTCTCGTCTCTCTCCCTCCGTCCCTACACTCTCTCTCTCTCTCTCTCTCTCTCTCTCTCTCTCTCTCTCTCTCTCTCTCTCTCTCTCTCTCTCTCTCTCTCAGGGCTCCCTCTGTATCTATCTACCTACCCCCATATATACATACGTACATACATACATACCCAGCAGGAGCCCTGGTGCTGCAATGGTTACCTATTGGGTTGCTAACCACAAGGTCAGCGGTTCAAAACCACCAGACGCTTCGCAGGGGAAAGATGCGGCTCTCCACTCCCGTAGAGAGTTGCAGCCTCAGAAACCGCGGGGCCATGGGGGTTTCTGTGGGGTCACTGTTACTGGAGGCAGACGGCAGTGAGTCTGGGTTTTACCCACAAGCCCTCACCCGCAGGGGCTGGAGCTCTGGGCCACCGTAGTGAAAGAACCAGGCTTCTGGCCCCCAGAGTGTCCTCCAGACAGAGATGAGCCAACTGCTTCCGTGAAACTGCCCACCTTGGACCCCTACGAGGCTTCTCCTTGACTGCAGCAGGGAGTCTATGTGTGTGGGGGGGGGTGTCCCTGGACAGAGAAATCAGTTAAACACCTGAGACTGAGGCCATAGGTTCAAGGCCATTCATAGCCAGGTGCCTGGGAGCAAAGACCTGATGGCCTGTATCCAGAAGCCTCCAGGAGCACAGTCACTCTCTGTGGACGGCTCACTGGCCTCGGTGGCTGGGGGTGTGTGGGTGGTCAGTCTGCTGCACACAGGTGCCCAGATGGCAGTAAGCCCCTTGAGAAGGAGGGGTGGCCCAGTGAGAAAATTCGGGAGCTGCTCGCCTGAGGATGGATGGCCTCCCCTGAGACTCCCCGGCCTCAGTTTCTCCAAGTGCACAAAGAGCGGCCAGTTCAGCTGGGGATGAAGATGTCCTGGGCCTGGGTCTGAGAACAAAGGGTGGCGCTGCCTGGCCCCCTCCTTGAAGTAGGGTACAGGCTGGGAGCTTCCCCAGTCTCGCAGGTGGGTGTGGCGGAGCCCCAGATGGTTCACGGGGTGGGGGTGGGGACATCAGAGAGGAAGCATGGAGGGAGCTGCCAGTGACAGCCTGGGTCTGGCCTTGGAGGTCAGTGTGTGGCCAGGAGCTGTGTGCAGCAAGTAACCTGACCAGCTACTGGGTTAGGTTGCTGGCCTGGGGTCAGGAAGTGAGATACCTCCCATGGTCCCCTCCTGGACCCCCAGCAGCAGAGCCTTCCCAGTTGCCCAGAGGGAAAAGGTGTTCAGAGGAGGTGCCCGGAAGATGGAGCAGGTGTGGGTGCTGCAGCTGGACCGGTGGATGCTGGGACTCAGTCAAGCACCCCTGCCTTCAAACCAAGCAGCCTCTCGTACTCCCCCACATGGAGACCCTGACCCCGAACCAGCCCCTCTGTGGGCCTGCAGCCGCCCTGGTACCCATAAGGACAGCTCAGGGGGCCTCCGAGGTGCCTTGTCACAGAAGCGGACGGTCTCCACATTCTGCAGGGGAGTGGTGGGCGGGCTGCAGCCAGTGAGCGTCAGGCCAGCTGCCCAGTCAGCACTGACCAGCTGTACCCAGGGCCCCTTGGCTCTGCCAGCTGCAAGCAGGAAGCACAGATGTGCTCTGTCCAGGACAGCTGTGCGTTTGGCTCACCTGGAATCCTGTGTGTTTGCCTCATCTGGCGCCATGAGTCCTCCTGGGGCTGAGGGAACTTGGCCACCAAGTGTACCCTGGTCCATCTTTGCTGGCCAGGACGATAGGCCGGCCACCCCGGCCATTTCCGGGATGGCCTTCTCCCCGGGGACTGTCTTCTTTTGTTCCAAGTGTGCCCAGCCCACCTGCAGGCAGGTGTGGCCATGTGATTGCAGACACATCCTTACCAGGGCCCCCCTGCAGAGCCCAGCCTGGGCGGGGCGGGAGTGGGGGAGGGCACAGGACCATGTGAAGCAGTTCTGGGTGGGGACGTGTTTGTGTTTGTGACAGCAGCTCAGCCTCGTACTGACTGTGCATTCTCAAGTCCTGCCTCCTGGTCCTTAACCTGCAGAAGTGATGGTGACCCCAGCCCTGGTGCTCTTGGGACCCTGGAGACTCCAGCCTTGGGGGGGGGGCAACTGGAAGCTCCCTGAGGGCCCTTTCAGGGCAGCCCCTTGCACGTCGAAGGCTTGCTTTTGTCGAGAGTGGTGTTGTGCGGCATTCTCCTGGGCCGCACAGTTAGCTGGCATCAGACTGGGAACAGAGCCCACCCACCAACCATCCCTTCCCACCACACTGCCCCGGCCATTGGGCAGCCCCTCCCTCGGGCTGCGTGCCTCCCCCTGGTATCCCCACATGACACAGCTTTCCTGCTGGTGCTCAGTATGGCTGGGGGAGCAGAGGTAGAGAAAGATCCAGAGCATGCCACATCCCTGGGGGTACCCCCACCCCATCCTACCCACCCAGACACAAAACTGGAGTTCAAATAGTTGGCAGGGTTCAGATATCTCCCACAGTTGGGGGACTCGGGGTACCTCTCTGGGAGAGCCACTGCTGTCCCCTGGTCCCCACAGTGTGAAAGCGGGGGGGTCGTCTGAAAGGGGTGCTCCCCCCATGGAGCACCACACTGCCAGCCAGGGGTGTCCTCTGCGGGGTTCAGGTCCTCCCTCCCCGGCCCTCTCAGCATCCTTGGACTCACGCTTCTCCTTCCTAGGTGGCAGCTGAGACAAAGGAGTCTGGCCCTGGGTGGGACTCCCAGCAGGCCATCGCCACCTAGCTGCGCCTCATCAAAGGGCAGAACTGTGAGCAGGTGAGGAGACCATGGGACTGACCCTGGTGGCCGTGGCGGTCAGTGTGACGACCCAGTGTTGCTGGGAAGGCCTGTTGCAGTTGTGAGCCCACACACACCCCCACCCCCGCCCTCTGCCCCTGAGATTTCACTCAACTTGAAGTCAGAGGCCGCGTCATCTGTGGTGTGGGTGGGCCTGGTATCAACAGTTAGAAAACATTCAGCACACATCTGAGGCTGTTCTGAAATGATCCCTCCGTGGGCACCCTGAGAAGGGGCCGCCAACCCTTCCTGCCGCTGCCCTCCGCATTTCAGACATGCCCTCCAGCCCCCGCTGCCATATGAACCAGGTCTGCAAAGCACCACCCACTAGTGCTCCTGCTTCTCCCACTGAGCACGCAGAGGTCCTGCCACGCGTCCACAAGGGGCAAGGCTCACTCCTGAGTTCTTGAACCCTTGCGTGGGTAAGGCCAGGGACTGCTGGCCCGCTTTGCATATGAGGAGACAGGCTCGGAAAGACCAAGGTCAGGGTCCTACCACAGCCAGGACCATCAGGCAGTATCCTTTCTGGGAATCCAGCACCCAACCCTGCCTATGTGGAACCCCACCCTGCTCACCCCTCAGGGGAGGGTTTGCCAGAGCCAGGGGCCAGCCTGGCCTGCTGGTCACCCTGAGCAGGGGTGGGCACTGAGCAGGACCTGGGCAATCAGAGGAATATGGGGGAGGAGTGTCTGCACCCCCAGTGCACCTATCCTTGGTGCCTACCGGTCCTGCTCCCCCCCCCCACCCTTCACTATCCCGTGCTCAGAGAGCCCCTCCCATTGTCCCCTGGAGGCTCTCCAGGGTCATCCTGCAGGCCTCCCCTCTCCCATCCCCACCCAGGTAACTGAGAAACAGCCACAGCAGCCAGTCCAGTTTCCATGTTTTATTAACAAAGGTTATAAAAAAAATATGCTGTCTCGGGGAAGGCGGTGGGTGGACACAACCAGGACCGCAGAGGAGGCTTGGTGTGTGTGTGTGTGTGTGTGTGTGTGTGTGTGCGCGCGCGCGCGCGCGCACGCATGTGCGCACACAAGTAAGGGGAACAGTGGCCACACTCTCGGGCCTCCCTGTGGCCGTGCCAGCCTGCATGTGGACTATGGCTTAGCTGAAAAAATAAACTCTGGGTGGTTGGCAGGGGCACAGGGTGGTCTGTCAGAGCTGTCATCAGAGTGGTCCCCAGAATCTGGAGACGCCCAGTGGAGAGGCAGAAGGGGACCCCAACAGTGCCTGCCCCGGCTGCAGACATGAGGAGCTCGGCACTGGGCCCAGCCTGGGCAGCTGCAGGGCAGAAGAGCTGCCCTCAGCCCCAAGAGCAAGGCTTCTGGAATCTCTGGGGCTGGGCTTGGGGCCATGCAGCAGGGCTGGGCCCTAGCCTCAGGATTCGGGGTGCAGGAGGATAGAGCGCAGCGAGCAGGGGCTCTGGGATGAACCCCGCTCCAGCCGAGGCGCTCAGGGTGGCCCGGGGGGCGACCAGCGAGGCCGGGACCAGGCAGGCCCTGGCCTTCAAGCTGAGCTGCCTTCATGCCCAGCTCTGGGGCTGGGTGGGTGCGGGACCACCTCTCCGGTCCTGTGTTTCAGGACTTCTCCTGCGGGGCAGCCAGGGAGGAGGGCAGGGCTGTCTAGGCACAGAGCCCAGCTTCTCGGCGCCTTATCAGACCTAAGGAAGAGAGTGGAGAAGGGTCGACAGTGAGGTGCAGCCAGTTGGCGAGGGCATCAGCAGGGGCATCTGGGGACCTAGTGCTAGAACTGAACATTTGGTGGGGGCAGGGAGAGTCCTCTGAAGATAGGGGACTGGCGGGGGTTGGCTGAAGCCCCTAGGGTTCCTGCCCCCCATGGTCAGGAGGGTAGAGGGCTGGGGTCTCTCATTACCTGTCATCACTCTCCTCCGAGTCCCTCGGCTGCATCTGGGAACCCAGGTACTGGGAACCCGGGGCTGCTGCCATGAGTCACAGAGGCCTTTGGGCACGTGAGTCACCACTGCAGGGAGTGAAGGCAGTTCGTCAGAGGCAGGGGTGCAACAGCCTGTTTCTGCCTATGCCACCCCCACGCCCCCTCCCCACACAAGACCACCCAACAGGAAGGGGCCTGGGGCCCTCCCAGTCCTCAGGTAAGGGTGTCATGGGCAGGAGCTCACCTGAGGTGCCAGGACGCTGTCTGCTGCCACCTTCTCTACTTCATCCCGAGGGGGAAGGATCCTGGACAGCCGGATGGCCCTGGGGAGTGAGGCTGGCTGCCTGGAGTGGCGGCTCTGCATGGAAGGCGTCACCGGAAGCTGAAGTTCCCTTGGGCACTGGGTCTACTGTGATCTCTGTGCACACCACCTGCTGCACCCTGAGGTCCTGGCACTGAAGGAAGCAGGGCTTCCCTCGTGCACGGGGGGGCGCAGTTGATGAGTGGAGCTTCAGAGGGGCCTGAGAGTGTGGGAGGGAGGACCAGGAAGACAAGGAGGTGTGTGTGTGTGTGTGTGTGTGTGTGTGTGTGTGTGTGTGTATGTACGTGCGCACAGGGCAGGGGCTCTGGCATGAGGTGTTGTGCTGTTCTCAAGGGGGTGCAGTACAAATGACAGTCCAAAGTCCAGGGGGCACCCAGGGAGGATTCCCCATAGGAGCGGGGTCCCAGCTCTCAAGTCCCTGGACAACTGCCCTGCAGGTGGCAGGTGGGCTGGCCCAGCGCCCCCTACTCGGCCTGAGTCCGGTCGCTGGCCACGGACTCATTGGTGAGGGCAGGTGTCAGCACTTCGGCTGGGTCCTCAGCGGGCAGCGGCTGCCCAGTGGGCTCTGCGCCCTGCTCCAGCCCATCCTGCACCTCCAGGCCCTTCTGGATAAGCTGCTCCAGGGTCTTGGGAAGTGGGTGTCGCAGAAAGCGCTTGAACTTGGGCTGCAGGGTGCCCACCACGTACTGGATGACCTCCTCCTCTTCAGCGTCCACATACAGGGTCTGGTAGAGGTCCCGCTTGCGCCAGAGGAACTGGTCAAGGGGCTCGCCCTGCTTCTGCGGCAGGTCCAGCTCCCGCTGCATGGCCTCGCGGGACAGCGTGCCCTCGCTGTACTGCAGAAACTCCTTCTTGAACTCCGCCCAGTTCCGGACCGAGCCCTGCTTGAACTCCCACCACTTTGTGGCCGCCCCGTTCATGTGGTTCTGGATCTGGGAGAGCCAGTACTCCTCCGTGCCGCCCACCTGCCGCAGGTACTCCTCCAGGTGACTCAGGAACTCACGCGGGTCCTCGAAGATCTGCGTGTCCACTCCGGGGCTGGGCTGCCCGTCCTCGCCGGGGCCCCAGGGCGGGTACTGCTGGGCGTCGGGGGGCTCCTGGCCCGGCAGCTCGCCGGCCGGCGGTGGGGTGATGGCGTAGGGGCTAACGTTGTAGTCATAGGGGTCAACCTCTTGGCAGTGGCTCTCTGGACCCCCGACGCCCACGGAGACGGTGCGGCGGGCCGGCTCGCTGCCCACGGGGTACTTGGCGCCCATGGCCTCCAGGCGGTCTGCCCAGCGCTCCAGCCGGTAGAAGACCTCCCGCCACACATGCACCTCGCGCTTGACCCAGCGCTCCAGGTTGGCTACCGTCTCCTGGCAGCGGCACAGGCAGGCCTTGATGGACTTCTTCCAGCGCTGCGAGTCGCCGCTGGGCACGTAGTCATCCAGGTTGCTCTCCAGCTTGCCCACCGACCGGTGCAGCCCCTTCAGCTCACGCTCCACCTGCTGGGTTACCTCGGCCAGCAGGTGCCGGTGGGTCCGGCGCACATGCTCCAGCATCTCCGCGCGGCACCGGCCGATCTGCAGCACAACGTTGGGCTTGCCGGCCGGCGCGCCCCGGGGCCCGGGGCAGGCGTGGAGGCCGCCGGTCGTCCTGTAGTCCAGCTCCATAGCGGGCAGGCGGGGCAGGCGGGCGCGGACGGCGGCGCGGCGGAGGCAGGAGGCTGCGAGAGGAGGCAAGAGGCCGTAAGCTCCCGGAGCGGCTCTGCGCCCTGCTGCCGCGCCGCCGGCTTTTATGCTGCAGCGCCGGGCCGTGGGCGGCCGCTCCCGGAACCCCGGCGTCCATTGGCTGAGACTCGGCCCCGCCTCCGCCCCGCCCCCGCGCGCCCCTGCCTGCGGGCTGCGCTGACTCAGCCGCGACTGGGCTCCCGCGCTGAACGACCCCCACTCGGGCGCGCCCACCCACCTGGAGACCTCCGCGGCCTTGGCACGCGCTGGGCCGGGAGGGGGGGTGTGTGTGAGGGGAGCCGAAACTGGCTTTGACTTGTCACCGACTCCCACACACACATCCCAAGCAGGGTAAGGAGGAAAGCCCCTCCCCACCAGGGAGGCTGGAGTCGGGGTGGGGGGTGTTGTCCACCTCTTGTCCACCTGGGGCGGGGGTGGCTGGTCGCTGCTAAAGAGCCCAATACCCAGGACCTGCCGAGTAGGGCTTTGCAGGGTGTGTGGTCACTTCCGACGCCCCAGCTTAGGGGTTCTGGCGGCCGTCGTCCGGTTGCTGGCCTTCTGTGGCCTCATGTTCCGGTCGGGGGGGGGCTCTTCCCAGCGGTCCTGAATGGCTCCCTACCCTGGTGTGAGTGTGTGACCCTGAAGTGTTTTCCTGCCTGGACAGGACTGCCGCCCCTTCCCCCAGATCTATGGTGTCTCCCAAGACTTCGGCTGAGCAATTCTGGGGTTTCTGCACCTGAAACTTGGGGTGGGAGCAATGACAAGGCCTTAAGACCACGGAAGGGGCTACCTCTGGCCCCTCAGAGTCCCAGCCTCAGCCTCAGGGGCGCCGGGGCAGCTGCAGGGGGAGGGGAGGAGACGGGAAGCAGGGCGGGGCTAGGGTGCCGCTGCCAGCTCCGTCACCAGCAAGCAGCACGGAGGCTCTGGCCATATAAGGAGAGGAGCACCGGAAGCCAGGTTCCCTCCCAGGGAGGCCTCACAGACTCCTGGCGGCCGGTGGGGAGGGGCGCCCTTACCTTGTCCCAATATTGGAAGATAGGGCTGGTCGGGGCCTTATGATGGTACTTGGGGACTGCAATGCACTCCCCACCCCCACCCCCACCCCCACTCACACACTTCATCCATCCCCTGCAGTTAGTCACTCTCACTACACACTCATGCCCCCACGCTATAGCAGGCCCACAGGTCCCACACTCACTGAGCACCCCCTTGCTCACCCTCATCCCCCCTTACTTCTCCCTGGAGCCCTACCCTTCCCCCGCTTACCCAATCTGTCTCTTCTCTCTCTGGGCATCCGCCCCTGGGAGGGGGGGGGAGTGTCTTTCTGGCAAAATCTCCCAGAAATTCGCTCTCCTGGTGTGTCTAATTAAAGGCGAGTGGGTGGGCAGAGAAGAGGAAGGAGGGGTGGGGGATGGGGGGCAGTGGAGCTGAGAAGCTGCCAGAATTGGGCCTGGAGGTTTCCCTGCTGTGGAATCCCGCTGTCCTAGTGAATTTCCCGTGAGGGAGCTGTGAGCTGCAGGCTGGCATGTGCGAGTGCCTGAGTTGCATGCATGTGTCGTATGCATGTGCATGCACAGCTATGTGTTCATGTGTGCACATGGATAGGTGTATATGTTGTGTGGCGTGCTGCATGTGTGTGTGCACATGTGTTGTGTGCACCCATATGTTGTGTGCCTCCTTGTGTGTACGTGTGTTGTGTCCGCACGTGTGTCTCTGTGTGTGTGCACGCGTGAGATTGTTTCCGAGACCCAGTTAGTGAATATAGCCGTCATGGGGCCCCTTCCAGCAAGCCTGTATCTGGGGCCTCGGGGCGTGTGTTGTGGAGGGTAGCTGGCTGCTGTGTGTATGTGTGTGTGTGTGTGTGTGCACACGTGCATGTGCGGTGACCATGAGCTGCCACGCACTCACGTGGGCAAGTGGGGGAAGGCCCACAGTGGCCCGGTCAGGGCAGGGCTGGGGCTCAAACCTTCTGCTCAGGTGCTGCCCACCCCCACCCCCTGCCCCCACAGGTCTGATGATGCTGGCAGTCCTGGTCTCCATGTGACGGCCCGAGAGATGGGGGTGTTCACACAGCATCCCCCGCCCAGGCAGGAGCTGCTCGGGGACTGCACACTTTCCGGTGACAGGTGACAGCCACAGCCATTGCTGCTCAAGAACATTTAATCGCTGCCCAATTATCACCCCAGAGGCCTCACCAAACCCCGCACTGTGCCCAGGGCCCCATTCTTCCCCTCCATAAGGAAGCCGTTCTGCCGCCCCCACCAAAGCACAGGGCTTCCCCCGCCCTGCTGCCGCGTGGCCCTCCACTCCTGGACCCCAGGGCAGGTGGGCATGGACAAGCAGGGGCACTGGACCTGGCTTCCAGCTCTTGGCTGCCGCAGCCCCCCAGCTTGTGCTCTGGATGAGGCAGCAGGCTGGTCTACCAGGGCCAGGAGCCCAGGTTCCTAGCCCCAGATTCACACCTGGGTAGTTCTGATGCTGACCTAAAGACGGGCCCTCCACCTGCCCCCACCCATGCCAGCCTGCACCCTGGCTCCTCTCCAGTCACAAGGGCCAGCCCCTGGGGACAGGGTTCACCCCCTCCACGCTGCAGCCCATGAAAACACACACACACACAGACACGCACACACACCCTCCTACAGCTGCCTTCAGTGACCCTTCTGATTGCTCCAAAGCTGGGGCTACTTCCTCCTCCAGGCAGGACCCACCTGGTACCCTTCTGGGGCCTGTCCAGGTCCAGATGTCCCTGCTGGGTGGTGAGTCACCTCTGCTCAGCCCTGTGCTGACTCAGCCCTGCCCCCTCTCTCCTCTGGCCAGGAGCTCCCAGGCGCCATCTCCAAAGATGTGGTCAATTTGTACTTAGCACCCCTGGGGGACAGCTAGCCTCTTTCAGGGGGGCCGACCCAACATTCACACAGTACACCCACGATGCATGCACACACACATGTGCACATGCAGCTGTATACATGCTTGCACACTCATGTACAGGAGTGAACCTATTGACACACATGCATATACATGCACACAGATGCACAGATGCATGCATATAAACGTGTGCGCGCACAGAGAAACTTGCACACATGCACGCATACACATACACACACTCCCAAATCCAAACTCACTGTTGATGTCTACTCATGGCGGACACACACACACACACACGCACACACGCATGCACGCACAGCTGCATTGTTTGCCAGGCATCCAGCTGTGCTGCCCCCATGGGGGCTGAGCCTCATGCCCTTGCTCTGCACCAGGGCCACCCCATCCAGGGCTGTGTGAACCCAAAGGCAGGCCTGAGAGTGTGCCCAACATGGTCTCGTCCCCATCCTGTGTGCTGGCTCAGGCTGGGGACTTCCTTCCCCGGCCCAGCGACTTGGGTTGAGGGGGCAGAAGATCACAACCGCCCCCCCACCCACAGCCACAGGGACTGTGTGCAGCTCAGGGCCTCCTCAGGGGTGCTCCCATGACTGCACTCTGCTAGGGGAGGGCTGGGGGTTGGGTTGGGGAGGGGGTGGATTGCACTTCCCCTGAGGCCCCAGCCATTCCCTGGCCAGGCCATGGCTGGCAGATGCTGTCCTGGCCACCTTGTGGCCCACATTCTCCCAGGGTGGCCCCACTTTTGGCTTTCTGCTCAACCCTGGGCTCTAGCTCCTGGCAGCTAGCCTGCCATGTTCTTCTCAAAGAGTCGGGCAAAGTTTCTGGTGGGGGGGAAGCCAGATGACAGAGTGGGGTGGCGGTGGGCCTTCTTGGTCTCATCTGCTCCCTTACCGGCATCTGCCCCCAGGGACGGGTGAGGTTGGGGATTCCTGTCCTGCCCTGCTGGGCCCAGCCGCCCAGGCACCCATCCGCCCATCGGCCTGCTCCCAGAGGGGTCATCCTCAGCCACACCAAAAGGCTGGGTGAGAAGAGGCAGCAGACCCTGTGTCCTCAGGACCCATCACAGGATCAGGCCCCTGGAGCCCAGAGACAAAGGGCCGAGCCCTGACGGTGGGCCAGCGTCTCTTGAACAGGGCCTTGTTCTAAAATACAGTCTTTGCCTGTGCCAGCAGCCAACTAGGGCTTGCTCTGAGCACCAACTCAAACCCACAGCCGCCAAGGCTGTTCTGACTCAGGGGCCTGTGGACAGAGCCAAACGTCCCCCGTGGCTTTCCCAGGCAGTCTCTGTGTCAGTGGTGTCAGGGTGGACGGTGAGTTTAAACCTTCTGTCTTCTGGTTTTCAGCCTAACCCCACAACCATAGCACTGAGGCGGGTTACTGATCCCATCTAGAGGTGTCCATGCACAAAAGGAGGACAGACGACACAGGAGGGACAGAAGTGACACATCCACAGGCTAAGGGACACCTGAGGGACTTCCCCTGGATCACTCTGAGGCTGCAGGCCCCCAAAACCCTAGCCCCCGACTCCTAGCCTCTGCATCCATGAGGCCACCACTGGTCCTACAGTGCTGAGACATGGGCACTGTCTGCCCAGGAGTCCCGGCTAGTCTCCTTGGCTGTCCCAGCCCAGGGGGCCAGCTGCCTGCTCACCTGCAGCCCACCTACTCCTGAGACCTGGACCTAGGCTCCATCCCAGGGGCCCCTCCCTCTGTGCCTCTTCTCCCCAGATGATTCCTCTGGTGTCAGCTCAGAGCTGGGGCCACATGTCCCCAGCTGTTTGGCCAATAGAGATGGACTGGTCGCAGCAGCCAGAAGTCCTGCAGGCCCTCTTCCTCCTCCCCTCTCAAGCGAGCAGATGTTCACTCGCTGGCTGCTTTGCAGGAGGGCTGGGACAGCTGCCTCGACACTCCATCTGTGAAACGGGGTGACTTCTGGCAGTGGGGATTCAAGGGCTGCAGCTGGGTCCTGGTCAGTGTCCTATTCGGGGACCTGCTCTCAGTCTCCTGAGGCCATGTCGCACTGAGGACAGGGCCATTGTCCATGGGGCAACTCTGGCAAGCAGGAGGTAAGTGGCAGGGAGGGGTGTGTGAGACATCTGCGGTAAGAACTCCCGTCTGGGCCCCCTGCTGTCCACACCATCCCACTCAGGCTCTGCCCCACACCTCCATCCCCTGATGGGACAGGAGGCCTGGAGACACAGGCTGTGGGACAGGGGCTGGGCACTACCCTGCGAACTGAGCTGGGGGGCGTGGTGGGTGTGGGGGGGGAGAGCAGGCAGGATGGGGCCAGGAGGCCATGTGAGTCCCTTCTCATTCCACAGGGAGCCCCCTTCCAGCCTCTGAGACTCCAGAGGGAGACAGAGCAGCACAGAGGGGAGGGTCTTCCTAGGAGGACCCCTCCAGGGAAAGGCTTGAACAGTGAGATGTCTGAGTGCAGAGAGCCAGGGCCTGGGGGCTCCAACAGACAAGGCCAAGCCAGCCCCACCCCCGGCCTTCTGGGACTTTGGGAACATTTTCTCTTTGAGGTGCCGCACCCCGCCCCCCCCCCACTTCCTTCCTTCCTTCCCTGCCTCCCGCCTGCCTCTCCGGCTTGGCGGCGTGTCCCTGTCCCTGGAACAGGCAGCCTGCTTGTTCCGGGCCCCCACACAGACCCTCCTCCCTCCTTCCTGCCGCCTGCTTCGGCCCGCCACCAGCAGCCAGGGAACATTTGTAATTTTCCAGTGAGCCTGGCACCTTGGCCGGCAGCTCTCACGCCCTCGGATGTCCTTTCCGGCTGGGAGGCAGCCTGCAGGCCCCAACCTCAACCAACCCTGTCCCAGCCTTCTGTGGGAAGAGGAACTGAGGCCCAGAGGGGAGGGGGCTGGCCCAAGCCACACAGCAGGGAGGCCAGAGCCCACAAAATGTCAGGTGTGAGCTCCAAGGGCCTGAGAAAGCCCAGGCCCTGGAGCCTTGGCTTCTCAGCCTCTAGTTGGCCCACCCACTCAACCCCTGACCCCAACTCAGTGACTTCACCTGTGTGCTGGGGCACAGTTGTGAAGGAGGGGGCAGCATGAAGGCCCCACCATCCTAGGGGCATGCCTGCTTTTGCCCCTTGTGGTGCCAGCCTGCAAAGCCTTCAAGGGACAGGCTCGAGGGACTAGGGGAGGGGCCCCTCGCCCTCAATGATGGGACTTCAAAGATGGTGGGGTGAGGACACTGAAAGGGCAATGGACCCAGGGGGCCCTTACTGCCCTGCCCTGCCCACCGGTGTCTCCTTTGAGATTTTAGCTGCCCCGTGGGCTCTATGTCTGTGTGGCCCAGTGCCTGACCCCTCCCTGTAGGGCCTGTCAGCGACCCTGAGACGACAGGTCCTTCTCTTCCCTCCCCTGTGTCTGCAGGCCCAGGCCCCTGCCTGTGAGTGTGAGTGCACACACGTATGCTGGGAGTGTATGTGATCGTGTGCGCATGTGAGTGCGTGTGGGTGAGTGTGTATATGTGTGTGTGTGTGTGAGCATGTATGGGAATGGATGGGAGTGTGTGTGCATGTGTGTGAGCAAGGTGGGTGTGCCTCCCTGACAAACCCAGGTCAGCACCTGTCTGACGCCCGCCCAGCAGGGCCCAGGCTGACCTGGCCTGGACGCAAGATTGAGTGAAAGCTGAGCTGACCAAGGTTCCACTCGGCCTCCAGACTGGGCAGACCTACCCCCTGGGCCGACCAGTCACTGTGGTCACTTGGCTCAGCTGCTGTCGTCTGTGTGCACACTACATTGGCCGCTTGGTCAGAACCCTGGTGACCGTGCCCTGGGCCAGGACAGACGTTTGCACTAGCATCCTGTCCTCAAATCCATCATGTGGCCTCTCCTGGCCAGGCCCTGCAGGCCTTTGCTGTCATTCCTGGGGCCAGTCCCAATGCTGTGTGCACCCTTCTGGTAGTCAGGTGGTTTAGGCTCCACCCAGTCCCAGGCATCAGGAAATGGCTCTAATTCTCTTAACAGAGTTAGAGGTGCCCTGAGAGCAGGGTGGGCTAAGTGACAGCAGTTGGAAACCAGAAAACCACAAGCCTCTCCTGGATAGAAAGCTTCTTCCCTCTTAAGGAATACAGTCTCAGGCACCTAAGGGCAGTTCTATTCTGTCCTCTGGGGGGCTCCATGGGCGCACAGGGGCTCCACAGAGGACGCACCTGGGGAGGGGCACCAGGCTGACAGCCTGGCCCTGGGTGGGGTGGGGCAGTGACCTGAATTCTGGTGGGGGATGGTCTGCAGGGGGCCAACTGACAACTCTGAGGGGAACTGGGCCATGTCAGAGCATGGGGCGGTGGGGGGAGTGGGCTAGGGACACAGTCCAGGCTGGCCTGCCCAGCTGGCAGAGCTGTGTTGTTCGGGGAGGGGCAGTTGGGGTGTGGGCGGGGTCGGAGGGGGAGCCCCTCTTTTCTGCCCCACTGGGCCCCCAACCAGATCCACTCCATTGCCCATGGGTCGCCCATCACGAGTCGTGCTGCACCATGGGGGTTCGCTGCCATCTGGCCCAGGCAGTTCCTGGGCCGGGGCCTCCAGACAGCCCAGCTCCAGAAGATGGGACAGGGCCGCCGCCCCCGCCCGCCTGCTGTCCTGTCCCCGCCTCCCCTTCGAATTTCCATTTAAATCCCTGCGCCGCCAGGCGCTTCCGGCACCATAAAAGGGAGCCGCGCGGAGCCGGCTCCGTGACGCGGGACCCACGCACGCAGCGGTGCCAGGGGGGCTGTCAACCGCGCGCCGGAAGTGGCCCTGCGCGGACCCCGGCCACCGGCTCGAGGTGTGGCCGGCACGGACACGTCTGTGTTCCCCCCTGAGCCTCCTCTCCCCGCCCAGCAACGGAGGGCGGTGGGGGTGGCTCCCTCCCGGGCCGAGGCCGCAAGCTGCCCACTTCCACCCGAGGCGATGAGCTGGGGGTCCTGGGGCAAGCGGAGGGCAGGTAGGCTTCTTGAAAAAGGGGGTCTGGGGATCTCAGGCCCTGGCAGAGAAGCCATAGGGAGAGACCCACCATTTCTGATCAACTCCACCTTTCCCCACCTCTCCCCCGCCTTTCAGGGTTTTCTCTAACCACACTTCCCCCACCTCCTGGGCTGCACTTTTAAGGCTTGATATAGGTCCCTTTTCATCTGCCAAGGCCCCGCCCCGCCCAGGACCCCACCCCTGTCCCTCTCTGGAGAGCTGGAGCCTAAAGAACCTGCCATCCAGCACCCCTGAGGCCACCCCCCTCCCTGGGAAGACACCACCAAGTCCTCCTGAGCTCAGACACCCCAATCCAAAGACCCCCCAGATTCCACTCTGCCTTGACAGTCCCTCTACCCACACCCTTCCCTGAGAAAGCTCTGGGGCCCCAGTTGTCTGGTGGCCGGTAGGACCTGGGCTCAGAGGAGGCGCTGCCTCTGCTCTGCTGGGCTCTGAAGGCTCAGTCACTGGCCATGTCCCCCTGAGTCCAGGGGTCCCTGTTCTGTGCACTCTGAGAAAGAGGGTCAGGGGTGGGAGAGGAGCCCAGAACCACCAGGGAGGGGGACCGCTGCCCCCATTTGACAGATGAGGAAACAGAGGCACAGAGCAACCCAGCAGCGTCCAGGAGACTGGACCTGCGGCAGTTAACCCCATGTCCCCAGCCAAGGCCGGGCTCAGTCTGCTGCCTCCATCCATGCCCCTCTGCCCTGCCCCCCACCCCAACTACATCTTCAGCTGGTCAGGTGGCTGAGCTTCAAGGCCCACCCCCCTCTGACTTCCCACTCTAGGCTCCTGCAGACCCACACCCCCTCTAACTCCTCATACGGGCACCCACATATCCAAATCCCCTCCTTGCAGGGTCCCCTCTCTGTCTCCCTAGACCCCTCCTGCAGGGTGCCCTCTGCCTCCCCACACAGGCCTCCTGCAAAATCAGGGCTGCCCTGGGCACAGAGGCCCTTGGGGAGGGGACACTTTGTTATACACACACATACCCTGCTAGGTGGGGGACTCTACTGGCAGTTCTTGCTCTCCCCACAGCCTCTTGCCAGCAGGGCTCAGGGTAGATGGTGGCACAGAGCAGTCAGAGACTCGGCCTGGAGTCACTGCCCACAGCTGGGCTGGACGGACAGCAGGTGCGTAGGAGCTGGCAGGTGGGTGCTGGCCCCTCCTGAAGCTGCTTAAGGACAAGCATGCCACTCTGTGTCCCCCGTTTCTAATTAAAAAGCGTTAGTCAGCGGGGTGACACGTTGGGCTTCTGAATTAATAATGCACAGACTCCCGTCTGTCGGGGCTGCGGGAGCTCCCTCTTGGAGGCCTGGGTGGAAGCCCAGCTTCGTCCTAAACCCACCTGCTCTTCTGGCACCCTCTCCCTCCCCACACCCCTTTCCATTTTAGCCTGGTCTCAGGCCCACACGCCCCCTCCCCAGTCCACGGCAGTGCCGAGGCTACAGCAGCAGATATATGTGATGGACCTGGGCAGGCCTACTGATGTCCCCAGTGGATGCTGGGAGGGGGGAGGGTGGGGTGGGATTTTTGCTCTTAAGATCTTCAACTGATCTTCAGACCCACCTGTTACCAAGGGTGAGAGGCTCCACTGGACACTTACAGTGACCCTGTGGGACAGAATACTGTCCTCGTTAGCAGCAGCCTGGCCTCCCCTGTCTCCAAGCCGCCCCTGGGTTAGAACAACCCACGCGGAGGTTGACAGCGGGCTCTTTAGCCACTACCTCTCCCAGGCTCTGGGTCTAAGTGCTCGCCCCGTGTAAACACCCTCACAACCTAATCCAGACAGGAGTTTGGCTAACACAAGGACTCAGTCCAGCCACCTTGACAAATCCTCCATCCCAGGGCCTCAGCCCAATCGATACCTGGGGACCTACTGGTCCTGTTTGACTCTGAGCCACAGGCAGGCAGGAAATAACATGCGGGCCAATAGTCCAGATAAGAAAAAGGAGGCCAGAGGGACGGCGCGACCTGAGGAGAGGAGCTTTCAGATGGAGGCGCCTCCATTTCAGCACCTCGGACAGAGCCACACCGCACAGGACAGCGGCGCCTTCCCAGCTCTGGACCACAGCCTGCGCACAACAGCTTGCCTCCCAGACACTGGCCTGACCCCTCCTAGATGCCAGCCCGGCCCTACCAACAGTGCGCTGGGCAGCACCTTCCCTGCCTGTCCCCTACCCCATCGGGCCTCCACGCAGCGCAGTTCTCACCGTCTTTCTGCCCCAACCGCACCCCAGGCAGCCTGTCTGCACCCCAAGGATCAGGCATCGCTGCTCAGGTCCCAGCTGGCGAGATCATAGAGGCCCAAGTCTGCCTGGCCCCTCCCCCTCGTCAGGGCCAGTCACTGAGGGCTCTTCAGGCACAGATGAGCAGAGAGACGCTCAGCTGTCCTTGTAGTCCCTGCCCCCTCTGGTGGCCCACCCACTTGCCTCAGAGCCATCTGGACATGGGGGAGCCTGCCCCCATACCCAAATCCCACCCTGCTCTGCAATGATTCAGCTCCAGACCCCACACTAGTGACTGTCACCCAGAGCACCTGGGGCTCCTCTGTGCTGGGCTGTGGGAGTGTTGAGGGGGCATGGGCTCAGGGGCACTGAGTCACACATGGGGGAGGCTTCAGAGAAAGGGGGGGCTGGGTGCTGAACTTTTCTAGGTTAACAGCGTGCTCATACAGAGTCCCTGCTCCCTGGGCCAATCCTCCCTGCTGTCCATGGGAGACAGGCAGGTGAGGTCTCAGAAGGTGACCAGAGTTAAGGCTCAGTGTGTGAGCAGGGTCAAGGCTCAGGGTATGAGCAGGGTCAGGGCTCAGAGTGTGAATAGGGTCAGGCTCAGAGTGTCAGCAGGGTCAGGGTGTAAGCAGGGTCAGGGCTCAGAGTATGAGCAGGGCTCAGGGTGTGAACATGGTCAGGCTCAGGGTATGAGCAGGGTCAGGGCTCAGGATGTGAGCAGTCAGGGTTCAGGGTGTGGGCAGGGGCAGGGTTGAGTGTGAGCAGGGTCAGGGATCAGTGTGAGCAGGGTTCAGTGTGTGAGCAGGGTCAGGGCTCAGGGTGTGAACAGGGTCAGGGCTCAGGGTGTCAGCACGTTCAGGGCTCAGGGTGTGAGCAGGGTCAGGGCTCACGGTGTGAGTAGGGTCAGGGCTCAGTGTGAGCAGGGTCAAGGCTCAGGGTGTCAGCAGGATCAGGGCTCAGGGTGTGAGCAGGGTCAGGGCACAGTGAGTGGAAATTCTAGGTGAGGCTTGCGTGTGTCCTTCTCTTGCAGTGACCTGCGGGCCCTGACCCAGAGCCTAGATGTTGCAGTCACTCCGATGTTGAGCTGGGACTTCCTGTGGCCCCATCAGGTGACACAGCCTAGCGGGACCAGTCTCAAACACCTCTACTTGTCTCCCTGCCAGCTCCACACCCTCAGAAGAGGTCCCAAGCCCCAGCCCGCCTCCCAGATGTGGGAAGTGAGGTCCAGGGCCATCAGTGGGGGCAGAAGGGTGCCCTCTGGGAGTCCTTTGTCCTGGGATTCATCTTATCGCAGGCCCGCTCTCCAAGAGGTCTCCCACTTCACTCTACTGCTCCTGCACACCACCAACTCCCCCCCCCTGCGCCCCCCCCCCGGGGCCTGGTCAGGTCACCTGCACGCCCTACTGAGTCCACCAGAGGGCGTCATGCAAGCAAACCACAGAACCCAGACTCAGGACGCATGGCACAGGCCCTGATGGGCCCTGCGCTCTGTGGTCTTTGTTTGCGGGAGTCTTCCTCCCCTTGGGGTTCAGAGGAATGGCAGTAAGTCTCACCCTGGCCTCCCTCTGGGGCCCTGGCAGCCAGTGACAGAAGCTGCCGGTGACTTCGCCTGTCCTCTGCCTCCTCCCCATGGCCAGCGCCTCAGCTACCTCCATGGACAGGGCAGGAGTCTGCCCCCGCCAGCCTTCTTACCATCCCCACAACCTGACAGTCACCGAGATGGAGACTAGGACTTAAGGTCCAGTCAGTCCTCACCCTGACAGGCAGGGGAGGATCTGGGAGGCTGGGCAGCATGTCCAGGGCCAGCCAGGATCAGGAGGGGTCAGGCCTCAACTCAGGCAGGATGGAATGAATGCGGGAGTGAATGGATGAATGAACATTCGACAGGGTGTGAATGAAGATGGAATGGACACAAGAGCATGTGAATGAAGGTGGGAATGAGGGAATAAGCAGGTAAGGGTGTGTGTGAATGAGGGAATGAACAGATGAGTGTGTGTGAATGATTGAGTGAATGAGTGAGGGTGTGAATGAATGAGGGAATGAACAGGTGAGGGTGTGTGTGAATAAAGGTGGTGGTGAATGAAAGTGAACGTACAGGTGAATGGGTGAGGTGTGCTCAGATCTCAAAGGCCCCAGCTTAGGGCAGAGCAGGGTCTAGCTGGGGACACTCCAGAAGTGCTGGGCAGTCAAGACAGTGGGTACATCACACAAGAAGGGTAGTGGGAGGGGTCCCAGACACTACTGTGTACTCAGAAGTGGACAAGGGAGCCTGCCTAATAGGGAGCCCAAGTCAGCATGAAGGCCCCCATATACAGGACATCTAGAGCTGGGTGGCCCCACAGGCCCCGCTCCCTCTTCCTGGAGGTGGGGAAGGCCTGTGCCACCCAGGGTCCGGGAGCCAGGAACAGGAAGCAGAGTCGGAGAAGGGCTGTGGGTGCATCCCAGGGCCGGAAACAGCCCCCAAGCCCGCCCTGCATGGCCCCCCCGACCCCGGCTCCCCGGGCTGTGACAGGCAGGTGTGACGCAGGCCTACTGAGTCACCTCCCAGGTATCATCGGAAGGAGGCTTTTGTGTCAAGGATCCACGTCAGTGACCCAGTTGGAGGGCTGAGGGGCTCCGCAGAACCACCTCCAAGGTGTGGGAGCGGTGGCCGGAGAGGGATGACTCCTTGGCTGGACAACCAAGGTGACCAGACACCATCCTCTGGGGTCCAGCAGCCTGCCCAACACATCTCTTGGGAGGAGACATGGTAAGCCCCTCCAGCCTCCTGGCCGCCCCCAGCACCATGTTTCTGACCTGCCTCTCCCTCAGGAGGACTTGAGGGCAGACACCAGGAGCCAGAGCAGTCCACCCCTCTGTAATAGAGCCCTACCATGAGCTGGACACAGGGGACCCCAGTCCACCCCACTGTAATGGTCCTGCCGCAAGCTGGAGCCTGGAGGCCCCAGTCCCATCATGCCCCCTGCCCCCCAACCCCCTCTGGAGGAGAGGCCTAGCTGTAGACGTATGACCACTGGCCAGGGAAAACAAGAGCAGTTCCATCTGACCTATGGGGAAATCTGAGTCAGGACCGACGCGATGGTGCCCACCACCCCTGCTGACACCTCTGGGCACCGCAGCGTCAGGTCTTCCTGGCTGGAGGCCCAGCCCTCGGTGCCTGACTGGCTGGCTTGAGTGGCTCACAGCCACTCCTTGTGTCCTCCCTATGACCACATCCAAGGTTGTACATCAGGCACGTGTCAGCCAGCCTCATGGTCAGCTGGGGACGCTGAGACTGTGGGGATAAGCCCAACAGCGGTGGGTGGCATCCAACAGAGGGCTGGACAGGAGGCCTCCCACCAGGCCCAGGGCCAACAAGTACAAAGGCCCTGAGCAGGCGTGTGGCTATGGGACTGCACAAGGCAGGAGCCCCGGGGTGTCCAGGGGAGAAGGGTCAGCAGTGCGCTGCACTCCCGGGGAGGTGGGTGGGGTCAGGGTGAGCCAGGGCCCCAGGGTCTGTGGGAGGCTGGTGCAGTGGAAGCACGTAGACAGCCGGAAGACGGGGGAGTTGGGAAGCAGGGGCCCTGAGGCCTGCACCTGGCAGCAAGGCCAGGGTAGCCCAGCTGTGCCCTCTCTGCCCATTCAGGAGGGCCCTGTCACGTGGCTGGCTGCAGGGGACGAAGCTTGCCTCTTCCCCTACACATTGCTCCCTCCTATTTCAGTGGTCTCTCTCCCTGTGCAGGGGTGGCAGGAGCAGAGCAAGGACTGTCCAGGGCATGAAACGCCCATGCCCTTCGGCAGTGGAACTCAATCAGTGAGGAAGTCCACTAGGCGCTGGTCACAGGCGGCGGTGGGTGCAGGCGGAGGGCTAGGGCCTGCCTGCGTCAGCAGACTGCACACGGGCCTGGGCCACCATGGCCAGTGAGGTGCAACCAGGGTTTGGGGGGACTGAGGACGGTCTTTGCTGGCAGGCTGAAGAGGGGCTTTGTCTGTGGCTTCATGGATGTGCACGTGCGGCATCCCTTGGGGCATGTTCTCGTGTGCACATCGACTCCCACCCCCTCGCGTACTGTGCACTGTGAGGTGTACGTGTGCAGGCTGTGATGCGAGCTGTTTGGACTAAGGATGTGAATCCTGTAGGGGCGGGAAGGTACCATGGAGGGAGGGACTTGAATGTAGAGTGCGTGCTGTGGAGTGAGGGTGTGCAGTGTGTGGTGTGTGCGTGAAGGAGTATCCTGCGTGTGGTGTGAGGTCTGAGCATGTGTGTCTAACCTCTTGGAAGCCCTGGGCACATGGCACACAGATACACAAGCCACCTGGGAGGCAAGGAGCCACCAGCCTGGGCTCAGCGGCAAATTCCTGATGACCGACTCACTGATGCTACCAGTGCGCATACGGGAAGCAAGAACTCACACAGAGCCCGGCTGAGTTTCCACGTCACCGTTTCCTGGGCACATGGGGAGCTGACTGGCCCTCACTCCACCTGCGGCTGCTCGTTGAGGTTGCGGTGAGCCAGGGGATCTGGGGCATGACCCTCGGACCGGTGGTGAAGAAAGTAGCACCTATGTTTTCTGTGCACTGATGGCAGCATACCCCTAGACTTGATGGTGAGAACAGCACCCCCACTCGGCCAGCAACCAGGCTGAGTGTCCTCGTGAACCAGCGCGCTTGTGGGGACCTGGAGTAGCAGGCCCAGGAGAAGTCCCGAAGGTGTTTGCCGACCCTGGGTGGCTGCTATGGGCCCTCTGGGGGAACGCCCAAAGGCAGGGCTGGCCAAGCCAGGCCCGCGCTCCAGCCAGCTGGGGGCTGGCATGTGTTCTCAGCCCCATGGTCCGACGGTCACACAGTCAACCCCCAGGGCCCTGGTCACTGTCCTGGCAGGGCCCTGCCACATCAGGGGCCTCCCTTCGTCAGCTGTCACTGTGAGCTGCTGCAGATGTGCATGGCAGAGGGGGACGTACGGGACACTCATGGGGGCCTTCTGTCTTGACTGTGCTCCCCAGGGCCAGCCACTGCCTCAGGAAGGCAGCGTGGAGCAGGCGCAGCTGGTCCAGCTCCTGGGGGCTGAAGCAGGGGTGCCTCTCCGCGAAGTCCAGGATGCCCTCGAAGCACACGCCAGCCTTCTCCCAGGCGCCCCGGGCCTCCCTGCCCAATGCCAGGCCAGCTCGATGCCCGCCCTCCGGCAGTGCCAGGGTCGGCTGCAGAGCCACGCCATCGGCCTCCCACCCAGGACCCGCCCACTCCCCACCCTCATGTTTTCGGCCCGCACTGCCCACAGGCGCTGGGCTGTCCTTCAGAGGCTCCAGGATGGCCTCCGGGATGTGGGCGAGAGCCTTGCTCTGTGGCAGGGTCCGAGAGCGCCCAGCCACGTAGTCGTCCTCCTCCTCTGAACAGCCATCGGCAAACGCGGCAGCCGGCCCGAGCTTCTTCCAGGCGCCACGCAGCAGGGCCCTGGGGACAGCACCCCAGGCACAAGCCACGGTGAGCACAGCGTCATGGATGCTGTATCGGGGGTAGAAGTCCTGCAGTGGGGCAGGCTGGCTGACAAAGCCGCGCAGGAAGGCCCGCCGGATGCCCTGGTCCATGGGCTGGATCAGCGACGCCATGCAGGCTGGCAGGAAGATGGTAAAGATGTTGTCGGAGACCAGTGCAGCCTCGGGTGGGTGCGACCGCGAGTTGTCCAGCAGCAGGATGGCTTTGCCATCAGCGGGCAGGCCCACAGTCCGGAAGTGCTCGCGCACAGAGGGCACGAAGACGTGGTGGAACCAGTCAGCCAAGATCTCCTTGTCCACCCAGGCATGGCCCTGGGCCCGGTAGGCCACAGGCAGGTGCTGGAGGCCCTGGAGCACCCGGGGGCCGCAGCACTTACCCACCACCAGGGGCTTGACCTTGTGGGAGCCCGCAGCGTTGGCGCACAAGAGGACAGTCAGCCGGTCCTTGCCCTGCTGGAGGCTGGGCGCAAGGTGGCCCTCTGGCGCAGAGCGGGGCAGGCAGTGCCACAAGAGCCCCGTCTCGTCTGCGTTATACAGCTGCTCAGGGGACAGCCCGTGCTCCGCCACCAGGCTCCGGAAGAAGCCACAGAACTGCTCCACCGCCTGATGGTTGGCCGCCTGCTTCTCGCCGGCGGTGTCCAGCTTCTTGATGCCATGCCGGGCCTTGAAGCGCCACAGCCAGCCGCCCGAGAAGACGCAGGGCTCAGTGAGGTGCATCTGCTCGTAGAAGCCCTTCGCCTTCTCGATGAGCATGGGGCCCGAGACGGGCACGCCTTCGGCCCGCTTCACCAGGAACCACTCGTATAGCACGCGGTCCAAGTGCCCCAGCTTCGGCGTGTGCAGCGTGCGCCTGCGTTCCAGCGCCTGCTGTGAGTCGGAGCCAGCGAAGAAGCGCAGCAGCTGCGCCTTGTGCGCCTTGATGTCGTACAGTGTGGACATGCCCACGTTGTACTCCTGCATCAGCGCCTTGCGGTTCTCGCCCTTCTCCAGGCGCGCGCAGATGTCCATCTTCTCCTTCAGTGTCAGCACCACCCGCTTCCGCTTCGCACCGCGGCCTCTCCCCGCCACCACCTGGGAGGCCATGTGCCGGCCCCCCCGCGCCAGCCCCCAGGGGAAATGCCCCGCTGGGCTGCGACGTGTCACCGCCAGTCTTGGCGGGCTACCGACCCCTTCCTCAGCTGCCCCAACGCTCAGACCGGCCAACGGCTCCCCCCTGGCAAAGGAGTGGCCCCAGGTCTCCCCTGTGGGCAGCCCTGGATGTCTCAGTGGACGCTTGTCCGGGGTAGGTCGCGGTCAGCCGTGTCCTCAGAGGTCACTCTGCAATCCCACAGCAGTCTCTCCTGCACAGGCCCTGGCGAACTGGAAAGAAAGGGGAGACGAGGAAAGAGATCATAGAGGGGCAATTGGGCACGCGGGAGCTAACCCCCCACACCAGCGGCCACTGTCTCCTGGTGCCCATGCACCCCAGGCAATTCCCCCAGCACACCTGCCTCCCAAGCCCAGGCCCTGCTGCCAGCCCCTGCAGTGGGAGGGGCTGTGGAACAGAAGCAAGCAGCCCTTTGAGGCCACAGCTTAAGAAAAAGGGAGACATGGCTGGTCCAAGCAGTTCCCGCCTGGCTCGGTTTCCCCATTTCTATAATGCGGTGGGGGTGGGAGGAGGCTGGGTCTCTGGGGGCCAAGTTAACGCTGTGGCCAGGGCACAGCTTGCCCTGGAATCCAACCACACCACCACAGTAAGAAATGAAATGAGAAGACGCTTCTAAACGCAACTGAGGCTAAAATTGTAACAGAAGGACCAGGCAAGAGAGGGGAGGGTGGGCTCCCCCCTCAGGCTACAGCCCTCTGCCTGAAGGCATGGCGCAAACACCGGCGGGTCCGGAGAAAGGGAGGGGGAGCTACACCCATGGTTCACGGTGGTGGTGGTGGATGGGCATCCGGAAGATGTTCAAAATCCAAGTGCTTTGGAGCCTGGTATGGGGTTGAGTTCAGGGGTCGGGAGGGTGGGGCCCTGGGGTCCCCTGACAAGGACCGGTGCAGAGGAGGGCGTGGCCGCCATCAAGACAGAGCCCAGGCCTTGGGCCCTGCATCTGGCCGCTGGGACAGACTCCTTCGGAGGCTCTTTCTAGGCCCGGGGCCACGTTGGGGGCTGGAAGCCCTTTGGGCAGAGGGAGCGGCACAGCCCCATCCGGGATTCTCCGGGGTCGGTCTTTTCCGAGAGTCGACGCGCAGGACTGGGAGTGTCGGGCCGAAGTTGGGGGTGACGCGTACCCTCCATTTCGGGGAGCTCTAGGTAAGGGTTGGGGGCCTACAAGTCCAGATACAAGGCCCTGGTGGAGACACGGGCAGCAGAGAATTTTCGGGGTCACCGAGTCCACAGCCGGGGGGAGAAAGCCGGGCAGGGCCGACTCTTGGGACAGAGGTGTCCGCTCGCCGGTCCTCGGAAGCCCCCGACCCACTCAGCCGGGAGACTGTGACCCAGCGTGGGTGCCCGACGCCCGCCCGGGCCCCACTCACCCTCCGGACCCGAGCCGCCGCACAGGCCGGAAGTGCCGACCGCTCTGCCCTCCGCGGGTCCCTCCTCCCCCCGCCCCCTGGCCATTTCCGGGGGCGCTCTAGCCACGCTGGAGGACCCGGCCTCTGTGGCATCTGGGAAAGCGGCGCCTCCGGGGTGGCGGGAGGAGCCCTGGTGGCGCTGTGGCTAAGCGCTTAGCTACTAACCGCGAGGTTGAGGGTTCTAACCCACCTTCCGCTCCGCAGGAGACCGGTGTGGCCATCTGCCCCCTAGGTAGTTCGTTCGGGTTTGGGGTGAGGCTGCTGGGAAGGGGGAGATAGGAGCGGATCCGTGACCCCAAAGGTTGAGTATCGGTTGGCTGCAGCCCAGGTCCCTTCGGCTTTCAATTTCTTCTTTTGTGATTGGGCATGGGATCTCAGGGCCGCAGGTTTTGGGGGTGAGAGAAGGAAACGGCACAGACAGCGTCGGGGCCTCAGCGAGTCCGGGGTCACCTCGGTGGCACCAGGTCTGGGGTGGCCTGCGGGAAGCACACCCCAACCCCTTCAGCTGTTTCCGGTGCCGAAAGATTCCCCCTGAGGGGCCTAGATGGGGCTTGGTCTCCAGTCAAGTCGCTGCTATGGTGTGCCGAGACTTCGGGGACCTTGGAATGGGGTGCGTGCGGTCTGAAAGTGGAAGAGGGAAATACGGGGGCGCAGAAGACAGTTGCTGGTCGGTAGGGTATGCTCCCTACACCAAGGGTGGCCACATCCTACTCCCCAAACTGAAAAGTCAAGCAGAGTCTTCCCCGCCCCCCCACCCCCCATCTTGCAGCGACCCTACGGCACAGAATGGGACGGCCCCCTTGGGTTTCCTGGTCTGTCTTCCTCGGGAGGAGGTCCTGGGGTCTAACCAACGCACGACCAGGGCCGCGGTCCTCATCCCCACTCGCTCACAGCCATCTCAGAGCGACCCCACAGGACAGGCTAGAGCTGCCCCTGTGGGTCTTCCAGGCGAACTCTTCTTTCTCCCCTGTGCAGCTAGTGGTTTCGAGCTGCTGACCTTGCGGTGAGCAGCCCAACACAGAGCCCATTGGCCGCCAGGGCTCCTGCCCTGAACCCCAGAGCCTGTGAATGTGTGCCCCCACCCGGTGACAGGGCCCAGCAGATGCGACAGTGCCAACGGTCCTGTTAGAGCAGGGGTTCTCAACCTTCCTAGTGCCACAGCCCTTTCACACAGCTCCTCATGTGGTGGTGACCCTCCAACCATCACATTATTTTCGCTGCTGCTTCATCACTGTCATTTTGCTGTTATGAATCGTCATATGTGAATATCTGATAGGCAGGATATATTTTCATTGTTACAAATTGAACATAAAGCATAGTGATGAATCAAAAACTATGTAATTATATATTGTGATATATTTATTTCTAGTGACAAATAAATGAAATTTTGTCTTGAAGCATGGTGTAGCATGGGTAGCAGTCCTCATGCCAGGTACTTGTATGTGGGGGTATCTGCATGTGGGTGGACCCGCCTGGTGACTGAGAGAGGAGCAGTGTCTCAGTTCCTGAGACCATCGGAAAGATGCATTTCCACAGGGAGTGCGGTTTGGGTGTGGTTAGAGAGAGCTGTGGGGACAAGACGGCCTGCAAGCACAGAAAGGGGAGCCTCTAGAAACTGGGGAAGGAAGCCGCTGGAAACCCAGCCCCTCCCCCCAGAACCCCCTAACATTCATCCCGGACAGTCTGATTGGGTTGAGCCTGTGAGTTGAGCAGTGGGAGCTAACTCGAGAGTGGGCAGTTCAAATCCAGTAGCCCCTTGGAGGGAAGATAGCGAGCCTCCCCCCACCCACCGGCCCTGGGCAGGATGTCTAGCCTGGGAAGCCCTCTGGGGCCAATCTGCCCCATCCTGAAGGGCCACTCTGAGCTGGAGTGGACTTGCTAGCAATGGGTTTGATTCTGGAAGATTCATTTCAGGGTACCAGTCTCCAGAGCTCTATGGTTAACAAGTCTGGGCTGCTTTGTGCCCCAAGTTCACAGTGGGGTGAAAGCTGTGAGGAGCAGCACCCAGCAGACTGCCCCCCACAGGTTCTCACCCCTCTCAGGGTGCTGTCTTGGGACTTCCCTAAGACTCCTCTCAGTGAGGTCTGTGTGCCTGCCCTCTCTGTTGGGTTTCAGCTGCGTTCCAGCGGGTCGGCCTGCCATCTTTTACAGCAAGTGGGCACTGGCTCTGGCCTTCGGCCACTGCCTCTCCCGACTCCCCTCCTTCCTCGGCTCCAGGAACTCCTCCACCCCAGCATCTCCTCTAGCCCCACCCTCTCAGGAAGAAGGTTTTGTGCTGGGCTAGGATTGTGGTTTGGCAGCTAACACCCAGACAACCTGGTGCTGTGATCTTACAGGGTGTGAGCGCCCTGCATTAGGGAGGGGCCTGTTCGAGCAGTGGGAACAGCATACACAGATGAGGTGGAATGCAACACCGTCCTCTGGTCACAGCCCTGATGCAAATCCACGGCAGGACGCTTCCTCGGGCTGTGGCCTGCTTCCGACAAGTGGGCGCTGCTATAGTTTATTGTGCCAGCCTGGCCGATAAACACAAGTAGGATTAACTGAAGGGCAGAGGGATAAATGGCTCGATGAGCCTCACCTTGGTTGTTCTGTGCCTCAGCTTAAAGGGGTACGCTACCTGTGGGATGCCTAGCCTGTGGACTGTGTCACTGTAAGTTGAGGTCCCTTTAAGCCCACACGATTGGAATGTTCATTTCTGGAGCTGGGGACTGACAGTTGATGACATTTGGGGACCTGCCTTGCTGTTTGCTGCCTAGGTATATATAGCCCAGCTCTCTCTACAGAAGGGGACTGGCAACTGGCAGCTCTCAAGCCTTAAGGGACTGCTAGTGTTTCACTGCTTTATAATTTAACTGTTAATTTCTTGTATTATCTATCTGTATATAATTTAATGGTTCATTTCTTGAATTATATATCTATCTTTATAAATATATTTATATATAATTACTAGCAATCTGGTTTGTCTCTAGAGAACCCTGTCCAATACATTTTGATACCAGGAGTGCTTCTAGAGAAATAAACTATAAACATGGATTTCTTAAATTGGCTTTCCAACCTATTTAGTCTTGATGTGGATACGTCTACTACCCGTACTAATCCATGGTGTGAAATAGCAAAGATAATACCTAAAGTAGCACCTAAAGTAGATGACGTGCTAGATAAAGGAGATGCTCTAGGCAATCGTCTATTTGATATTTTCCAGGAGTTTTGTGATAATGACAAGTATAAGGAAGCTGGTTGGCTGGTCCTTCGTACAGTGGAAAGTGTGATTAAGGAGAGGGATGATCTCAGAGCCTCAAAAGCACGCCTCAGGTGCAGACTAACAGATTTGAAAACTTTCATCTTGCTACAAAGGAGAGCCTTCTCTCCTCTAGTAAAAGAGCTGACATTGCTGAGAACCAGGTCCAGAGTCTCATTATACGAGTGGCTGAATTACAACGGCAGCTGCATTGCAGATCTAGAGTAGTGTCTGAAACCAAAGTAAGGGCATTAATTGGGAAAAGTTGGGACCCTGAAACATGGGATGGGAACATATGGGCTGATGATCCAGAAGAAGAGGATATTGAGCCCTTAGAAACACCTGAGCAGATTAGCCAAACTATTCAAGTTGATATGCCAGGTGAGGCTGCATCAGTAGCATTACCTGAGGAAGATGCCTCGCAAGATATTGCTGAGAGCACCCAGGAAATACCCTCACCACCCATTATTTCCACTAGACCTGTCACTAAAATTAAGTCTCAGAAACCTCCTACAGGTGAGGTTGAGAGGATTATCCAAGAAGTGCGCTACACACATAAAGACCTGCTCGAGTTCTCAAATACGTACAAGCAAAAGCCTGGAGAATACCCCTGGGAATGGTTACTCAGGGTGTGGGATACTGGTGCACGAAATGTAATAATAGACCGGTCTGAGTTTCTGGATATGGGACCCCTAAGCACAGACTCTTCTTTCAATGTCTCTGCGAGACAGGCTAAAAAAGGATCTAAGTCTTTATTTGGTTGGTTCAATGAAGCATGCACTGCCAGATGGCCTAGATTAGTCCAACTTGAAGTACTTGACCTGCCTTGGTACACTGTAGAGGAAGGCATCCAAAAGCTTAGAGAAATTGGTATGTTGAATGGATCTATCAAGATATTCCCATAGATCCAAAAAGGGGGTGTCCTGAAGACATACCCTTTACCACAACCATAAGGAACAAGTTTGTGAAGTGGGCCCCAGCATCTCTTAAGACTCCTGTAATTGCTATTCTATGTGCACCAGGATTAACAGTGGGCACTGCCCTAAGCAAACTCCGACATTTGCCCACAATGGGGCTGATTGGTCCCCGTGATGGTAGAAGGCAGGTGTCAGCACTGAATCAACAGAGACAGGGTGGGCGTGGTTATAATAGACAACAAGTTTTCAATAATAATCAAAGTAACCTGTCTCGTGTGGAATTATGGCATTGGCTACTTAGCCACGGTGTCCCTAGGAATGAAATAGATGGGAAGCCTACTAAATATTTACGTGATCTGTACAGGCAGAAGAATGGTAGATCAGGTGAACAGCAGAATAGACAGTCACGATCGCTCAATCAATTCCCAGACCTGAGCCAGTTTACAGACCCACAACCCCTTGAATGAAGGGGAGGCCGGGTCCCTTGTAAGGAGGATCCTGTTACATCACTGAAGGTTTATACTGTTAGTCTTTCTTCTAGCCTTCCCCAAAGGGACCTGCGGCCTTTCACAAGAGTGACTGTTCATTGGGGGAAAGGAAATAATCAAACTTTTCGGGGATTACTAGACACCGGCTCAGAACTGACACTAATTCCAGGAGACCCAAAATGTTTCGAAGGCCCACCAATCACCGTGGGGACTTATGGAGGTCAAGTTATCAATGGAATTTTAGCTCAGGTACACCTCACTGTGGGTCCTGTGGGCCCCCGGACCCATCCTGTGGTTATTTCCCCAGTTCCAGAATGCATCATTGGAATAGACATACTTAGTAACTGGCAGAAACCCCATATCGGATCCCTGAAATGTGGAATAAGGGCTATCATGGTAGGAAAGGCCAAGTGGACACCATTAGAATTGCCATTACCTAGGAAAATAGTAAACCAAAAGCAGTACCGCATTCCTGGAGGGATTGCAGAGATCAGTGCCACCATCAAAGACTTGAAAGATGCAGGGGTGGTGATTCCTACTACATCCCCATTTAATTAACCAATTTGGCCTGTAAAGAAGACAGATGGATCCTGGAGAATGACAGTGGATTATCGTAAACTTAACCAGGTGGTGACTCCAATTGCAGCTGCTGTTCCAGATGTGATTACATTGCTTGAGCAAATTAATGCTTCTCCTAGTACATGGTATGCAGCTATTGATCTGGTTAATGCCTTCTTCTCCATACCAGTCTCAAAGGACCACCAGAAGCAGTTTGCCTTCACCTGGCAGGGGCAACAATATACTTTCACAACTCTCCCCCAGGGGTACATCAACTCTTCTGCCCTGTGCCATAATTCAGTCCGAAGGGATCTTGACCACCTGTCTATTCCACAAAATGTCACACTGGTCCATTATATTGATGACATTATGCTGATTGGACCCACTAAGGAGGATGTATCAAAGACTCTAGATTCATTGGTACAATATCTGCGTACAAGGGGTTGGGAAATTAACCCAACAAAGATTCAGGTATCCTCCACATCAGTAAAATTTCTAGGGGTCCAGTGGTGTGGGGCATGTTGAGATATTCCTACTAGTGAAGGGTAGGCTATTACATTTAGCTCCCCCAATGACTGAAAAAGAGGCACAACGCCTAGTGGGCCTCTTCGGATTTTGGAGGCAACATATTCCTCACTTGGGTGTTCTACTTCGACCTATTTATCAAGTGACATGAAAAGCCTCCATTTTTGAGTGGGGCCCAGAACAAGAAAAGGCTCTTCAACAAGTTCAGGCTGCTGTGCAAGCTGCTTTGCCAGGGAGACCATATGATCCAGCTGACCCAATGGTGCTAAAGGTGTCAGTTGTAGATAAAGATGCAGTGTGGAGTCTTTGGCAGAGCCCTATTGGTGAATCACAGCATAGACCATTGGGATTTTGGAGTAAAGTCTTGCCATCCTCTGCAAACAACTACCCCCCCCCCTTTGAAAAACAGCTGTTGGCCTGTTACTGGGCCTTGGTGGAGACTGAATGCCTCACCATGGGCCACCAAGTCACCATGAGGCCTGAATTACCTATCATGAACTGGGTATTGTCTGACCCATGTAATCATAAAGTTGGACGTGCGCAGCAACACTCCATTGTTAAATGGAAGTGGTATATATGAGATCGGGCCAAAGCAGGACCTGAAGGGACAAGTAAGCTGCATGAAGAAGTGGCCCAAATGCCCACAGTCTCCACTCCTGTCACATTGCCTCCTTTCTCCCAGTCTGCACCTATGGCCTCCTGGGGAGTTCCTTACCATACTTTAACTGAAGACCAAAAAAGTCATGCTTGGTTTACGGATGGCTCTGCACGATATGCAGGTGCCACTCATAAGTGGACAGCAGCAGCACTACAGCCCCTTTCTGGGATCTCCCTAAAGGACAGTGGTGAAGGGAAATCTTCCCAATGGGCAGAACTTCGAGCAGTGTACCTGGCCGCTCAGTTTGCATATAAGGAAAAATGGCCAGATGTGAGACTGTGTACTGATTCATGGGCTGTGGCTAAGGGCTTGGCTGGATGGTCAGGGAATTGGAAGGACCATGATTGGAAAATTGGTGACAAGGAGGTGTGGGGAAGAGGTATGTGGATAGACCTCTCTGAATGGGCCAAGGAAGTAAAGGTAATTGTATCTCACGTGAACGCTCACCAAAGGATCACCTCTGAAGAGGAGACTTTAATAATCAAGTGGACAAGATGACACGCGCTGTGGAGACCGGTCCTCCTCTTTCCTCTGCCACCCCTGTTATCGCCCAATGGACACAGGAACAAAGTGGACATGGTGGCAGGGATGGAGGTTGTGCTTGGGCACAGCAACATGGACTTCCACTCACCAAAGCTGACTTGGCCACTGCCACTGCTGAGTGTCCCATTTGCCAGCAACAGAAACCAACATTAAGTCCAAGATATGGGACCATTCCTCGGGGAGATCAACCAGCAACTTGGTGGCAGGTTGATTACATGGGACCACTTCCATCATGGAGGGGACAGCGTTTTGTTCTTACTGGAATAGACACCTACTCTGGATATGGATTTGCCTTCCCTGCACGTGATGCTTCTGCCAAAACTACTATTCGTGGACTTACAGAATGCCTCATCCACCGGCATGGCATCCCACATAGCATTGCTTCAGAACAAGGAACTCACTTTACAGCAAATACAGTGCGGCAATGGGCCCATTCCCACGGAATCCACTGGTCGTATCATGTTCCTCATCATCCTGAAGCTGCCGGCTTGATAGAACGATGGAATGGGCTCCTAAAAACACAATTACGGCACCAACTAGGTGGCAACAACTTGCGGGGCTGGGGCAATGTTCTCCAGGAAGCTGTACACGCTCTAAACCAGCGGCCAATATATGGTGCTGTGTCTCCAATAGCCAGAATTCATGGGTCCAGGAACCAAGGGGTGGAAGCTGGAGTGGCACCACTCACTATTACTCCTAGTGATCCCTTTGCAGCATTTTTGCTTCCTGTCCCAGAAACCCTGTGTTCCTCAGGCCTGGAGGTCCTGGTCCCGAAGAAAGGAACTCTCCCACCTGGAAACACAGCACGGATTCCACTGAACTGGCAGCTGAGAATGCCCCCTGGGCATTTTGGACTTCTCATGCCTTTGGATCAACTGGTCAGGAAGAGTGCCACCGTACTAAGTGGTGTGATTGATCCTGATTACCAAGGAGAAATTGGACTGGTACTACATAATGGAGGTAAAGAAGAATATGTCTGGAATCCAGGAGATCCCATAGGCCGACTCTTAGTGTTACCATGCCCTGTGATTAAAGTAAATGGTAAGTTGCAGCAACCCAATCCTGATAGGACTTATAATGACCCAGACCCCTCAGGAATGAAGTCTGGGTCACCCCGCCAGGCTCAAACCCACAGCCAGCTGAGGTGCTTGCTGAGGGCAAAGGTAATACAGAATGGGTAGCAGTAGAAGGTAGTTCTACCTAACAATTACGACCACATGATCAATTGCAAAAGCGAGGCTTGTAATTGTCAATGTATTTTCTTTGTATGTGATTATTGCGCATATTTCCTTTGTTCAAGTATGTTATATCAGATATAATTTGACTCAGTGTGTTTTCATTTATATGTATGATAGATGATTGATGATAAGTATAAGTATGATTTCATTAATATCTGGAAATTATATAAGTATGTATTGGCAAAGAATTGTGTACAGGTGCCAGGCTGGCAAGGGGTGGATTGCTATAGTTTATTGTGCCAGCCTGGCCGATAAACACAAGTAGGATTAACTGAAGGGCAGAGGGATAAATGGCTCGATGAGCCTCACCTTGGTTGTTCTGTGCCTCAGCTTAAAGGGGTACGCTACCTGTGGGATGCCTAGCCTGTGGACTGTGTCGCTGTAAGTTGAGGTCTCTTTAAGCCCACACGATTGGAATGTTCATCTCTGGAGCTGGGGACTGACAGTTGATGACAGTTGGGGACCTGCCTTGCTGTTTGCTGCCTGGGTATATATAGCCCAGCTCTCTCTACAGAAGGGGACTGGCAACTGGCAGCTCTCAAAACTTGAAGGACTGCTAGTGTCTCACTGCTTTATAATTTAACTGTTAATTTCTTGTATTATCTATCTGTATATTATTTAACGGTTTATTTCTTGAATTATATATCTATCTTTATAAATATATTTATATATAATTACTAGCAATCTGGTTTGTCTCTCTAGAGAACCCTGTCCAATACAGGCGCTGTGGAGAAGCCTGCCTCTTGCTGGGTCTGGATCCTGGATCTGGTTCTTTGGAATCGGGCCAATGGTCTGCCATATTGCCTGCCAATCCAGGGAGAGGTCAGCGGCCATCACTTGACTTGCCCCTGCGGCTTGGGTTCATCAACCGCTGCAGCCACAAGCCTGACTTTCTGGCCTCAGGTCCCTTCTCCTCTGCATCACAAATGGTACCTCCCTGCCACCCTTGGGTCCATCAGTGCCTCTCAGCTGCACACGGCAGGAAAGCCTGGAGTTTGACACCTGACCCTCGGCCAGGAGCTTGCCTGCTCCTACAACTCCATGTGCCCTGTCTCTTGCTATACACTGGTTTTGCTCTCGTGAGAACCCAGCCGACACCCCCTTCCCTGCTGGCTCCCATCCGGCCAGCCAGGTCTTGGGCCCTTCGTCCACTCAAGGCCACCTTTGGCTGACCTGCAGTCTGTGGCCGACATCCCACCACGGGCTGTGACTGCCGATCCCTGCCTCCTGCCAGGACCTCTTTCCACGTCCCAGCTCCTGGTCACCCTGCTTCTGCCCTTGCCCCTGCACCAGCCACCCACTGCTGCCTAACCGGCCCCCTGGCTTAGTGCTATCAAACAGCAGCCTTTGTGTGGCAGATGGTCTGGGGTCAGCAGGGTAGGAGTGTTTGACAGAGGGCGGGGGCAGGGGTGCAAAGCCGCACAAGGCGACTGCCCTGGGGTCTCCTGCCCGCCCTGATGCCACCTGGTAGACATAAGTTCACCCGTGACTCTCAGGACCTGAAGGGTGGGGTCTCAGGGGTCAGGATGACCTTTGACAAGCAAGGGGTTCCCAGCATCCCTCTGGGACCCTCTGAGTCCGCTCTGCCCTATGGCAGAGAGGAGGGAGTCAGAGGGAGAACTTGATAGGTCTCCTGGAGCCTGCTATGAGAGGGCCGTAGCCACCCCCAACCACAGGGTCAGGCCCCTAGCCCTCGCCCAGACCTCCCGGGAGACTCCTTCCCCACTGGCCCCCCTCAACCACAGCCAGGGCGGCCTTTTGAGAGTGCCCAGCCAGGCCCCAGGAGCCACTGCCCCTGGAGGTCAGTTCTGGCTTTACTCCCTAATGCAGCCTGGCCCAGCTGCCTCCGGGCCTCTGTGTATGCTGTTCCCACCGAGCAGCACACTGTTCCTGAGGCAGGCCGGGTCCAGCAAATTCTTCTCCTGGTTCTGGAGCCCCCTGGGTGAGGGACTATCAGTCTGCCTGCCTGACCTCAGACAGGGTCTCAGTGTGACCGGTGTCTTACAGAAAGGAGGGGACTCTGAGTGAAGGCAGAGCCTGGCAGGGGCTTGGGAAGGATGTGTGGTGTGGATGGACATTGCAGGATGTAGGGTGTAGCCAGGCACCTCTGGTTTGGGCGCCTTCTTAGTAAACAAAGGCTGTCCCAGGACCATGGTCAACTCCCCAAGGAGTGCATGCTGAAGGTGCCGAGCCCTCAGGGTGCTGGTCTGGGGCAGCCACTCCTCAGGACCCTGTGGGGTAAGGTGAGACACTCCATTCTCCTGATCCCACCACCCCACCCCACCAGCATTCAAGCGAGCCGGATATGGGGCTGGTGGGGACCCCAGAGCCTGCCTGGCTCCAGATCCAATTCTGGTGCTGGCTGAGGCCTCAGTTAGCACCTGGCTGGGCAGTCCTGTTCTCCCGGAGTCTCTGAAACCCCCAGAATTTATGAGGACACAGCTGCCCACGCCAGTACCCCGAGAAGCTGGGAGGCTTTCTAGGGTACTGAAGGAACCTCAAGGACTAATGGGGCCCCTGATGGCTGTGTTAAGTCCTTTCACTAGTAGAGGTGGGTCTTCTATTTGGACCTGGGAGGCATGCACCCTTAAGTCAGGCTGACTGGACTTCTCTCCAAGCTGCTCGCCACCCTGACAGGCCACCATGGCCTCCCACCTGGGCAGGAGGCCTGTGTCCGGGCCCACATCAGCTCTGGGTCAAGGTGCATCCTGGGGCGGGGGCAGGGCTCAGACACTGCAGAGGCCTCTGGTTGAAGCATCCCCTCACCCCTGCCTGGAACCTTCTCCTTCTGGAAAATTCTGGAGTCTTCCCTTAGGACAGTTCTGGACCGGTCACAGGTGGCAGCTGCTACATGGAGGTTATGCTCAAGGACCAGAAGAAGGAGCTCGTCCCAGGAGATGGGCCTCCCACCTTCCAGGCTAGCCCTGCCCATCCCCACAAAGGTAGGACCAAAACCTGGGCACAGGGGAGGCCCAGTGTGGGCCAGCAGAGCTGCCCAAACCAGGGCCCCAGCCTTACCCAAACCCCAACCCTGACCCTAGCCAAGGCACTGGTCCTGACTCCAGGACAGTCACAGGAGCGAGTGTGAGCATTTCGAGAAAGGCCTATCTCTCCATCAGAATATCCAGGGCTGCTGGGGCTGTCCTGAGAGGGCATGAGCTCCCTGTCCCCAAGAGTATGCAAGCTGATCCAGGGACCAAGGCGCACCCTCCCCTGAGTCTGCATAGTTTGGGGCCCAGAAACCAATCGGAGATAAAGACTTATGCCAGCCGAGGGCCCCCTGCCTCCGTGTGTCTTCAAGCGCCCTAAGACCCCAGGCAATCCAGGCGCTCATTCAACCCGCAGTCCCTGGGAGGTGCACTCTCCGTGGGGTGGCATGGGAGGGACAGCCTGCCGGCTGCCGTCCCCCCAAGAATGAGGCACCCAGCCGCCTGCGAGGCCTCTGGGCCGGCGACCCAAGGGTTTAAGGCACCTTTAAGGCCACTGCTGAGTCATTTTGGTCCGCTGATTCCTCCTCCCCCTCCTCTGTACCTACTCCCTCTCTTCCTCCTTCTGCGACCAGTTTGGGGGTCTGGGAACGAGTTAGTCGTTATCTGGGGAGGGGGGGGTAGGGTGCGCCCAAAGGGGTATGACCAGATAAGGGGGGGGGTGGCCAGGAAGGCCAGCTCCAAGTGCACCCCAGGGGACCGCGTGCGCAGGTGGCAGCGCCCGGCAGGAGTTCCCAAGCAGAGGCGGCTACGTTGCCATAGAGACCGTCCAACGCGCCTCTGGGGACCCGGCCCAGCCCGCTTGCCCACCGGAGTCCTGCGGCCTGGACTGAAGGAAGGCTGGCGCTCCGACCCCCGGCCAGACTCACGACCAGACCTGGGCCAGGGCGAGGGCTCTGCCAGGTAGCGCGCCCACCGCTCGACCCCGGGTGCCCCTGTAGCACCGGACCCGACCGCTAGAGGCCGTTGTGGCGCGAGGCCGGCGCGCGGAGGCCCCGCCCCGCGAAGGCGCTGGCTGCGGACGCGACCACTGAAGGCGGGGGGGGGCCGGGACTGCGGCTGGCGGCCCCCGGCGGGTTGCGGCGCGCCTGCGCCCCCGGTGGATAGCAAAGTGGTACAGCCCGACCGCGACTTGCCGGTTCCGGCTCGGACTGCGGTCCGAGAGCAGCGGGCGTCCCTGTGCCCCGCGCCCGCCCTACCGCCGCGATGCTGTGGCTGCTGGTGGCGCCGCTGGCCCTGGCATTTGCCTACTTCGCCTTGCTGGATGGGTGGTACCTGGTGCGCGTGCCGTGCGCAGTGCTGCGCGCGCGCCTGCTGCAGCCGCCGGTCCGCGACCTGCTGGCCGAGCAGCGCTTCGCCGGCCGCGTACTGCCCTCCGACTTGGACCTGCTACTGCACATGAACAACGCGCGCTACCTGCGCGAGGCCGACGTGGCGCGCGCCGCGCACCTGACCCGCTGCGGCGTGCTCGGGGCGCTGCGCACGCTCGGGGCGCGCGCCGTGCTGGCCGCCTCGTGCGCGCGCTACCGCCGCTCGCTGCGCCTGCTGGAGCCCTTCGAGGTGCGCACCCGCCTGCTGGGCTGGGACGACCGTGCCTTCTACCTGGAGGCGCGCTTCGTCAGCCTCCGGGACGGCTTCCTGTGCGCGCTATTGCGCTCCCGCCAGCATGTGCTGGGCACCTCGCCGGAGCGCGTAGTGCAGCAACTGTGCAAACGCAAGGTGAGCCCCTGGCCTACCCCCGGGAGGGCCAATCCCGCCCCCGCTTGGCCCCCAAGCCAGGAGGACTTAACCTTGCCTGGGCTTCTGGGGGTTATCCTAAAGCCGCCCACCCCAACTCCTCCTTGTGTCTGCCCTTGTCAGCCCCCACGCCCTCTTTCCCAACTGGAAAGCGCTCAGGCCGCATGCCCGAGCAAAGGGCACCTAACTGGTCTTGCTCCCGACCAGAGGGTGGAGGGGGACGAATGTCAGGAGGGCAGGAGTCTCAGTGAGAGGAGATTGCCTTTCACTGGGTCCACCCTGGTGCTGGGATGAGGCTGGAACTCCCGGCATTCTCAGTGGCCCTCCCTGGGGCCTGTCCAGCCCGCTGCCTGCTTGGCTCCTGGCATGACAACCAGGCCCCAGGGGGAGGCGGAGTGCAGCGGCAGTGGTTACGGGGACAGACACCTACGCAGAGGGAGGTGCAGCCACCCCCTCCCCGTTTCAGAGGTGGGAAAGCAGGTGCAGAGAGCGTTAGGACTTGCCCGGGGTTACCCTGCATGGTTGCAGGCACAGCTCCCCATTTCCTGGGCCGACCGGGCACCCCTGAGAAGGCTTGGGTCCCCCACCACAGGGTCTGATGGCAGGAGTCCCAGGATTTGAAGGGGAAGGAGAGAGTGGGTGTGAGGTTGAGGGGGGGGGGGGCGTCAGACCTGGGCTGCTAGTGAGGTTTGAGCGGAAGGACAGGGCAAGTGTGGAGGGGTGGAACTTTGAACACCTTGGTGGCACCATGGTAAGTGGTCCAGGTAGTGGCCAGGGTCACCCTGGGTCAGGGAGGGTCCCAGGGTCCTGTGTACCTTGCCACATCTGCTGGGAGGGCCCTGCTTCCCTGGCCATGCACCCAGCCCAGTCCCCTGTTTGTGTACTGGCCCTCTGTCTGGCCTCCCCCTCCTTCACCCTGGGCCCTTCTGGGGCGGCCTGCTGTCATGTATCACCAATCTGCAAGGAGGAGGGCGGGCATGGGGGGGTGGTCAGGACCCTCTTGGTATACATATGTGGTGTGCCCCAGGATAACCACTGCCAGTGCTGTTCAGCACCCCCAGCCTCTCTCCAGGAGCAGCCCACCGCTGGGCTCACAAGGCCCAGCATTTAAGCCCCTGGAATGTGAGCATCAGAAGGGGCCCGTAGGGAGGAGGGACTTGGGCAGAGGGGCTCCGTCAGGGCGGGGTCCCACAGGAAGCCTAAAAGCCTTGCCTCCCCCGCAGGTAGAGCCCCCGGAGCTGCCTGAGGACCTGAAGCACTGGATCGCCTATAATGAGGCCAGCAGCCAGCTTCTCCGTGCTGAGAGTGGGCTCAGCACCGCCCCCAAGGACAAGTGACCACCACCTTCACGCCTGCCCGCCAGCTCAGCCTGGGTCCTGAGCCCACGTGGCCAGGCCCCACTGACCAGCTCTGCCCCGGCCAGGCAAAAGGCCCAGCCCTCGGGAGGGCCCAGCAGTCCCAGTGGGGAGGGCCAGTGCTGGAGCCGAGGGACCTGCAGAAGGGCCACCTTCTGGGGGTGAGGGTGGTTCTGGACAAGGACAGATCTGGGTGTCTCATGGCTGGGGGCCTGACCAGGAGCTCTCGAGCAGATCCTAGGATGGTGAGGGGTTCCTGGGGTGATTTCTGCAGGTGAGGGGGCAAGCTCGGGGTACAGGCTAAAAGGGGGCTCTGGCCAGTGCCCTTAAGGGGACTGCCCCCCAGCACTGGCTCTTCTGCTCCAGGCAGGCTCCTGGGAGGACAGAGCAGGCAGCTGGGAACAGAGACAGGCCACATGGGGTCAGGACTGCTTCACCAACAGCTGAGGAGGGAGTGGCCCTGAGCACCCAGGCCATGCTATGTGACCTCATGCTGTCTCCTTCCCCCTTAGGAGCTACTATCTCCCCCTGCCCAGCACCTGCCTTCTCCCCACTGCTGCTTTCTGCTCTGAAGGGCTGTCTCCCCCCACCCCCCCGATGGGATGTGGTGGAGACAGTCTTGTAGGCCCTATGTCCTGCCCGGCAGCTGCTCTCATCTGCCCAATGGTGAGGGCAGACTTTGGGTTGGCAGGGCGCTGGTGTGCAGAGCAAGATGGGCCCCAGGTGCAGCCCCCCCCTCCCAGCCCGGGGTGCTGCCCCATGCCCTCAGCTCCTGGGGAGGGGACTCAGAAGTCATCGGGGTGGGGTTGCTGCATGGCTGTGTACGTGAGGCTGCTCAGGGCTGCATGTCCCCTTGCCTCTGCCCTCCCCGCACTGGACCCCAGGCAGGGCGGAGCCCCATGACCCTCAGGGAGTGCAGAGCCTCAGCCGGGCCACTTTGCCTGCGCCTGCCCCAGCTGCTGCTCTTGCCTTATACTCGCCACAGGAAAGCTGCAATCTTTGTTTATTTAAAGAAAGTTCAAGATTAAAGGATTTTAAATGGGAGCGTGCTGGGTGAGCCTCATGATGGGAACTCCCCCGACGGGCTGCTCTGGGCCAGGAAGGCATCTTGGGTGCGTGTTCTACGTTGGGACCAGGGTGACAGGGCAGGGGTGAGGCCAGATGTGGTGCCCAGGCCCCGGCCCCTAGGCTCTGACCCCCAAGCTTGCACTACTGGGGCCCCCACTGGTGGACTGTAGTCCTCTTCCCAGGACGGCCCATGGGGTCCCCAGTGGGGAGGCAGTACAGGCCAGCCTCAGGTCCTGCTATGGGAAAGACCCCCAAGAGGCAGGCTTTCTGAGGGTACCTTTGTGGACGGGCCGAGGTCTGGGTATGTGGAGCACTGCACCCCAGAAGTTTCAGGCCTGCAGGGGGAGCTTGCTGGGCAACTGGAGGCCCATGCCCCTCCAAGGTGGGCTCTGACTGGCAGTGTCACCATACTCCCTTGGGGCTCTGCAGCTGAAGCCACATTGTGAGGCTCTGACCCCCGCCTGGCATTGTGAGAGCCGTGAAGGGGTGCCACGTGGCAGATGGGAATACACCAGCCTGTTTCCCCATGGACCCTTCCCTGGGAGGTGAAGGTGGGCAAAGGGTGGGGGCTCTACTTGCACCATTCCCCTCTTTCCTGACCCCCCAGGCCTCTTCCCCGCCCCGTCTCCCCCACTCTGGGTGAGTAGTAGGTATCTCCAGCCTACTTCTCAGCTGCCCCTAGGGCAGGGGCTCCCCATGTTGGGTTGTGGCAGGGAAGGTTTGGCCAGCCCTGCTCTGCCTGGAGAGGTCACTGGGGATGCAGAATTTGGGAGCTGGTCCCAGCCTGGAGTGGGGTGCATGGGGTGGCAGTCTTTGCAGGGTGGATGCCTCCCACCTGACACTGATGCCCTCTGCTGGCCTCAGGATGTACTGCAGACGCGGAGTCCCGCAGGTCCCCCATGCTCCCATACCTCATCAATCCTGCTGAGGGTGGGGTGCCTGGCCAGGCTCAGGGGGTTCTTATAGGGACTGCTGGTGTGCCTTGGGTAGGGGTATCCTTGCACAGGCCGCTCCAGTGATACTCAATCCCAGGGCAGTGGCTAACTTGGGGCCCGCCATAGACAAGAGTTCTCGCTCCACCTCCAGAAGGACAGGGCAGTTCTCAGGCAGCTAGAGCCTACTCCCCGCCCCCACCCCCAGGCGGTCTGAGACCCGCACTTGGCAGAGCTGGAAAGTGTGGGGTGGAAGTGCCCACGAGGCCGTCTGGCCCAGCTGTCCTGGGTGGGCTGAAGGGGGTGGGGCTTGGGGACTCTCTGGGTGGCAGGGGAGCAGGAGCTTTTGGGCACTGAGGACTGGTTCCCTGGGGTTCCACAGGTGGCCCTGGCAGACCGACCAGCCCTAGGGTTGTAGCCTACTGGAACCCCACGGGTCCAGCCACCCCGGAAGTGGCTGCCATTCATTGAGTCCCAGCTGCTTTGAGGGGTGGGCAGGCCCTTGGGGGTGTACAGGTGCCCACAGACACCTGAGAACAGGAGGAGCCAGAGCCCAGCACACTCACCCTGGAGGAGCAAAAGGTCCACCCCCAGCTTCCTCCCAGCTGGGGAGGAGGTGCCCTGGTCAGGTGTGATGCTGGGGACTGGTTTGCAGGTGGTCCATCCCGGGGCTCCTCAATCTCCGAATCTGTGGAATGGGCCCAAGAGGCGCCCCTGCAGAAGAGGAAGGTCTCTCCGGTCCCGTGCCTCCTCATTAGCTAGAACAAAGGGGCGTTGGCCCTCCAGCGGGGCCAGGCACCTCAGCGCCGCGCCCCGACCACGTTGCAAAGGTTATGGAAACAGCAGGAGACGGGGTGCGCAGCGCCGATGCTGTCGGGGTCAGTGGCCTCGCAGGAGGTGGCGCAGGCGGCAGTCACCATGGGGCTCCCGTTGAAGGGGAACTCTGTGGAAGCAGCTGTGTCAGCGTCTCCTCCCCCTTCTCTTCCCCTGCCCGGTCCTGCCCCCAACAGCTTGGCTGCAGGAGGTCCCCCTTTCTAGACCCCCATCATTATTACTCTTGGGCATTGGTGGGCCACGAGGGCCCACTCCCTGCCTCGCCTCCGGCACTCCAGGGCAGAATCCCTGAGAGGGAGGATCATAGAGGGCAGGGAAGGGACTGAGGGGGCGGCCCTGCCCTGCCCTGCCCTGCTGGGGGCCCTTGGCCTCACCTGACTCCACTGTCACCAGGGTGATTTTGCAGGCCGTGTCCTCCCGGCGGCAGTGGGCCACTTTCCTGCACAAGGAGATGGCCGTGGGCTGCTCACAGGTGTAGCACTTGAAGCTGGCTCCTGGTAGGGGAAGGGGTGGGTGGGGGGGGGTGCCCTCAGCAGCTTGCCCCCGGGCTGGGAGTAGGGGCTCTGGTGGCCCTGTGTGGCCTGCCCCCACCCCTTCCTTCTCGTCCTTGTAGTGTAGATGGAAGCACCGACCACCCCACCATCCCTCAGAACCTCCTGTCTCTGCCTGGAGGGCATGCCCTGAGAGACGCGCTTCCCGGAGGGAAGCCATCCCTGGGCATCCAGCCGGCTCCGGGAGACAAGAAGCCCCCACCAGCCCCACTCCAGAGAGGAGGTGGACAGGTCCCAAGACAGTGGCCAGTATAGCTGCCCCCCACCCACTCACCTGGACTCAGGAGCCAGCCTGCCAGGAGCAGTAGGGTTAGCACTTGCCGACTGCAGGCCATCCTCTGATTCCACAGCGGGAGGAGCCCGCCTTCAAGGAAGATTTATACCCAGGCCCTGGGGCACCCACTCCTGGGCGGGGGCAGAAACCAGCTGTCCCAGTACGGAGGGTGGCTGGGGACTGTACCAGTAAGGGGGGTGGCTGAGTGTTTGGAGTGTCCCTATCCCTCACCAGCCCCTGGGGCAGGCCCTCGCCAGTGACCACAGGTCGTCCAGGAGGGCATGGGCAGAGGCATGGGGGGACAGGCTATGTTTTCACCATGGCCCCTTCCTGCAGAGCCAAAGCCTCTTTCCTGATGAAAACCCCTGACAGAGACGGACAGGGCACCCAGTCAGCCAGCAAGGGACGCAGACTAGCTGACAACTTCGTTTTCAGGGAAAACCTGTGAATTCACCGCAGACCATCAGGAAGTGCCAGCTAGCCCATGCCTGCCTTGCTGGCTGAGTAATCTGCCTGCCTCTTCACCTGCAGAATGTGCTGCCCGCCTCCAGCCCCCCAAATCCTTGAGTCCTGGCTCTGCCCTAGGGACACTCGTGCCCTAAGGAGCTCAGTCCTGGGCACGTGGGACACAGGTCCAGGGTGGCCACAGGATCTGCTGGCTGGGGCCCTGCCGGGTGCTGGGCAGTACAAAGGGCATTTGTGTCCCCTCCCCCTGGGGCTGGGGCCGGCTGACCACAAGTCCATCTGAAGCCAAGGCCGGTCTGGACCCCAGACTCCCTCTCCTTGCACAGGCAGCCCTGGAGCACACACCAAGAGGTAGACTGGCCAGTGCCTGGGGGCCAGGGGTGGGGGGGTCAGCCAGCTCCTCCTGTGGGCTGATGGGAATGGGGCTCTGATCTGTGGCCCCTCATTGCCTTCCACTACTCCCCTTCCTGCCAAGTCTGACGTGGGGTCTTGCCCCCTTCTGGCCCCTGTCAGATGCTCTCTGAGTTTCCTCACCACCCACTCCTGCTGCCCCCCCCCACCCGGGACACACTCGGTCCTCCGTTGTCCACCTCCGTCCTTCAGGACCCAGCCCAGGTGCCTCCTCCAGGCCCTGCCAGCCTTTCTGCCTCTTTCTCACTCCCAGGGGTCTTCATGAGTGTGTGTGGGTGGGCAGGTGGAGGAAGGGACAGATGGGTGGGTGAATGGATGGCTGGGAGGGTGAATGGATGGATGAGGCCATGGGTGGCTGAATCAATGGGTGGAGGGATGGAGAGCAGGTGGATGGATGGGTGGGTGGCTGTCTGAAAGAATGGGTGGCTTGAGAGGGGTGAGGAGATGGGAGAACTCAGAGTGGGGGGGCAGATGCTTGCCGGGAGAGCTGGGTGAGCAGCTGACTGCGCGGCGATGGCAGGCAGTGGGTAGAAGATGAGCGCCCGGCACTGGGCACGTGGCTCTGTGGAGAGCGGTGGCAGGCGGGTGGCCCTGCTGTGGGACTAAGGGTCCTTCTGACCTCAAGGACAGGGGTGGGGCGCAGGCAGGAGCACTGGGCTGGGATGAGCAGGCTGGGCGTTTGGTCTCGGCTTGGTGGTGGCCCCTTTGTCTCCTAGACCTCAGCCCCTCTTATGAGGTAGGTGGTTGCGGGGTGGAAGTGAGTCGACTTGAGAGCCGGGGGCTGCACAGACTGAGAACAGTCTCTTTCCCAGCTTACCCTTTTCCAGTGCCAGGAAGGGAAGGGCACACAGGGAGGGCGTAGCGTGTCGCAGTCACGGAAAATCTAATAAATCAAACAAATTACCCAGACAACAACGGGCGGGCCTGGCGCGGACTGCCCAGGATATTGCAAGTGTCTCGGCGGGTGTGGCTCCGTGGCCTGACCCCGCTCCGCAGCTTCCAGAGAGACTGGGCCGCACTGTCAGTGGGGCACAGGGAAACCGACCCTGGGGCTGTGGACAGACGGCGGACCGGGCCTTCCTTGGCAGTTAGTGACTGCCTTATAGGAAAGTCCCCACTGACCAGGGCTCTATCTGCACCCAGTGGAGTGAAGGGTGAAGTCTAGAGGGTGGGGTGAGGGGTGTCAGCAGGTAAATCCTGCCCATGCCAAGGACCAGGAGATGCCAGCATCTGGAGAGAAGGCTTAGGGTGCCTGGAGGGACAGAGAAGCCCAGAGGGAGCAGAAGGCAGGCTGCTCTGGGCAGGACAGAGAGACGATGGGAGGGTAGATGGAGGAATGGATGGAAGGAAGGGTGGGTGGATGGATGGGTAGGTGGATGGATGGTGGGAGGGAGGGGTGAAGGGATGGATGGATAGATGGGTGGGTGGATGGATGGATGGGCAGATGGAGGGAGGGGTGGGTGGATGGATGGATGGGCAGATGGAGGGAGAGGTAGGTGGGTGGATGGATGGGCAGATGGAGGGAGGGTGGGTGGATGGATGGGCAGATGGAGGGAGGGGTGGGTAGATGGAGGGAGGGAAGGGTTGGTAGGTGGCTAGAGGGAGGAAGGGAGGGATAGGTAAATGAGGAGTTGATAGGCAAGCTGATGAGTGGATGGGGAGATGGATGGATGACTGCATGGGGTAAGTGGGTGGCTGGATGGGTGAGTAGGTGGATAGATGGGTCGGTGAGGCACATGGATGGGCGGACGGCATATGTTGGCTGAATGAGTGAGTGGGTGGGTGGCCAATAGATGGGCAGATGGATGATGGATGGGCAGGTGGGTGGCTGTGCTGGGAGGGGCTAGAGAGTTAATAACACATGGGGGTGGTAGATGTTGAGTGGATGATGGATGAATGGATGGATGGATGGATGGATGGATGGATGGATGGATGGATGGATGGATGGGGAAAGCATCCCTAAATGGGGTCGCATATGGTCTGGCAGGACAGGATCTGTGCCCCACTTAAGTTGCCCCCCATCTCTTTGTGAACCCCCACCTGCCCCGTGGGCCCGGGGTGGAACTGGAGACCAGGTTTGGGCCCAGTCAAGAGCAGTGTGGGATCTTGAGTTGTTGGCTTGCTATCTGAGCCTGTGGTCCTTGTCCACAGATGGCCCCATGGTGCTACACATGTAAGCCCTGACCCACACACACACATGTAAGCCTTGACCCACTAGCAGCTCCTCTGACCTGGTAAGCAAGTCGCTTTGCCCTCTGAGCCTCAGTCTCCTCATGGTAAACTGGGGATGGGACTGCTGCCAGTCTTTGTGGGGCTGGGCAGTCAGGCAATCGAATGAGACCCCACGAGTGAAAACTGGCATGGTGTTCAGGCAGGCAGAGGTGGGTACCATTTGGTGGGCACCACCCCAGCCTCTGGGCCTGCTATCATGACCAGGAATGGACAGCATTCTGGGGCTCCTCTCCCACCTGGCCGATGGAGCCACAACTGTCTCCACCCACCCTGCTCAGTGAGCCACTTAGGACGCGCCCAACATTCCAGTCTTCTACAGCTCTGCCCTGTCTCCATCCCTGGGGCCTGGCACCAACCGCCCCTCCTTTCTCCACCCCCTCTGCCCTTCACATTTGAAGCTTGCCTTGCCTACCCTGCTCAGCCACCAGGCCACAGGGTGCTCAAGGGGAGAAACGATGTTCCCTTCCTCTCAGAATTCTCCCCCCAAGACCAGGCCTGGCTGTGTGGAGTACTGAGCCATGGTTTACGCTATGGCATGGTGGATGGTGAAGGGGGTGGGTGAATGGATGGCTGAACAGGTGAGTGTCAGGACAGACAGATGACAGATGGGTGGGTAAATGATAAATGGGTAGTTGGATGGATAGGGTGAGCAGGTGAGTGCATAGATAGATAGATAGATAGATAGATAGATAGATAGATAGATAGATGGATGAATGGGTAGATGATCAATGGATGGATGGGTAAATGGGTAAGCAGCTGAATGGATGGATAGATAGCTGATAGATGAGTAGATGACACATGAAAAATGGGTGGATGGAAGAATTGATAGGTGAGTGGGTAAGTTGATGAGTAGATGGATAATAAATGGGCAGGTGAGAGGTGAGTGGGTAAATGACAGATGGGCAGGTGGGTGGATGGGCAGGTGAGTGGATTGATGGATGATAGGTGAGTGGATGTGTAGATGTGTAGCTGGTGGGGTGAAAGGGGAGGTGAGCAGGTTGGCAGATGTACAAACAAACGATGGCTGGTTGGATACATGGACGAATGGACACGTGAAGACCGAGGGTGATGAGGTCAAGGACTCTGTGGAGTGCGGTCTGCAGTCTGGCTGATCCTGTCGACACTCCAGGGGTCATCCTCCATCCATGAGCGCCCTCTGCAGCCTCCCCAACAGAGCCCAGTCCACACAGTTTCCCTCAGGGCAGGGCTGTCCTCCTGGGGGGCTCAGGGTCACCCCAGGCCTCCAGGAGGCACCTCAGAGGGGAGCCCCTGAGAGGCACTCATGCTCTCCCAGGACTCAGTGGTCGGTCCCTGGACAGGTCTCAGCACTGACTGGATGAGGGGCGGGGGTGGGAGAGGAGAGATGGCCATCAGAGCCACCTAGGAAGGTGGAGAGTGGCCGGGATGAGGGTCCTTAGTCGCCCCTGCAGCACCAGTTTCAGAGTGGCAAGGTGGGACCAGGTATCAGTTCCTTATGCTTCTGAGACAAGGGCTGAGCAGGCGGGGCGGGTGAGATCACTCATCATCATCATCATCATCATCATCATCGCATTCTCTGCCCCTCCCTCACATCCCTCACCCCCACAAAACCACCCCAAACCGCTCCACAGACACCCCCCTTAATCCTCCAGCCCCCCCAGGCACTAGCACCCATGGGAAGGTGGGCCTGGGGGATCATTGTGGGCGTCGGGCACCCTGCAAAGCCTCGTGCTCTCCATCAGGACTCAGCGGCTGCTTCCTGCGGTCACCTGGTAGGGGCCTCTGAGGGGCCGGGCACCTTTGTGCAGGAGCTGTGTGCTGCGCCTCCTAGCCGCCGAGGCTGACACACCAGGGGCCAGGGCAGGTGGGGGGGGACTAGTGTCTGCAGGGAAAAGAACGGGGGTAGGCCCCTCCTGCTCTGATCAGGCTGTGGTCCATCTCCAGACCCCCATGTTCCTGAGGCGGTCAACTGGGTGGAAGGCCTGGGCTCCCCCTTCTCAGAGTTCCCAGTGTGGGGCTGTGAGAAGTGCAGTTCTTGTGTGCACCATGTGTGTCATGCATGCACCTATACATCTGTGTGGCTTCCCCTGTGTGTTCTGTGTACACATGGTCACATGTGTCTGTGCATGTCATGTCCATGTAGGTATATGTGTGTGCCTATGCCATGTCCATGCACATTGTGTGCACGTGTCTGTGCGTGCATCCACTTATGCTGTGTTCATACTATCCATGTGCATCTATGCACATCCGTGTGGTCAATGTATATGTGTGTCAGTATGCACATGCATGTTGTATGTGTGCACATGTGTGTTTCTATGCCAACACACACCTGTGCTTGTGTCCACATCTGTGTGTGCCCATATACACATCATCTTTTAATTCCATTTTCCTTGAACACGTTGCAGTCCCTGGCACATGCATGCATGTACATGTGTGTCATCACATGCCCCGACTCAACCCTGTGGTCAGGGTGACTCTGGGGACATGGTCTGAGGGCAGGAAGTTGACCCAGATCCAGGTGGGTCCATGGGAGTCTGGAGACAGGGCCACACCGGCCAAAGGCTCAGGCTGGACCAGGAGACAGTGGGGGCTTCATGGAGAGCCCCTGGGAGGTGTCGCTGCCCCCGAGGTTGGTCTACATGCCCCCTCCTCCAGGAGCCAGCCACCCCACCCTGGGAGCGACACTGGGTGTGGCTTTTTCGCCTTTGGGGGCATCCCGAGCTAAGCACTCGTTCTTGCGTGTGCCCCGTCACAGCAGTGGGCCCAGGCTGCAGCCCCAGCGTGATGACAGGAGGAAGCAGCTCCTATGGACTGAGCTGGCCTTGCTGAGACCCTGCAGGCGTAGGAGCCAGGGGTGGGGGCAGGCCTCCACACCGCGGAGGGGTGGATCCTGGCCGGGGGGGGCGGCCATGGGGAGAAGAAGGAGCGGAGCCTTGGCAGACACACTGTTTAAGGAGCTTGCTGACTCGATCGCAGAGGGAGTGTGGGGGCCAGGGCCTAGGGCCCAAGGTTCCAGAGGGGGGCCAGTAGCAGGATGCAGGCCAGACTTCCAGGGCCGCGTGCAGGGGCTGCATCCACGTTGCACAGATCAGCATTACAGCAGGACACGGGCCGGGTCAGGCCGATGCCATCCACGTCTGAGGGCTGGCACATGCTGGCACAGGACTTGGTCACCGTGGAGTGACCCAGGAACGGGTACACTGTGGGGCACGGGAGTGTCAGTCACAGGACCCAGAGCCCCTGAGCTACCTGCACAGGCCCCGGCCTGGGCTCCTGGGGGCGGCCCGTCTCCCCCTCCCTTCCGCTCCCCATCAGCGCCCAGTATTGCCAGGGCCCAAGGGCAGACTGGGCCTGCCCAAACACGCACAGGGAGAGGTCATTGCTTGCACCGGTGGCCAGGCAAATCTGCCCCAGGGAAAGCAGGCAGTGGGGTGCAGAGAGAGAGAAGGAAGGGGGGGCAGAGAAGGTGGGTCCCACCTAACTGCCTAGTTGGGAATGAGTCACACTCCGCCAAGCACTGACCGATCTCCAGGGAGTACAGTGTGGTCTTGCACATGGTCTCATTGATGGTGCAGGTGGCCACGGTGAGACAGCTGGACACACTGGTGGGTTCCGGGCAGGAGTAGCACTGCAGGGCCATGGCTGGGGACGGGCATTGAGGGCCAGGATCAGGTAGGGCCTGCTCCCCAACACGTCAGAGACAGCCTCAGTCTGGGGCAGGGCAGGGGGAGGTGGGGAGTTCTGGGCTGGTCCAGAAGCCTGGGTCTGAGGGCACCAGCTGGCCACTGGCCAAACCTTGGGCACAGGGGAAGGTGCTGGGCTGGGAGTGAGAGGGGCCAGTGTGCGCAGCCTGAGGCCCTAACGTCCTGGAGGTTGAGGGAGGGTGGGGGGCAGGAGTCCAGTCCTGGGCAGAGGGGGCTAGGGTGAGGAGTCTGATCAGGAAGAACCTGGGTCATGGCCTGGGTGGGGCTGAGATAAAAGGGTTTGGCCAGGGGGGTCTGGGCTGTGGCCCGGGTAAAGAGGAGCTGGGATAAGGGCCTTGGTCAGGGGTCTGGGGACTAGGGGCCTGGGTTGGAGGGCCTAGGTCTGGAAGGTCAGGTTGGGGGCTCAGTCAGGGATTCTGGGTGTGTGCAGTGGGGAGTCTGGGTTAGGGGGTCAAGACTGGGGGACCTAGTGAGGGGTCTGGGTCAGGGGGCCCTGAGCTGAGGAAGCCGGATTTGGGGGTCGGGTTAGAGCCTGAGTCAGGATGTATGAGCCCGAGAGCTGGTCAGGGGTCTGGGGGGACCAGGGTGAGGGCCTGGGTTGGGGGTCTTGGTCCAGGGCGGGGAGTAGGGCTGAAATCTCCACAGCAATGGGGGCGGGTAGGGGCTGGGGAGAATCGCCTTGGGGGCCACAGGCTGAGAGCTGTGGCAGGATTCAGGGATCAGCTGAGAGGGTATGGGGGTGGGGTGTGAGCTGGGTCTGCTGCTGCAGGTGTGTCCCCAAACAAAGGAGAAGGGAGGGGGATAGGTGCCTGGGCAGGGCGGGGCAGCTCCAGCCCCCAATCCCAGAAGCAGCTGGCCCTAGAAGCCAGGTACCGAGACCACAGGCTGGTCCAGCTCCTGTATATGGGTGGGAGGCCCTGGCCCTCTCTTGTGGGCCTCCGTCAGCCTCTGGGCAGGGGACAGGGTGGTCAGATTAGGGGTGGGGTTGATAAACAAGGGGCACGGAAACAGCTCCCCCAATTTTCCTTTTAGGCCACAGGGCCGCCAGTCACCACACAGTCATCTGGGTTCCAGGCCTCCTGTCCAGCCCCCAACCTGCTCAAGCCAGGCCCTTTGAAGCCCCCAAGTTCACACATGCCTCTTCTTCCACCAGTGCCCACCGAACCTGACTTTGCCCTTTCCTGACCAGCCTCTACTCCCTCAGGGGAGGAAGACCTCCAGCTGGCATGAACCTCCTCCCACCACACTGCTCAAACCAGGCCTAGCTGTGGGTCTCCTGCATGGAATGCCCCCCACCTCTCCCCTGCTTTCCAAAGCCCACCTCCAGACTCTTCTGTCCTCAGCTCCCCCAGCCTGCCCCCTCCCTCCCACAGACCCTTCCCCAGGGACCCAGTGGGACTGCCCACCAAGCCCCTGTGGCTCCTGTGCTCACCCAGCCACCCAAAGGCCACCAGCAGTAGCGCCAGATACAGCAGCCACGTCCCCCGCATGGTCCTCTGCGCTGGCAAGAAATGCTGCCTGCCGGACCGGTCCCCCGAGGTTTAACGGATCAGGTGGCCACAAGGCGGACCCCGCCCCAGGTAGCCGCCTCCTTCCCCACCTGTGGCCCTTTCCCACACCCTCCCTGACCCCACCCTCCCATGCCAATTCCTGATCCTTCTGTTCAGGGGTCCCACCCCACCCTGCAGCCCCCAGCCTAGGCTCTAGGACTTCTTCCTTGCCTTTCTGCCCAGGGCCCCCGGGTGGGCTGACTCCTCTTCCTCCCTGGTGGTCCAGGGGTGGCCTGAGAAGGAACAGCAGAGTGGTGGCCCAAGCCAGGAGTCCTACTGGCTGTGGGAGGGACCTAGGTTGGGGATCTAGCCACTGTGGGTGCCCTCCCTCCTGGTTGATCCCTCCCTTCCCAGCCCCTGGTGTCGGCCCCCTGGCTGGGGGCTGGGGGGGGGGCAGTCAGTGTTGTTGCCTGAACTATCAGTTTCCATATTTGCTCAGAGGCTTAGCTGGTAGTTTGGGAAGGAGTGGACCCTGGAGTGAAGGTGGAGTGGGGTAGCCTTGGGGGATGGGCAGTGCCAGAGAACAGTGTGTCCCCACACAGGTCCCTTCCCCCATCCCTGGCATCACCCTCAGGGTATGGTTTGCAGGAGAGGAAGTGCCTGGGATCCCGAGACAGGCAGTGAACTTGGGTGTCGGGTGCTCCCGGTCTGTGATCCACCTCCAGACCCCAAGGTAACCTGGGCTTTGAAGGGCCTCAATCTCAGGGCCTAACTGCCAGTTCTTCTCAGGGGGGTGTCCCCTGGCCTCTCTGGGCACAGTCCCATCTGACTCAGAGACTTCCCAGGCACGCCTTAGGCCCCGCTGTGGCCCTGGCTTCACTGAAGGGCCACTACCCTGGTATGCAGTTTCCCCCATGCTCACTCCCCCTCAGCACCAGTGGGTGGTGGGAGCGGGGGGTGGGCACTCACAGGTCAGGGTGACCCGCCAGGTCTCTGCACCCCAGGAGGGCTACCTTTCCTCACTGAAGTTTGCATACAGGGACTGGGCTCTGAACAGCTGGCCCGGGAGCAGTGTGTGAGTCCCTGGCACACTGGGTAAGGCTAGCATGCTAACCGGATTAGACACCCACTGAGCACACCCAGGCCCTTGTTATGTCCAACCCAGTTCTCCTGCCCAGCCCCACCCAACACCTTTCTGCCCTGTCACCCACACACGCCCAGCCCCAAGGCTCCACCCAGAGTTCCTGCTGACCACTCTGGGGACCCAAGCATCACCAACTAGCAGAGTTACAGCTGCCCAGGGAGGGGGCAGGCCCGACTGGGTAGGCGCCAGCTGGGGCGTCCTCGGGTCTGAGAGGCCTATACTGGCCTACCTCAACTCTTCCACTCCCACTGGTCACCCAGGCAAGGGTCAGGTTCAGTGAGTGGCCAGGGCTCAGAGTATGACCAGGGTCAGGGCTCAGTGCATGAACAGGATGAGGGCTCAGTGTGTGAGCAAGACCAGGGCTCAGGGTATGAGCAGGGTCAGGGCTCAGGGTGTGAGCAGGGTCAGGGCTCAGGGTGTGAGCAGGGTCAGGGCTCATTGTGTGAGCAGGATCAGGGCTCAGGGTGTGAGTAGGGTCAGGGGTCAGTGTGTGAGCAGGATCAGGGCTCAGGGTGTGAGTAGGGTCAGGGTTCAGTGTGTGAGCAGGGTCAGGGTTCAGTGTGTGAGCAGGATCAGGGCTCAGGGTGTGAGTAGGGTCAGGGTTCAGTGTGTGAGCAGGGTCAGGGTTCAGTGTGTGAGCAGGATCAGGGCTCAGGGTGTGAGTAGGGTCAGGGTTCAGTGTGTGAGCAGGGTCAGGGTTCAGTGTGTGAGCAGGATCAGGGCTCAGGGTGTGAGTAGGGTCAGGGGTCAGTGTGTGAGCAGGGTCAGGGCTCAGAGTGTGAGCAGGGTTGAGGCTTGTAGAGTATGACAGAGAACATTTGGCCTCCCCAGTATTGCTAGAATCACACTCCATATGCAGCCCTCAAAGAATCAGCATTCACTCTCAGGTGCCCTGTCACCCGTGGAATCACTACATCCTTGGAAGATGTAAGGGTGTGCCCTTCCTGCTGCTCTCTCACTTGGGGACTGGGGAGCGTCACTCCCTTCCAAGGACCCTTCCTGCTGCAGTGCATCTCTGTTCCCCGCTTCACTGAGTCCTGGGGGTGGGCAGGGGTGGCTCTAGAGCTTATCGTTTTTTGTTGTTATTTTTTTAATAATGCAATTGGGGGCTCTTACAGTTCTTCTAACAATCCACACATCCATTATGTCAAGCACATTGGTACATATGTTGCTATCATCCTTTTCAAAACATTTTCTTTCTACTTGAGCCCTTGGTATCAGCTCCTCTTTGTTTTTTTCTGCCCTCCCTCATGAACCCTTGATCATTTATAAATCATTATTATTTTCATATCACCATCACTCACATTTCTGTTGTTTGCCCCCGGGAGGGGGGCTATAAGTTATCATTGCGATCGGTTCCCCTCTTTCTCCCTCTGTTCCCCCCACCTTCTCCCTACTCCCATTCTTGTTCCCGAGGGGCTTATTTGTCCTGGATTCCGTGTGTCAAGAGCTCTAATCTGTACCAGCATACGGCATTCCTCTAGTTTTTTAAAGCTTCCTTCCCCACCCCCGCCGCCCCACTATTGTGACCCCAGTCCTGCCTTCCAAATCTGGCCAGACCATAGCAGGTACACTGATGCAGAGGGGAGCACTCGCTCGACGCACGGAATCCAGGTCCGATCTTTCCGTTTCTCTTTATCTTTTAAGACATTTAAGTCAAGGCTTCCTGGTGGTGCAGTGATTACACCTCGGGCTGCTAACTGCAACATGAGCAGTTCGAAAGCACCAGCTGCTCCTTGGGAGAAAGGTGAGGCTGTCTAGTTCCTGAGATGCCCAAGTGTCTCTGGGCATGCCCAGTGTATCTCAGGCATAGAAGGGTACCACACAGTAAATGCCATTCCACACTAGCCTCAGCAAACTGCTCTGATCTCAAGTCAGGCTTAGAGGCTGGAGCACTTTATAGCCCTGGGCTGCCTAGGCAGAGCCCAGTGTCCAGTGCCCGCACACCACATGCAGCCCAGTCACAGCAGTGCCAGCCTGAGTCACCAGCGCCTGCAGCTACCAGGCTCCTCTGCAGAGCCAACTCCTCAGTCCAGGTTTTCCCAAGAATGGCATCAGGTAGCAGGATACCATAGAAGAGTGACCCCAGCCAACAGAGCTTTATTCTCTGACAGCGTGGGAGGCCTTTCTCCGGGGAGGTCCTTTGTCCCCTTGCAATGTCTGGGGGCCCAGCATTCCTCAGAGATTCCTTTGTGTTTTGCATCCATCTCTCCCTGGGTCTAGGAGGTTCCCAGTCAGGGGCCCTTGTGCCAAAGGAGGCTTCTTCACGACCTGTGCTACACAGATGGTGCAGCCCTGCTTGCGGGCAGTGAGGGGGGCTGCAAGTACTTGATGGAGATCCAGGACTGCAGCCTTTAGGGGGCATTACAACTCGATGTAAAGAAAACCTGAATCCTTCCCGCTGGGCCTTCGTGGTCCATGGGGAAAAGGGTGACAAGGTGACAGGCTTCATCTTGCTTGGACCCATGGAAGCAGCCGTGGAGAGATGGAACTTGAACCTGCTGCCCAAGGCCTCTCTGGGGGTGTTGAGAAGCAGCGACCTTCCTGTGAGAAGGCGCCTCATGTGGGTGTGCAAATTACACCTTGGCTACAGAAGAGGAAGAGGCATGAGGCATCTGCCGGACAGTGCTGGTGGGGAAGGGAAAGCACCGTGCACCGTGTCTGTGTCGGGGAAGTACTGCGCAGAGCACCCTCGGAGGGCCGTGATGGGACTTCCTCTCAGTACTTGGTCACGAGAGACCAGTCCCTGAAGAAGAACATCATGTTTGGTAAAGCAAAGGGACCACACGAGAGAGGAAGGGGTGGGATGGGGGCACAGGCAGTGAGCCAGCGGGAGCAGAGGCCCCAGGCCCAGGAGTAGTTGGCGGTGGAGCATGCGTCTGTGCGTGTGCACAGAGGGAGCGCACCTCTAGCCCTCTGCCTTTGGGCTCAGTTGCCCCCTCTGGTTTTTCTCTCTTCATCCTCATGGGGGTGGGGATTCCTCCCCTGGCCTCTCCCTCCCTATATCTGGCTCGCTGGTGTACAGTCCCAGGGGGCTCAGTTAAAATCACCCTTCTCTGGCCTTGGGCTCCCACTCTGAGTCTGAGTCCCCCAGCCCCCAGCATTCCAGCTTAGCCCCACCCCACCAGCTACTTTGCCCAGGCCTTCAGCTGGCCCCCTCACTGGGCTCCAGGGGACCAGGATGGGGAGCAGGACAGGCTGGCTGGGCAATGGGGCCGATGCCCACCGAGCCTGTGCCTTGCTGACCTGAACCAGGGGCGCAGGGGTTCCCTTTGCAGTGGGCAGTGCAGACTGGAGGGTGCAGCTAGTTTTTTATTGGGGGACTGCAGGGACAGCACAAAGGTAGGCTTGGTCTGCTGTGGATATAGGCGAGACTTCTTGCAGGACTTCTCAGGAAAGGGGTTGTGCTGGACAGGCGGTGCCCAGGAGGACGGAGCCCCTTAGGCCTGGCTGGAAGGGGTCTCAGGGTAGTAGGAGGTGCAGACCTTGTAGGTGGGGCACTGGGTGGCCTCAGTCCACATTGCAGAGACTGGCCTGGCAGCACGAGAGGGATGCACCGGGGCTCAGAGTGTGGATGTCAGGGCAGCCGATAGAACAGAACTTGCTGACCAGAGGCAGATCCACGGGGCTGTTAAGGGGCCCTGTGTAGGTAGGAGAGACCACAGAGGCTCCTGAAGCCCTCCCAGCTGTCACCGAGCCAAGGGCTCACCCCCTCCCTGTACATTCACTCGGTGACCCCTCCCTGAGCCCCTCCCAGATGGCTCCTGGCATGAGGGCTGCCTGGACAGGTCCCCTGCTTACTGGTGCCCACAGAGACACAGTGGGTGCTGCGTGACTGGCAGCTGGACTTGCGCATGCATCCTCCGAAGCCTTTGCACTGGTAACACTGCAGACCATGGGCTGTGGACGAGGGCGGAAGGACAGACAGACAGAGGAGTCAGGCCGTGAACTGTGGGCAAAGGCAGACAGATGGAAGCAGGATGTGGGCTATGGCTGAGGGCGGAGGGAGAGACAGAGGAAGCAAGTATACACAGCCCACCCACTGCCCCACTCCCACTTTCAGGGACCTAGGACTCAATTCTGTTACCCATCTCACCCAGGAGTGGACCTCTATCCCTCAGCCCCTCCCTTGGGGGTGCTCAGGCCCTCAAAACCCCAGGGTGGATGGGGAGGCCATCCTGTATCAAGTCTTAGGGCAGGCAGCCCCTGGCTCTAGGCACTCCCACCTCTGTAGTGCCCCACCCCACACATGGGTGAGCTTGCCAGGTCAAGGCCTGATGGACAAGGGTACGGAGGGCACCAGGATCGGGCTGCCGTTGGGGCAGGGCAGGAGCAAAGCCCTGGGTCCTGGGTGACCAGGGAAGTCCATTCTAGTCCCAAGGCCTGAGCTTTGGGCCCCACAGGGGGTGTTTGAGGGTTCACACCGGGTCTGCAGGGCCCTCAGAGAGGAGTGCTTTCTGACCCCGCCCACTGCCCCAGCCCTGGGTGGGAGGCTGAGCAGGACGTGGCTGAATCTGGTGGGCAGGTCCTCGACCCCTGAGACCCTCTGATAGGCTGGACCTGGAGGGGTGACCAATGACCAGCCCTGATGGTGACCCAGGTTTTCCCCACACTGAGTGATGGTCCTGAGGCAGTGGGGGTCCTGGAACCTAAGCTCCCAGGAAAGGCAGTCTGGGCAGAGTGGCTGGAGATGGAGAGGCAAATTCACAGGGTAGGGAGGTTGTACACAGATGAACTCCCCACCAAGCCATTTAGGGTGCCCCATGGGCCTGAGCAGCCCCGCCCCCAGATGGAGAAACTGGTTTTGCCCGGGTGAGAATGGAAGAGCCCCCAGTCTCACTCACTGAGCATCCGCGTGGATGGGGTTGGGACCAGAAGGGAAAGGAGAGGAAGCAGGCTGTCCCACAAAGCCAAGGGCGGGGCTGGCAGGAGGCGTGGCCAGATTGAGGGCAGCTGCCGCCTAGGCCCTTGGACTGGCCAGAGCTGGTGGAGGGGCAGGGACGGTGTACCCACCTGGAGGCAGGTAGGAGAGGTGCCATAAAGTGGGGAGGATCCCTGAAATAAGGCCTTACCCCAACCGGCTGGGAGGTTGGGTCAGAGAAGCTGAGAAAGGAAACGGAGCTCTGGGGGGTAGGGTGGTTGATTGGGGTGGTTTAGGGGGCCAGGAGCGCAGGGCAGAGGCGGGCTGGAGGTGGGGGTGTAGGAGGGAGGGGTGAGGGAAGCCTCCTGTCCCTGGGAGGCGTCCCAGGTCAGAGGTCTCAGGTGGGGGTGGGGTGTCCCAGCTCAGGGCTCCGTGGCTGCCATCGGAGGGCCAGGGAGAGGTGGCTTCTCCAGCCATCTGCTGGAGGACTCACCCAGCTGTAGGGCCAGAGCAGCAGCCAGCAGACCGAGGAGGAGAAGACGCATGCTGTCTCGGGGTCAGGACAAGGCAGATGGGATTCGGCTCCGAGCAGTGCTTTATACCTGTTGACCCCACCCCGCCCCTGCAGTCCGAGTCACAGGCGGGCGGTTCCCAGGAGTGGGCTGGCCTTGTCAAGTCTCACGGGAGTCATGCTTGTCAGAGAGGTGGCATGTTGCCAGTGCAGAGGACCCAGGGCCACCCAGAACAGGGTTATCGCTTGTCAGTCCAAGAACCTTCTGGCTCCTAACAACAGCGTTCATCAGCTCCGGCAGCTCTGGGTGGACGGAGCACAAGCCCCCCAGAGCAGACCTCAGTCTCCCCATCTGTCAAGTGGGCCCCAGGCCTGCCCTGACCCTTGCTGTGACCTGCTTCTCCAAGTGAGCTGACTGAGGCTGGTGGGGGCTGGCGTTAAAGGCAGACAGACCCCCAGGATGGGTTAGGTGGAGCCAGGGGTGACCAGAGCTATCTGACAGCCACACCGGCCCCTCTGCCAGGCAGGCTCCAGGTACCCTGGGGAGTGGGGTCGGAGGCATGGGCTGCAGATGAGGGTCCCTCTCCCAGAAGGGGGAGGAGTCAGGTCAGAGCCTCAGCAGAGGGTCTGTTTGAGGGGCTACCTACACCCAGATTTCTTTCCTCCAGCTGCAAGGGTGCTGGTGGGCACTGTGAGGGCACACCTTCCAACCAGGGACGGAGGGCGCAGAACTGGAGGGTCAGACCTAGTCCCTCCTGCCCCCTACTGAGCTGGCCAGGAGCTCAGAGAGGGAGCTTCTTTCTGCAGGCAGCTCTGAAGGACCACCGAGGTGGGAGGGCTGTGGAACAGGGCAGAGAGGGGAGCCCCAGCTGGACCTCAGTCACTCTCACAGTCACTCACTCATGCACACACCCACTCACACTCATATTCACACACTCGCTCACTCAGACACTCACTTTCATACTCACATTCATATTCACTCTCGCTCACACTTACCAATTCACACTCACTCCTTCACATTCACTCTCACACTTACATTCACTCACACTCACTCATTCACACACTTACTCTCACAAACACACATACACGCTCATACTCTCGCACATTCACCCTCAGCCTCTCACAATTGTGCAGATCTCTCCCAGGGGCTGGGTGAAGCCAGGGCAAGGGTGGTAGATGGGTGGGCAGGGAGGATCGCCCCTGGGGCAGTCTAGGAGAATTGCCCCAGGCCTCAGGAGAGGCCACTGGATTGTGGCAGGGATGTGTGGGTGTGGCCAGGAAGAAAGAACCACGCCAGCTGCCTCTGTCAGCATTTAAACCAGGAGTGAAGGACACGTTCATTGCCACAGGTTCCCAACCACGGGCACAGCTGTGCCACACAATGTCCTCTTGCTCAGGGGGCTGCCTCCAGCTTGGCTCCTGCTCTGTGGCACACCTCTGGTTCTTGTCACCAGGGGCCAGGTGTGTCCAGCCGGATGACCTTGAGGAGTGCCGTGCCCTGTCCAAACCAGGGACCCAGGGTGGGGCCAGTCCCCAAGGGGCTAGGGTACCTCTACCACTCCCCGCATGTCCAGGTGCCCACCTGACCCTAACCTGCATAACTTCCCAAGCCTCTGCTGCAGCTCGCCTGGCAAGCATCCCTGCCCTTTGCTCCTAACACATCAGTGCAGCTGGGGAGGGACAAGAGGGCAGTGTGCATGGGGACTTGATGGGCAGGGGCAGGGGTCATGGTTGTGGGCCTCTCTGTGCCTCAGTTTCCTCATCTGCCCACGGGTGTGCTAGCAGTCCCCACCTGGAGGGGTGGGCACCCAGTCAGTAGAGTCAGCATAGGCTGGCTTCTGCTTACTTAGCCATCTAGTGGGCAGTGTGACATCAAAGACAGGGACTCATATGGGCAGTCAGTTAAGCGGTCAGCCCAGCGTCCCTTGCCAGGCTGAGGAGAACCGCAGAGGGTGCATGCTGATGGCCATGCTTGGGGCTCAGCTGGCGCATGCCTGCCTATGTCCCTGCAGAGTTCTTGTCCCTGTGTCCCAGTGGCCAAGCCCTGAATCCCCAAGTGTCTCCGTGTGCTGGAGTGAGCCCAGCTGTCAGGACACCGGGCTGGGCTGGGGGGTGTGGGGTGTGGGTGGGGAGCACCTAGTGGAAGGGGGGCTGAGGGTGTTCACTCCAGTCCTACCCCGGAATGATGTTGAATCAGAATCTGAGGGAGGGGGGGCCAGAGAGGCTGTGGCCCTCTGGGGTCAGAGAGAAGGGGGAGTCCTTCAGACCCTCCGCCTGCCTCCAGGGCCCAGGTCCTACCCCGAGGACCCCAGCACCCTGGGTGGGAGGGTGGGGGAAGTGAACTTGTTTAAGGGATGGACTGACCCCAGGCTGAAGGCAGATCTGGGTGGGAGAGGCTGCATAAGTGGGCCTGCCCTACTGCTGCCAAGGACTGCTGGGACAGGAGGGCTGGCACTGGTCTCAGGGCACTCACAGGTGCCACTTCCAAACATGCCCCTCGCTTGGTGGCTCAGGCCCCAGCTGTAAGCTCAGGGGCAGCACAGGGGCAGGACAGGGGGAGGGGAGCCCAGCACCACCGCCTAGGGCCTGCTCCAGGGGATAGACCTGGCTCCTACTCCCTTCTATGGAGTGTCCCTGTCACCGAACCGCACCTCTCCCCCCACCCCCCTCACTGCCTCCAGTCCACACGTGTAGACCCTGGCTCATCCCTAGAGGCAGGTGGAGCTTCCAGTCCCAAGTCACCATGTCAGAAAGGTACAGTGCCCCTGAGGGAGTGGGGTGGGGGCTCAGCGAGGGCCTAAGCCCTGGGTGGGGCCACGGTGATTTGGAAGAGCATGGGGAGGGACTAAGGACTGGGATGAGGCGTGGTGCAGGGGGAGGCAGTGCAGTGTCTCTGGAGAGCTTTGACCCTGCTTGGCATCGATGGGGGCTGGGGTTGCTGGGCTGACATCAGAGCAGACCCCAGAGGGTGGCCAGGAGGGCAGGGGCCAGGGCAGCTGGGGATGTCAGGCCGGCATGGTTACACAGGTCATACTGGCAGCAGACAGTGGTGGACATGTGTTTGGAGTAGCCGTCGTAGACCGTCTCGAAGCAGCTGGGCACGCAGGACTTGCTGACCTTCATCCGGTAGGGTGCGTAGTCTGCAGGACAGAGGGGTCCCTCTCAGAATGTGGGGCTTGGGGGTTGGTTGGGGGCCAACCCAACCCCTTCCATCACCTGGGGTCGCCCCCTACCCCTCACCCCCACACGGCGGAGGTAGAGGCCCTGTCTACTCACAGGTGCGCGTGGTCATGCAGTAGGAGACCATGGACGGGCAGTGCATGGGGTTGAAGCAGTTCTCGCCGTTGTAGGCGCAGACGTGGCAGTCCAGAGCTTGGGCTGGGGGCGGGGGCGGGGGCGGGACAGGACGTCAACGAAGGACCCCTGTCCCCTCCCCAAACTGTAAGGAGAGAAGGAATGCCGGCCTCCCCTCCCCCACCACCCGCAGGCCTGTGTCCTCGTGGGTCTGCCCAGCCACCTTACCCAGAGGTAGGGCCAGCAGCGCTACCAGGGTCACGCCAAGCAGGGAAGTCATGACTGCCGGCCAGAGTTCGCGTGGGCAAGTGGTGGCTGATGCAGTGGATCCCAGATGCAGTTCAGGGCCGTTGGGGGCACAGAGGATCAGACAATGCACTGTCCACTAGGCTCTCCTGCCCCGAGGGAACAGACCAACATAGAGGAAGGTCAGGTGTGGGGGTGGCCAGAGCAGTGCCTGACTGGGGCTGGAGGTGAGGAGTGACACTGAGGAGGGCCTGTGGGGACAGTCTCACCAGGAACGTGGCTGGTGGGGATTGGTCTAGGTGAGTCCCAGAGGTGGCACACAGTCCCTCAGTTATGGCCATCACTGCCAGGGCGGCTGTAGGGGCTGGCCGCTCACGCCCCTCCCTAGGGGACCCTGGAGAGGGTAGGGCTGAGTCCGGGCGGGTCTGGGTCCTTTCCTGGAGGTCTCTGGCCCTAGCCTATGTCCCTAGGGCCCCGCGGCAACCACAGGGCCCAGTGTGAGGTTGGGAAACCAGAACTGCGCCTCCCTTTCTCCAGGGGTCACAGGATCCTCCTTCCCCTTGCTGGGGCCCAAATTCAACTTCCCTGGCCCAGGACTGGGGCCGTCTCTCCTGACCCACTCCCCGGGCGTCAACCCCAGAATGCCCGACCCATTGGGGCCAGGCCTGGGCGCCTCTCGCCCCCGCCTGGGGCCCCGCCTCCAGGACTGCGGTTCCAAGCCTGGGAGGACTGCCGTGCGGATGTCAGGGCTGACCTCGCAGGTGACCTTCACCGAGCTGCGCCCCTACCGCGCCCCGCACTCACCCGGCTGCTCGACGCTCCCGGCACCACCCTGCTTGCTTGTCCGCCCTTGCGCCCCGCAAACCAGTGCCGCAGCATCCGCATCAAACCCTCTGCGGCCACCGCCTGGCCGCCGCGGGTGAGCTCATGGAGGCCCCGCCCAGGCCCCGCCCCCGCCCGGGCCTGCACCGCCAGGCTCCCAGGAACGGCCCCGCCCCGAGCCCGCCCCAGCCCGCCTCCTCTCGCCCGGCTTTTGGGCAGGCCCCGCCCCCATCCCTCCCCGGACCGCCCCTGCCGGCCTGTCTGCCAGGCTAGGTCCCGCCCCCGGACCGCCCCCGCCGGCAGGCTCGGCCCCGCCCTGGCCCCGCCCGCGTCCGCCCCCGCCTGGCTCCCAGGCTCTGCGCCTTCCCAGCTCCACCAGTCCAGCTGCTGGACTCGCCCGCGCACGCTTAAGGGAATCCGGACACCCACCCAGCGTCACGACGCAGCGTCACCGGCGACAACCGGCCACTCTCAGACACCTACTGGGCCCTGCGTGGACACCACGCTCATCCACCCCCACCGATCGCACAGTCCACACGGGAGCTCAAGCCTGAGATGCCTTCACACTGAGCTGCCCCCGGAGTCCCCACCCCCTCGTTCCTAAGACAGTCCCTGCTCAGCCTGACCCACCTCACGTGCTGTGATCACAGACAAGTTAGGCGACCTCTCGGTACATCCGTCAGTCCTCGCTCTCGCGCAGCACAGAGCCGGGGACGCCCAGGGCCTGAGTCACAGGGTAAGAATAGCTGGAGCAACAGCTGCCTTCCCTAGCTGGGGAACTGGCCGAGAGCCCGGGATTGGATTCAAACTCATGGAAACTCGGTTTGTTCTGAGCAGTTTATATTCTATAAACACGTGCCTTATTCTGGTCCAGTGGATTCCGTCCGACTCAGCGACCCTGTAGAACAGAGTAGAGCTGCCCCTGTGGGTTTCCAAGAAGCAGACGGCCTCATCTGTCTCCCTCCCAGCAGTTGGTGGGTTTGAACTGCTGACTTTCCCGTAAACAGCCAGATGCTGAATGGTTGCACCATCAGGGCACCTTCTAAACGCACACAGGGAGACAGACCTCTGATTCTGGGAAAGATACATGCCTCCCGGTGAGCTAGGTGCAAGGAGGGAGAGGGGAGCCCTGCGGCTCAGTGGTTACACCTCTGCCTGCTAACTGTGGGTTTGCAGTAGTTCAAATCCACCAGCCGCCCCTCAGGGAGAAGATGAGGCTTCTACTCTCGTGAACAGCTAGGGGAGTTAGGAATGCAAGGGTCTTTCTTAGAGGACTAAGGCCAGGGATTTCTTTTCTCTTCTTTGAAAATTTATTTTATTATTATATTGTTTTAAGCCATGGGATTTTCAGTCATTTCATATGCATGTGAACACTGAGTGAGAATGAATGAGAGAGGCTGAAGAATCCTGGCATCTGAATTAGGGTGCTGGAGAAGATTGCTGAGAGCACCACCACCTGCCCAGAGCACAATCTCTCCTGGAGGAGGAAGTGCAGCCAGAGTGCTCCTCAGAGGCAGGATGGCGAGCCTTCCTCTCATGTGTGTCAGACATGTCAGGAGAGACCAGTCCCTGGAGAGGGACCCCGTGTTGGGTAAAGTAGGGGAATGCTGTGGCAGTTACATCATCCCCTGTCAACTTGAGGGAAGGGGTGGAGACGAGCCTGTCAATCAGACCATAGCCATTGAGGCCTCTGTGTGGGCGTCACCTCCTGAGGATTCTGGGAGCTCAGGTCTTTCTCCCTGGAGGCGGGACCCACCCACTCTCTCCTTCACCTTCCTGTTGACAAACCACTTGGAGCCATGCTGATGCCAGCCAGAGCCCCGGAGATGCTGCCCCCACCACTGGATCCACAAGACTTTCCACCCACTGGCCTGTGATCTTCCTGCATCCGGGGTCATTGCATGCGTTGTGTGAGTCTCAAGAGGAATTCATGGGCGAATATCAGACTTTTGGGCTAATACTGAACTCATGGACTTGATCTGGACTGGGCTGGGAGGTTTTATTGATGCATAATGGCTTCTCAATATAAAGTTCTCTCTTATACACATGAGTGTCTGTGAATGTGTTTCTCCAGTGAACTCGGACAAACACATTATGGTACCCTGGGAGTGACGTGCTAAAGAATCACATCATGGGCATGGAGAATGGATGCTTGTTTGGGCTCTGCCTCCTGGCAGTTTCACTGCTTTGTTTCTCTAGTCTACCCGGACTCGCAAATACCGAAAGAGAGGAAGGCCCTTGTTCAGCTGGATGAGGGCAGTGAACTGGACAACCGTGAGCACGGTGCAGGGCCACCCGGCAGGGTTTGGCTCTGTTTGCTTTGGGTTGCTATGGACTGGAACTGCCTCCAGGTCACTAACAGCAACAAGCCCTGCTTGTGGCCAGGTGCTGCCAAATCAGTTCCCGGAGCAGCAACAGAAGGAAACACTGCCCAGTCTGTCCTGCGTCAATTCATTGTTGAGCCCACGGCGGCAGCCACTGTGTCAGTCCATCTCCCGGAGGATCTTCCTCTTTTTCACTGTCCCTCCACTTTACCAAGCCCTATGTCCTTCTCCAGGGACTGGTCTCTCATGATACCAAGTCCGAAGTACGTAAGACAAAGTCTTGCATCCTTGCCTCCAAGGAGCATTCTGGCCGAGTTTCTTCTAAGACAGATTGATTTGTCTTTTTAGCAGTCCGTGGCATTTTCAGGACTCCTCTCCAGCACCACAACTCAACGCATTGATTCTCCTCCTGTCTTCTTCATTCAATGTCCAACTTTCACATGTGTGTGAGGCGATTGAAAACATCAAAACTTGGATCTGGAAGATGCAGATTAAAACCACCATGAAATGCCACCTGACACCCACAATGCTAGCCTAAGTTCACACACACACACAGAGAGAGAGAGAGAGAGAGAGAGAGAGAGAGAGAGAGAGAGAGAGAGAGAGAGAGAGAGAACTACAAATGTGAAGCGGCTGTGGAGAGAATGAAACTCGTACACCCTGCTGGGGGACTTGTAAACACATGCAGCCACGATGGGAGATGACATGGTGATGCTCAAAGCCGCTGCGACAAGAGGTCCTACATGAGCCATCAAGTCACTATTAGACACATTCCTCAAAGAAACAAGAGACACAGCACGAGTGGAGGTGTGCGCTCCCATGTTCATAGAAGCACCGTTCACGATAGCAAGACCCTGGAAGCAGCCCAACTTCCCCACAGTGCAAGAACCGATCAAGAGACTCTGGCACATGCTCGCAGTGGAAAACCATGCGTCCCTACAGCACAGTGATGAAAGCAGGACACGGAAGGAGGTGGAGACCATCATGCTGAGTGAAGGCAGTCAGTCACAAAAGGACAAGTATTGAATGAGCACACGGCCACAAGGGGAAACACCAATTAAATAAATCTTACAGACCAATCCCAACAAAAGAGTAGAAAGCCTGCCTACCAGCCTTGCACTTCAGAAGACGCACTTAGAAAGAGGAGACCTCGCATTGGCTGGGGTCACTCCATCCAGAAGGGTGAAAGGGACAAGACGCCATCGACTTGATGCCACATAGCACGGAGACAAGGCCGCAACGAATGAACAGGCTCTCCAGAGGCCTGAGCAGAGCCCCTCACCGGGGAAACAGGCTGAGCGGGCGCTGAGCTTCAAAGGAGGCATTGATGTTTCTGCTGGTGGGCATGGTGGGGAAAAGCAACGCCACATCAGGAAGGGATGCCAAACAGTAACTGTGGGGAACCTAAGGGGAGAGTAGACCTGTTCCCATGGTCTTGGGTAGACACTTTGAATATGTTTCTACCCAACCCTCGGTGAACCGCACCGCGGACTATGATGACCTCAGAAGCTGGCCTTCAGGGAGCATGGCATCCCCAGGGATCACAGCAAAGACAACGTGGCAGCTCGATGGAACCACCTGGGCCCTACTTCAAAGCTACCAGTACCCTTGGCCTTAGGACTGAAATCCCCTGATTGGAGATGCAGCAAAGGGTGGCCACCCCAAGAGTGTGGAAATGGCGGTCATTGGACATTGGGTGGGACCCCTGCCTTAGTGAGCGTCCAGTGAAAGGGGACCCAGGAACACTGTATATTTAGAACCTCAAAGCTCCCCCTGAACTAATATGACAGGTATTGATCTAATAAGCAAGGATCTGCCTTTGTAAGGAATGTTACAGGAAATTTCCCCATAGTACCAACCCCCATGCTTGATGTAAACAGATCTCAATCAATTAACAAATCAATCTGTACAAAGCAACTACTCAAAGTTGGATAAACTCCTATAAACTCCACAGTACCTTAAATCCGATGTCATTGGATAAATTGCTGATGTTATACCTGAGGCCCCATCCCCCAGGGGGCTGATTGACAATTTTTTCTCGTTTGTTGGCTTTTTACTGTTGTTTGTTTTGTCAGACTATGACTGACTACTAAAGTAAACCAGTCATTTGTAACCCGTGGACAAGCGGATGGATTCCGGGCTCCCACTTAACTTTAGCCCCAATCCAAGAACACTTAGTTCTGATAACACGGTCCTGCTCGTTACTCCCCCCCATGAAGAAGTCACTGAAGATAAGGAGCTACAGCAAAGTGTGGTGAAGAAAGCAGATGGTGCCCGGCTATCAAGTGGAATGGTGTCTGGGGTCTTAAAGGCTTGTATGCAAACAAGCAGCCAACTAACTGAGGCATCAACTAAGTCCACGTGGGAGAAGCTCACCAGCCCGTGTGATCCAAAGATGATGATAACAAAATCCAGATATGATGAAGGGGCAAGTGTCAGAGCTTAAACTGGGAACACCCAATCTGTAAAAGGCGATGGAGGACAGCTGGGGCCCCAAATCCATCTGTTGAGTGTCTGGTCAGAGTCAGTCTCTGGCAGATGCCCTCTGCCACAGGCCAGGGACTCACACAGCTTTGCTCTCAGAGATTATTGTAAACCTGATTATGGTGGATTGGACTACAATATAGTATGCTATTTTGTCAGGTGACCTGCCTCTTGACCCAACCTGAATTTGCTCTAGGCTCAAATATTTCTCACATGTTCCATGACAGAAACTTCCTCTCTGGCTTTTTAAATGTTGCTGGTGGCCTATTTCTTTCTTACTCTTTATTTCAATCTATATGTCATTATTAATTTATTTCCTCTTTCTGCTTCGTTTTGTGTTTGTTTTCTGTTGTTTCTTTTAGGTTCCCAGTGTATGACGCGCAGACGGATGTGGACGCACAGGGACAACAGCTGATGACCAGGGGCGGAGGGTGGGGAGGGGAGGGGAATTGGGGTGCACACTGGATGCAGGAAGAAGGAGGGGGCACCAAGGACTGATTGTAATGATGTATAGACAACATTTTAGAAAAGCAATTTAACTATGGAAGCATATGATATGTGAATCTTCTCTCAATACAACTATTAGAAAAAAAGAGAGAAAATACCATGGCTTGAGTCCGGTTCACCTTAGTCCTTGTGCAAGTCTGCGTACTTTTGAGAAACAAATTCACAGAAACTCATGTAAAAGAGAGAGTTTTATATAAAGGTTAAGTGCGCATCTAGAAAACATCCCAACCCAGTGCTGCCCGAGCCCACAAGTCCAACATTAACCCATATGTCCACCACCAATCCACAAAGTCCTCCTCCATCTCACAAAACAGATGCAATGATGCCGACTGCAGGAGGAAAGCCGAGTCAGTGAATGTGTAAGCATCTCAGTGCTGGCAGGAGACTCCAAACGGGTGCTCCAGCACCCAGGGCTGCATCGGGGTAGGTCCACGTGGTTTCTCCTCAGGGATATCTTGCAGGAAGTGAGCCTTGCCACTTCCCAGCTAAAGCAGGGAACTGGCTAAGGCAGCTGCACCCTGGTCCGACCATCAGAAAGCAAGAGACCCGAGAACTAGAAAGGCGAGGCTCGCTGAGCCATTTATCCCTCCTCCCTTCAATTAACCCCACATGTGTTTGTCAGCCAGGTTGGCACAATAAACTAACTACCTCAGTCCTCTAAGTAGCACCCTGGCTCTTCAACACCTTAAAGAGGTCTCGTGCAGCAGGTGGACCTAATGCAATATATCTTTCAATCTCCTGCCTACTGCTTCCGTGAGCACTGACTGGATCCAAGGAAGTCTTTGCTCCATTTATCATGTCGTCACTGTTGGTCCAGTGGTGAGGGTTTGGGTCTTCTTTATGCTGACTTGTGATCCATACTGAAGGCTGCAGTCCAGTACAGCCTCAGACACCGCAGGGGCAGTTCTACCCTGTCCTGCAGGGTCACCGTGAGCAGGCATTGCTTTGATGGCAGGGAGAGCAAGAGGAGGGGGAGAAACCAGATTTTAGAACAGGAGATTGGGCCCGCCCTGCCCAGTCCTGAGACCAGCCCCCAAGGCGCTCTGACCCCGAGCCAGACTTGTCTTCAGAGATTCAGCTCCGACTTACAGGGCTTCCAATGGGAGAGAAAATGTCAGTAACATTAGATTTCTCGGGTGGGAAATACTTCGGTCCTTAGCTTCGCACGAGAAAGAATTCTTGCCGAAACCTAGTTTGTGATCCAAGTGGATTTTTATAAAGGAAAGAAGTTTCAGGCGTTATAGGCACTGAACACGGGCACGCTCCTGGCACTGCCCCCCCCCCCAAGCTCACGGGGCGGCCTGAGGTGGGGGGGAGAGAGAGAGAGAGAACGTGGCAGGCGGAGCAGTAGGCAGAGAACAGCAGGAGAAAGAGGCAGTGGTCTCCAGGTTCTGGCTTTTCAGGGCCTTCCCCTGGGAGGCGTGGCCAGTGGTACTGCTTGACCCCATTGGCTGAATAAAGCCCACCTGGCCAGGTTTGGGGCCCACCCAGGTGTACTGGCTCAGGGGCCTGCACTGGCGCATGCCCTTTTGCCTGTAGGGGTCCTTAGGCATGCAGAGGGACAACCCCCCCATTCTGGCTACTAGCAGTAACACCAGGAGAGAGGCTGCTAGCAGGACTCCTTTGGTCAGGAACCTTCACCCCAAGAGCATGTGGCTTCGTGGCCAGGAAGTCCCCAACCACAGACAGCCATCTTCTCTCTGACCTCAGGGAGGGCCCAGGCCCTGCCCTGGGACTGACTACATGGACACATTGATTTCTGAGGTCCTTCCCAACCGGATCAGACCAATCGTCGAAGGGGGGTTGGAGATAAGGCTAAATACTTCAGCATTTTATTTTTGTGCTGTTTTGGGCAAAATTTTAAAAATCATTTTATTAGGGACTCACAACTCGTACCACAATCCGTACATACAATTGTGTAAAGCACATTTGTACATTCATTGCCCTCATCATTCTCAAAACATCTGCTCTCCACCTAAGCCCCTGGCATCAGCTCCTCATTCCCCCCCTCCCTCCCTGCTCCCTCCTCTCTCATGAACACTTGATAATTTATAAATTATTATTTTGTCATATTTTACATAGTCCTTCGTCTCCCTTCACCCACTTTTCTGTTGTCCGTCCCCCAGAGACGGTGTTATATGTGGATCCTTGTAATTTGGTTCCCTTTTTCCACCTCACCTTTCCTCCATTTTCCTGGTATCATCACTCTCACCACTGATCCTGAACAGATCATCTGCCCTGGATCCCCTATGTTTCCGGTTCCTATCTATACCAGTGTACATCCTCTGGTCTAGCCAGATTCATAAGGTAGAATTGGTATCATGATAGTGGGTGGGTGTGGGGAATCTTTTAGGAACTAGAGGAAAGTTGTATGTTTCATCATTGCTACACTGCACCCTGATTGGCTCTTCTCCTCCCTGTGACCCTTCCATAAGGGAATGTCCAATTGCCTACAGATGGCCTTTGGGTCTCCACTCCACACTCCCCCTCATTCACAATGATATGATTTTTTATTCTGATGATGCCTGATCCCTTTAACACCTTGTGATCACACAGGCTGGTGTGGTTCTTCCATGTGGGCTTTGTTGCTTTTGAGCTAGATGGCGGCTTGTTTACCGTCAAGCCTTTAAGACCCCAGGCACTATATCTTTTGGTAGTTGGGCACCACCAGCTTTCTTCACCACATTTGCTTATGTACCTGCATTGTCTTCATCGATCATGTTAGGAAGGTGAACATCATGGAATGCCAGTTAAATAGAAAAAAATATTCTTGCATTGAGGCAGTATTTGAGTGGAGGCCCAATGTCCATCTGGTACCTTAATATTAAACCTATAAATGTATGCACATAGATCTATTTCCACATCCTCATATATAAATATATTTACATATGTACATGCCTTTATTTAGACCTCTCTATGTGCCCTTTGCCTCCTAGCTCTTTCCTCAATTTCATTTTACTTTCCTCTTGTCCCACTAGCATGTTCAGCCTTCATTTGGGTTTCAGTAATTCCTCTCGATTACATTACCCTTGATCATGCCCTACCAGGCCTCCCACACCCGCCTCACCACCAATTTAGATCACTTGTTGTTCACTTGTCCCTGGGTTTGTTAACACTACTTCCTTTCCCCGCACCTTCCCCTCTCCCATGTCCTCCCGGAACTGTTGGTCCGTTGTTTTCTCCTCCAGATTATTCATGCAGCCTATCTTATTTAGACAGACCTGCGGAGATAATAACATGCACAAAACAAGACAGAGGAAAACCAAGCAACAAAAGAAAACAAAACAATAGCAAGCAAATGACAAAGAACAAAACAAAACACAACAACAAGAAAGAAAGGCTTGTAGTTTGTTCAAGGACTGTTTGTTGGCCTTTATGAGTGTTTTCCGGTCTGATGGGGTGCCAAGTCCTGGCCCCAAAGTCTATTTTTGGGGACTTCGTTGCTCTGCTCCCCTTGCTGTTCTGTTGCACACCCTTAGTGCTTTGTCTCGGTGTGGTGGGATCAGATCGGGTGAAATTCCTACACTGTGTCTCCAGTGTTGTCCCCTGTAGGGCTATGGGTCAGTGAGGGATGTCGTTTCTCATAGTGGGGCCGGCCATGTGGTCTTCTCTGTGACACAGGGCTCTGAGCAGGAAACTCGTCATCAAGACTTGGTGGGCCAGGATGTCTTCCCATCTCTCTTCCTCCCCTTTCATTTTCTCCCCTGTGCTCCGATCAGACATGTCCGTCTCTCTCCCAGAGCTGCAGATGCAGTGCTGTCCTCTGAAATAAGTTCTTCTGGGGGGAGGAGCAGGTGTGCACGTAGTTGGGATTGGGGTTGGCCCCCCAGAATTCTCCACTGGTTCCCTTCTCATGCCGGCATTTTGCATTCACATCTTGGAGCACTGAGTTGAAATCTGTTCCCACTTTCCCTGTAGAGATATAAACAATAACCTCGCCTTGGGTGGGTTAGTGCCCTGTGCCCCCACTACCCATTTCTTTTCTTTTCCCCACTCCTTTTTAGGTGGCTACCATATGTACCCTGGCTTTGGTCTGGCCCCTATCATACTACCTGGACTTCACCCGGGAGTGTTTGTATACAGTAGCTTTTTCCCTATGCCCCTTTTACATTTGTTTTTAAAGCTTACCTCAGCGGACTCATGTTGTACTTGTCCTTTTGTGGTTGACTTACTTTACTTGGCATGGTTTCCTCCAGTTCTTCCCATGCAGCCATGTGCTTCATATATTCATCACTGCTTTTTAGTGATGTGTAGTTCTCCATTGTATGTATACACCACAGCTTTTTAATCCACTCGTCAGTTGATGGAAATTTGGGTTGCTTCCAACTCCTTGCAATTGTGAACTGTGCTTCAATGAACATTGAAGCACAGATGTCTGGCTGTGGTTTGTTTCTTGCCTCTTTTGGGTATGTGCCAGTAGTGGGATTGCTGGGTCCTATGGTAGCTCGATTTTCATCTGTTTTAGATATCACCAGATCGATTTCCATACTTACAGGTCCACCAGCAGTGGATGAGATTTCCTGTCCCCCCACAGCCCTTCCAACATTTGTTGCTTTCTGATTTTTTGAATTTAGCTACCTTTGAGGGTGTTAAGTGGTACCTTATTGTTGTTTTAATTTGCATTCCTCTTATGGCTAAAGGTCAGGAACATTTCCTCATATGGTTATTGTCCATTCAGATTTCTGCCCCTGTGAAACTTCTGTTCAGGTCCTTTGCCCACCTCCTCAGTGGGCAATTAGTTTTTTTTCTTTTTTGGAAGCTAGCAGAGAATTGTAGATTTTAGTAATAAGGCCTTTGATGTGTCACTGCTAAAGATGTTTTCCCAGTCCGTGGACTCTCTCATTACTCTCCTGGTGAATTCTTTCGATGTACACAGGTGTTTTATCTTCAGTACATCCAATTTGTCAATGTGTGACTCCTCTGTGTATGTGTCCTTCCCAATTTCTGATAGCCTACGTATTCCCTGCGCCAAAGTTCTGAAGTTGGTCCCAATTCCCTCATTGATGGCCCTAATAGTTTGGGGTTTAACTTCAAGGTCTGTGATCCACCTTGAGTTTATTCTTGTGCCTGGGGTGAGATAAAGGTCTTGCTTCATTTTCCTGCAGGTAAATATCCATTTTTTCCAGCACTAGTTGTTAAACAGGGCTTCTGCAGACCCTACTGGATATTTTTTGGGCCCTTATCAAAGATCAGTTTTCTGCATGCTGATGATTTTATTTCTGGGTTTTCAGTTATTTTCCATTTGTCTGAGTATCTGTCATTGTACCAATACCATATGTTTTTCACAACTGTGGCTGTATAGTATGTGCTAAAGTCAAGTAAAGCAAGGCCTCCCACTGTGTCCTTCTTCTTGAGGAGTTCTCTGCTAATTCTGGGCTTCTTCCTTCTCCATATGAAGTTGGTAATCAGTTTTCCCATTTCTTTCAAGAAAGATGAGGGTAATTGTATCGAGATTGCATTAAACTTATCTGGTGCCTTGGACAAAACTGACATCTTGACTATATTGAGTCTTCCAGTCCATGAGCAAGGGATATTCTTCCATTTGTTGAGGTCACTCTTGGTTTCTTGGAATAGTGCTCTGTAGTTTTCCTCATATAGATCTTTTGTTCTTTTAGGCAGGTATATCCCTGGATATTTCAATTTGTGCTTGGCTATTGTGAAGGGTACCACCTTTTTTTATCTCCTCTTCTGTGGTCTTATCCAATGTGTATAGCAGTCCGAAGGACTTCTGTTTGTTGATCTTGTATCCTGCCACTCTGCCAAACTCCTCTATTGCTTCCAGTACTCTCCTTAGGGAGCTTTTAGGATTTTCCATCTATAAAATCATATCATCTGCAAATAACAATAGTTTCACCTCTTCCTTCCCCAGATGAATACCTCTGATGTCACTTCTTTACCTTCTGGTGTTGGTTAAAACCTCCAGCACGATATTGTATAAGAGTGGTCACAAGGGGCATCCTTGTCTGGCCCCCTTTTCAATGGGATTGTGTTAGTCTTTTCTCCATTGACTACCACATTGTCTGTGGAATTTTCATATATAGCTTTCATTGTCTTGAGGAATTTTCCTTCCAACTCTATCTTCTCAAGTATCTTAAACAAGAATTGGTGTTGGATGTTGTCGAATGCTTTTCCTGCATCTATCAATATTAGCATGTGGTTCTTACAGTTTTTCATGTCGATGTGGCGAATGACACTCATGGTCTTTGGAATGCTGAACCATCCCTGCATCCCTGGTATGAATTCCACTTGGTCATGGTGAATTATTTGTTTTATATACTTTTGTATTCTATTGGCCAGTATTTTGTTAAGGATTTTTGCATAGGTGTTCATTAGGGATATTGGTCTGTAGTTCTCAATTCTTTTGGGATCCTTGCCTGGTTTGGGTATAAAAGTTATGCTAGCCTCATAGAAGGAGTTTGGGAGTTTGCTGTCTTTTTCTATGTTCTGAAAGAGTTTGTGTAGGATTGGTGTTAGTTCTTTTCTAAATGCTTGGTAGAACTCTTCTGTGAAGACATTTGGTCCAGGGGATTTTTTTGTTGGTAATCCTTGGATAACCTTGTGTCTTTCTTCTATTGCTATGGGTCTGTTGAGATTCTTGACATCCTTTGGGGACAGTCTAGGGAGGGATTGCTTTTCCAAGGATTTATCCATGTCTTCCAAGTTGTTGAATTCATTGGAGTACAGTTCTTTGTAGTACTGTGTCATTATCCTTTTGATTTCATTTGGGTCTGTTGTAATGTCCCCTCATTTTAATGTCCCCTCATTTATCCCTAATTCTTGCTATTGAAATGTGATCCCGCCTTTCTTTGGTTAGGTTTGCCAGTGGTCTGTCAATTCTGTTTATCCTTTCAAAGAATCAACTTTTAGCAGCATTCATTTTCCATAATTTTTTATTTTCCCTCTCCTGAATCTCAGCCCTAATTTTTATTATTTCTTTTCTTTTACTATTATTGAGATTGTTCTGCTGACTCTGGTCTAGTTGTTGTAGATTTTCTGCCAGCACATCAATCATGAGTCTCTCTTCCTTTTTCAGGTGTGCATGTATTGCTATGAAACTTCGTCTGAAAACTGCCTTTGTTGTGTCCTATAAGTTTTGGTACATCATGTTTTCATTGTCGTTGGTTTCTAGAAATTTCCTAATTTCACATCTGATCTATGCCAGTACACACTCCTTTTGCAGTAGAGAGTTATTCATCCTCCAATTGTTTGCTTTTGTTTTATTGGTCTTCCTTTTGTTGATTTCTAGCCTTATGGCACAGTGGTCAGAAAGAGAGAGGTCTGTATGATAACAATGTGCTGAAATTTATGTAGGTTTGCCTTATGCCCCAGTGTGGGGTCTATCCTCAAACATGTGCCATGTGACCTTGAATAGAATGTGAATTTTTTTTCATATTTTGATTAAAAGCTCTGTAAATATCTATCAGGTCAAATAGTCTAATTATAGTATTTAGATCCCTAGTCTCCTTGTTGAGTTTCTTTCCCTGTGATCTATCTTTCTCAGAAAGATGTGTATTGCAGTAGCCCACTATAATTGTTCAGGCTGTGATTTCTTTTTTCATCTTTTGGAGTGTTTGGTTGATGTATTCAGTGGTCTCTCATTCGGGGAATATATGTTTACACTGCTTAGTGGTTCTTTGTTTACTGTTCCCTTGAACATTATATAGTGTCCTTCCTTATCTCTTTTTATGGTTTGCACTTTGAGGTCAATTTTATTCAAGATTAGGATTGCACCCCCTGCTTTTTTTGAATTGCTGTTTGCTGGGTATACTTTTCTCCAGCCTTTGATTCTCAGCCTATTTTTGTCTGTAGCCTTGAAATGTGTGTCCTGTAGGCAGTAGATTGATGGGTTGTGTTTTCTAAGCCAGTCTGCTAGCCTCAGTCTTTTAATACCCGAGTTCAGTCCATTAATATTCAGGGTTATTATGTCTATCTGCGGACTCTGTGATGTCATCTTATACCTTTGTGTTTTCCTACCTTCCTTTCTTATTTGTGTGTTGTGCATCATTCTTAACTTCTTTCCATACTTAAGCCAATGCTATCTTGGGGTCTGTTTTCTCTTTGTTACCCTCTAGGTGAGGTTATTCTATGTAGTGCTTTCTTATTTATGCTTGGTGAGTGTTCTTCTGCCCATACTGGGTCAGCGAGGATCTTTTGTAGGGCTGGGTTTCTTCCAACATATTCTTTGAGGTTTTCCCTTGTCTGGGAAGACTCTTACTTTTCCATCTATCTTGATCAATAATTTTCCTGGGTAGAGTATTCTTGGGTTTGAGTTGTTTTCCTTCAATTTTTGGAATATGTTATTCCACTCTCTCTTCTTCATAGTTTCTGCTGATAGGTCTGAGCATATTCTTATTTGGGAACCTTTATATGTGATTGTTTGTTTTTCCCTAGCTGCTCTCATGATTTTCTCCTTTTACTCAAAGTTGGATAGTTAACTATTATGTGCCTTAGTGACTTCTTCTTGGATTCAGTGTAGCTGGTGTTATTTCACCCTCCTGAATGGTTCTGGTATTCATTCATTAAGCTGGGGAAGTTTTCCGCCAAGAATTCTCTCACTATTGTTACAGAGGACTTCTTTGTTGTGTCTTCCTCCGGTAATCCAATTATTCTGATGTTGTTGCGCTTCATAGCATCAGACATAGCTCTTAGGTGTTCTTCAGCTTCTCTGATGATCTTGTTAGATGTTTGTTCGCATTTGTTAAAGTCTTCTTGGTTGTCCTCCAAGTCACTGGTGTGGTTCTCTGCTTCCTCCCATCGATTCTCAAGGCCTTTGAGTCTGCTACTGGTATTTGCCATCTTATCCCTAAGCTTTTGTATTTCCCGTTAGTGTGTGGATTTTGTCTCCTCTATCATTTCATCCTTTTTCTGTATTGTTTCCCTCATACCCTGTATGACTTCAAGCAGCATTCTGAAAATTTGTCTCTGTGGTAGATCAATGTCTGTTTTTCTATGCACGTCGTTATGTTCAGGACATCTTCTGCCATTGTCTTTTGTTTCTCCTGTTTTTCGTTGAGGTCTTTGGGACTGATGGCTGTTTGTGTTGCATTGTTTTAGAGGAGCCAGGTGCCATTTTCCAGGGAATCAAAGAGCACTGGCTCTCTCTGGGAGACTTGTAGAAATGCTTCTTTGAACTGCCTACAGCTAATTTCACTATGGAATTAACCTACCACTTTATCCTCCTGTGGCTTCACTCTCAAGGGGAGTGCCCCAGAAGGCTGGTAAGTTGCCTTATTTGGTGTAGAATCACTGCAGAGAATCACAGTTAGATCACTGCAGAGGTTGGACAGAGGTTCCTGCAGCAGCTTGGAACATTGGCGGGTGTTGGTCGAGCTGCCTTAGACTGTGTGAGGCACTAAGGTAGGCAGGAGGAAGTTCCTTCAGTCACGTGGGTCCACAGAGGAAAAATAGGAGCTCCCCCAACCACACAGGCAGGAATTCCCCAGTAAAAAGTTGGTCAGAGTATCCCCTGGTGGAGGTTGGCAGAGCTTTCCCCAGTCTCAGGCTAGCTTCACAGGCTGGAGCTCACCTAAATGGGTGTGGAGCAGGCATAGATGCTCTAGACTAAGGGGAGTGGTCTAGACGTAGGCAGTGGAGTGTGAGAGAACAGGGAAGAGACAAGAAGGCGGAAATATTGTAAAACTACCCCCACTGGGACTGTGGGGGGTATAGAGAAAAGAGAGGTAAACAAAAGTAACAATGTAGCTGAGGCCCAATCCCTGCCTGTGGGGCTCTAAGGGTTTAATCTCTTCCCCGAGGCAGCTGCAAGCTGTGACTGTGTTGAGATAAAGCCCCTGTGCAGGCTCCAAATAGTCCCGGCTCTGGTTGAGACAGTGGTGGGGCTAAGGTCAGACCCTAACCAGCTTCCACTGTGATAAGTCAAAAGCTCCCAGCCCCTCAAAGCCCCATGGGTCTGTGCCTACTTATCTTTATGATCCTCTTCCTGCAATCCAGCAGTGTTGAATTTCCCTCTTAGTAACTCTCCTGGACTGATTTCAGCCAAGTCCCTCTGGTATATGTTACTCAGTCGCCATCTTCCCGGAAGTCCGTTTGAGGCAAAATTTAATGAATTTTCTTAAAGCTTAAAATTTTCATTTTTGTGCTGATGTGAGGGGAAAAGTTTAAACATTCTCCTTAATCCTAAAAGTTCATTTCTCTCTCTCTCCTCCCTGTCCTTTCTCCTCTGACTAAAGGAAATTAAACACTTTATGGGTTCCCCCAAATTTGGTGGGCCCCAGGCAGCAGTGGGATTCAGCTGATTTCATACCAGTTTTGCAGAACCAATACCCAATTATCAGTTGAGTTCAGCCCACAGGTTGTTGAAATGGCACTTGGGAGCAGGGTTCTCACTCAGGTGGGGACTGGGCAACCGCCCCATGTGCACATCACACGTCTCTACCCGTACTCTCTTCTAATGTTCATCTGCACAGCGGTGTGTTCTATGCACCTGCAGTCATGTTCATTCCGCTGACGGGTATTAACATTTAGATGAATATTTATTTAATCTTTATTTGTTTCACAAAACACACTATGATTTTGATGAAAGACTGCATGTTTATTCCCTTGTTTTGTTACGACGTCAACAAGCATACGACCTAAGAAGTGCCAAGCAGCCAGAGGGCGACAAACTGTCATTCGTTTCAGCATCGTGTTATACCCTGATTCCCAATGCCCACAAGGTATTGTGAGTGAATTATGCAATTCCTGGAAGCATTCACGGGGCTGAAAAGATTGTCAGGACAGTCGCTGCACATTCAACACAAGTGGAAAGGGCTTTTTGAAAGATGAACGTGGCATGTTCAGAGAAGTCTTTGCCTGTTTCTAAGATCCTAGACCATGCCGTGTTCCCTTGTTCTGTGCCCACAACTGTCTCTTGATCCATGTACTGATTCCACGGGGTACAATGGAGTGTTCTGGGATTCCCACTCTTCACAAGGTTGTCCATAGTTTTTTGGGTTCGTGCAGTCCTGCCCTGGGATGCCCAAGACAAGACCGGGGACCATCTTTCTGGTAGACTCTGCTTTGAGCCAAGAGCCATCAGCAGTGATCGCCCTTATTCTATGGCCTAAATGTACTGCTATGGCCCACAGCGACCTTCTCTCTGAACACAGGCCTCCTGGAACCTACTGCACCACGGAGTTTCAAAGCTGCGTGTTTGTGGGAGTCTACCATGCAGGGGCTAGTGAGTTCCAGGGCGGACCTTCTGGTTACCAGCCCAGAGCTTCATCCACCGGTGGAACCACCAGGACTACACTCCCTTCCCCCCCCCCAACTCGGAGGGAAATCCCAGCAGGAATGGGGGTGCATGCCTGCCCAGTGCCCCATCCCTGCTCTGGGAGCGAGCCAGCGAGCGCAGACGGGGGAATGTCCCTCCCAAGGCTCCGCCCTGGCCCAGGCTCCGTAGGCCACAAGGGAGTGCTCTGGCCCATAAGGAGAGCTCCTGGTGCTTCTGCATGCCCAGGGTGGTGCAGGTGGCGCCTGTGAGGGATGGGTGCATGGGGCGCAGCTGAGCATGGGAGCGCAGAGCTGGGGAGGCCCTCTGCATCTCCACCAGGGCCCTGGCCAGCGGGCACAGCTGCCTATGACACTGGCACTGGGCACACGGCAGGGATAGTGTGCAAGGAAACCCTGAGGGCCCAGGGAGCTCAGAACTCAGGCTGTGGTCTCAGAAGTGAGCCACAGGGGGCTCAGAAGTGCGGCAGAGGCTCAGAACCTGGACAGCAAGTTCATCGCCTGGGCAGCGGGCCAGGACCTGAGCTGTTGGCCTGGGGCCCAGAGGCTGCTCCGCTCCCAAGCCCTGCCCTGCATGTGGGCAGTGTGCCCAGCCCTCTGCTCTAGATTGCTGCTCACCCTGTCGCGTACACCCACCGTGACACTCTGTCTACACCCAGTGGTCCTCTGCTGACACCTGTGACTCCCAGTCTACACCGGTGATGTGTGGCGGAGGGGCTGCTGGGTTCTGCTGGGTGCTTGGACTGGACAGGTCTACTGCTGGCCTTCAGCCAGTGTATCCTGAACAAGGCTTGACCCAGGACGAGCCACTTCCAGGCCTCTCAGGGGTAGGTGGGGGCCAGCCTTCACCTGGGGTGTTTCCCTGCCCCAGGAGCAGGCCACGCCCCACAGAGGAGAGCCCTGTTGGGGCACTTATGCCTCGGTGTCCATGCGGCACAGCGGTCCCTCACCCTGGAGGGACAGTGAGGCCAGTGGCTGCCCCCCACCAGCCCCTCCATTCCCACAGCAGCAAGTCCACACGGGCAGTTTCCATCATTTATTGTGACTGGGACGTCCGAGTAGAAAAATAACTAGACAGCAACACAGCGAGGAGGTCCGAAGCAGCGGCGTCCTCCGCTCACCTGTCCATCACCCACATTCAGCAGGAGGACTAGGCGGGCATGCGGGAGGGCGGAGGTCACAGGCAGGGCGCCAGGCCCAGGACGAGGAGGCCGAGGGCCAGCGGCAGTGCCAGGGTGGCGTGGGTGGCGCGTGGGGCGGCCTTGCTGGTGCTTCTGTGGTTGCACAGGTCGCCCTGGCAGCACATGGTGGCAGACGAGCCGCTGCTGACCTGGCCCTGCTGGCTTTGGCTGGGCTGGCAGTAGTCCGCACAGTCCTTCCGCACCAGGTTCCCGGACAGCGTCTCCACTGAGGGGCAGGGCCACGGTCAGATTGCTCCAAGGGCCCATGGGGCGACCCTGCCTGCCCGCTGCCCGGGGCTGCTTCCCCCAGTTCCCCCTTTGCCACCACAGCCCACAAGGCAGCCACCCTCGGGACACCGGCGCGCTCTCCTGGGCAGCCTCACCTGTCATGACGGTCCGGCAGTAGCGCGCGCTGGATGGGCAGTTCTGGGGGTTCTTACAGTTGGAGGAGCTCTCACACACATGGCATTGGAGCGCCTGGGCTGGGGGCAGGGGCGGGGGGTCTCAGGAACACAGGGGGACTGGGCTAATTGCCCAGAAAGACTCCCTCCTACACTCGCACCTGGACCCCAGGGGCACCTGCTAGGGAATCTTTCGTGCCAACACGCTAGGGAGCTGACATCTGCCTGAGAAGCCCCCAGAGTGGGCTTGTGTCCCTGACACTCCATTCTGTGAGGCCGTGTTCTTGCCCCACCCACTGGACGCTCCCAGCACTGGGCCCCGGGTGCTGAGGAACTTGGGGTCCAGTAGAGGGCTGTCGGCTTGCAGCAGGGAGCCCTGGGAGGGAGGTGGGGAGGGGGCTGGCTGGTAGGGCTTGGTGCCAGTGCCTTTCCCCAGGGGCCTTGCCCAGTCCCAGCAGCCCAGCTCTGACTGAGTGGGGTCTGTGAGTCCCAGAAGGAAGCAGGGCTCCACTGGGTCAAGCCCGGTCTCGCTGGGATTCTGAGAGTCCACAGTTCCCAGGACCTTCTGAACCTGGCAGTCAAAAGCCCCACCCTCCCCTGCTGGGTGTCTCTGGTGGCCCAGCCTGGCTGAGGCCCCCGCCCTCCATCCCCCCACCCCACCACCGGCCTGCTCTGGCCAGCCCCTCACCTGGCCCGACGGCCACAGCCAGCACAGCGAAGAGCAAAGGGACCAGCTTCATCGTGGGCGTCATCTGGGAGTGGGGGGCCCTCCTCAGAGCTCTTATAGCGGGCCCAGGGGCGGGGCCAGGAGGGGCGGGGCAGGCAGTGCCATTCCTGGGAGGGGTGCCTGCATGAGAGCATTGAGTGCCAGCCAAGGACAGGGACCTCCCTTGCCCTGCCCCAGCTGGTGCCCTGAACATCCCCCGCTGGGCCTGCCCGGAGGCTCATTTCCCTCCTGTGTCGCCCCACTGGTCTCCTTCATGGTCTCTGTCCCCTCTGCAGCACTGTGGACTTGGTCCCTGCCCTCAGAGTCCAAGGGCAGGGGCACGAGGAGGCTGCTCTGAGCTCTGGGGAGACCAGGGGTAAGACCAGGGCAGGGCTGTGTGGGTGTGAGGGCACCTCCAGGAGCCTTCCCAGAGCAGGTGTCTGTCTGGTCAGTGCTAGCTGGGATGGGGAGGGGCCTGAGCGATGGGGAGGGCAGGGGCTGTGGTGCCCCAGACCTAGGCTGTGCTCAGGCTTTGGGGACAGGCCTGTCTTTTCATGGAGAGCACCTGCTCCAGCCCCTGCACGTCTCTGCCCCTGGCCCCAGGCAATGGGCCCTCCGGTGGATGCAGGGTCCCAGGGGGGTCTCTCCTGCCCTTGCAGTGACCTGGGCAAATCACTCCCTCTCCCTCCCTCTGAATGGAGATAAAGTTGGTTGAGGCTGCGTTATGATCCAAGACTGTTCTGGCCTGCACAGGTCAGACAGGGGTGGGGCGCACTGTGTGGGGGGGTGGTAGGGGTGCAACCAGGTCAGGCCCCCAGGCTGCCTGTCATGCCTTGCCCCAGGTCCTGAGGGCTTCTTTAGACTAATGACCCCTGGTCTGACCAGGCAGGGGTCTCCATGCCCTCACCCCAAAAGAAACAGGGCTGCAGGGTAGGACTGGGGATCCCAATTCACGGGCTCGGTGACCGCATGCTGGCTAGCCCTGGGGTGGTGGTAGAGGAGAGGTGACTCACGGGCACTGCCCCCCAAAGCTTCTGGAAGAACGGGTTTGGGAGGGGCCATGGGATCATCACCGGATTGAGTGGAGCAGCAGGGACTGGGGCTATCCAGGCTCTGGGATGTGGGGGGAGGTCAGATCCTCCCTGGAGGCAGACTGCTGTCTCCCCACACCACAGGGGTGGGCCTGCTGCCTGCTGCTGGAGACAATGGATTACTTCTCCCTGAAGCTTGCAACCATTAGCTTGGTTCCTGTAGGTGGGGGTTACACTCTACTGCTAATGGTTCCTATGAAGATCCAGAAAACAGGTCAAAGTTAAGCTACCATCCTAAATCTGGGATCTGCCCATCTTGTTACTTGTATACCCCCAATCCCTCCACTTCCTATTGCGTGGATACCCCTAGATCACCCCCTCCCATTACTGTATTACCTATAGCACAACCCCTTCCTGTGACGCATGCCTTCACCTGTAATTAGGGGGCTTGCATGTCCCCAGAGACTATAAAAGCCTGGGCTAGCATTAAAGATTCTCTCTCTCCCTCTATGTGGACCACCAAGTGGGACTGGGGTGAGTATGCTACTATGAATTGTGTCTGACTCCATTTATTTCAAGACTTCTATCTCTCATGCTCTCTATAACTTTACTATGATCTTTAAGTATTATCGCTGTACAATTGCGCCTACTGGACCCGTAATGATGTGTTAGGGGCTGGCTTCCCGTGACAAATGGTGCCCAATGTGGGGCCCCGTAGGAAAAGAACTCTTTTGAGTTATATCCTGTGTAACAATTGTACGGCCTCATTGGACAGTGAGGGTGAATCGGGACTTTTTTTTTTCAAGTGTGTTTTTTAGTCCAAGTGAGATATGGGTCAGGCAAAGAGCAAGGATACAGAGTATGGTATCACTCTTTGCCACCGCTTGAAGAAGCAAAATGTAGTGGTAACGAATAAGAGAATGAAAAAGTTTCTTCAAGTGGTAAAGAAATTTGATCCTTTTTTTTCGGGAGTCAGGAACCTTTGATATGGCGATCTGGGAAAAGGTAGCCATTAACTTAAGTAAAGCTCACAGGGAAGGACAGAGCATACCCATGGAGGCCTGGGATCTGTGGGTGCAGATTAAAGCAGTGTTGGAGCCCCTGTAAGGTGAGAGAGCAAAAGACCAAGACCAGCAGAGTAGTGAGAAACCTCTAAGCCACGCAGACTTAAATCAGGTGAGAAGCAGGCAGAATGAGTTTCAGGCAGATGAGAAGGTTTTAGGTGTAGCTGAAAAGACGAAGTTTGAATCAGGAGATAGAAGTGGAGAAGCATCTGCCCCGCCAGAATACAGAGCATGGAATCACAGTACTTATCAAGCAAGCCAGTGCTGGAGGAGAAGAGATTAGGTCCAAAGAAATGCAAATAGAGAGATTTAACCTAGAAAGTGAAGCTTTGAAAGTGAGAGGCAAAGAGTCAGGGAGCAGGAAAGCACCTTTGCTTTCATGGGTGGAGAAGAGTATAGCTCAAGAAGCAGACTTAGAATTCAGAATGGCTTATCCTGTTAGAATTATAAACAGGGAGCCTGACGAGCGGCACCCCAAAGGGAATCAAGAAAGGCAATATACTGCCTTTCCCTTTAAACTACTGAAAGATCTCAAGCAAGCAGTATCTAGATATGGTCCAAATTCACCGTTTGTAATTGGTATTGTCAAGAATATGGCAGATAATGGAATATTGGATCCCGGCAGACTTGAAAGCTTTGACGAAAGTGTGCATTTCCCCCTCAGAATCTTTGCAGTATCAGATGCTATGGAACCAGGCGGCCCTTTCACAAGCATGTAAAAATGCAGAAGAGGGCTCAGATATAGGGGTTCATCAGCTGCTAGGAGATGAGAATTATATCACAATTGAGGCACAATTAAACTTTGATGAGCAGACTTTTGCTCAAGTTAGAGAAGTCTGTCTTAAGGCCTGGGAGAAATGAATACCATCAGGAAGCAGACGGCCTAGTTACGCAACAGTAAAGCAAAGGAATAATGAGCCTTACATAGATTTTATATCCAGGTTGCAGGATGCTGTCCACAAGAATGTAACAGACAAAGGGGCAGCGGATAATCTTATTCTTACATTAGCATTGGAGAACTCGAATACATCATGCCAGGCTGCCATATGTCCTTTCAAAGAACAGAGCACGCTGTTAGATTTTATCAGGCTGTGCAGGGATGCGGGGACAGATGAGCATAGAGCCAACCTCATGGCTGCCACTTTGGCAAGCTACGCCAGACCTAAAGGGAGATTCTATACATGTGGAGCAGAGGGACATAACCAGAGAGACCGCAGGCAGATATCGCAAAAGAACAGGACGATTCACAGCGGAAAAGATCCAGGGAAAGAAAGGGTCCGAGGGAACTGGACTCTGCCCCTGCTGCGAGAGAGGTAGTCACTGGGCAGAGGGTGGTCATTCAAAGTTTAGCAATTGAGGCCATTTACCTGGAAGTAACGCCAAGCCAAGAAATGGGCAGCAGGGCGCAGGTAATAGAGGAAGGAGCTGGATACAGACCCCACCCAGCAGAACATGGGAGGCAAGGTGTCTGCCGGCCCGAGCAAACATCTTCAAGAGATACTGCAGGCATCCCCCAATCTCACAGCAGGAGACCAGACCTAGCCAAACTTGCAGAACCCCGGCCCCTGTTCTGGCTGCTATCACCTTGATTAACCAAGAGAAGGCTCAGGAGCCCTCACAGCAGTTTGCTGATGCTAAAGAACAGGAGCCTCTTATTGAAAGAGTAATACAGTTTCTATCAGGAAGATTTAACCTAAGTACTCAAGAAATGAAAATTGATACTGGAGTTGATCAGAGTTGTGAGGAAAAGTCGAAAGCTGTGATTGAATCAGAAATAATTAAGAGCGGTAATTGGGGTCTGCTACCTAAAAGAACTATAGGATGTTTATTAGGAAAGTCCAACCTAAATTCACAAAGTGTTACTGGAATTATTGGTCAAGATTTTGAAGAAAAAATTAAGGCAGTGATGAGTTCTGATACACCATGGTTTATAAAAAAGGAAGATTGCTTAAGCCAATTTTTGCTTCCTTGCATTTCTAGAGTTAAAAGTTATGCCTGGCAGGAAAGAGTACTTGAGAAATCTGACCACCCTTTAAATCAAAGGGTCTTCTGGAATGCTGTTGTGGGGAAACAACAGCGCCCCCACATGGAATTAGAAATTGAAGGGAAAACGTTTTTTAAACTTTGGATACTGAGTCATTTCTTTGGGGCATTCAGGAGGGCCTGAGACCCACCCATTAACTTCCTGTAAATCCAGTGTAGAAGGAATGAGTGAAGTTAACCAAGACAGAATATTGCAAGATTGTAAAATCATACAGTGTAAGAACCCTGAAGGGCAAAGCGGCTTAATTGAGCCTGTAACCTTATTGGTAAACTTGGAGAAAAAAATGTCTGTTTGGCACAGAGGAGGCACAAATCGACAAATGGGATATACTGAAGATAAAACACTTTTGTACATCTAAAGAATTCACCAAGAGAGTAATAAGAGAGTCCACAGACTAGGAAAACATCTTTAGCAATGACACATCAGACAAAGGCCTTATTACTAAAATCTACAGTACTCTGCTAGCTTCCAAAAAGAAAAAAACCAATAGCCCACTTGAAAGGTGGGCAAAGGACTTGAACAGAAGTTTCACAGGGGCAGAAATCCGAATGGCCAACAAACATATGGGAAAATGTTCCCGATCTTTAGCCATAAGAGAAATGCAAATTAAAACAACAATGAGGTACCACCTGACACCCTCAAAGGTAGCCCAATTCAAAAAATCAGAAAGCAACAAGTGTTGGAGGGGCTGTGGGGAGACAGGAACTCTCATCCACTGCTGGTGGGACTGTAAGTACGTACAGCCACTATGGAAATCAATCTGGCGATACCTAAAACAGATGGAAATAGAGTTACCATATGACCCAGCAATCCCCTACTGGGCATATACCCAGAAGAGGCAAGAAACAAACCAAGGCCAGACATCTGTGCTACAATGTTCATTGCGGCACAGTTCACAATTGCAAGGAGTTGGAAGCAACCCAAATTTCCATCAACTGACGATTGGATTAAAAAACTGTGGTATATACATACAATAGAATACTACGCATCACTAAAAAGCAGTGATGAACGTATGAGGCACATAGCGGCATGGGAAGAACTGGAGGAAATCATGCTAAGCGAAGTAAGTCAGGCACAAAAGGACAAGTACAACATGAGTCCGCTGAGGTAAGAATTAAAAAAAAATTTTTTTAAAGCAAAAGTGGCATAGGGAAAAAAGCTACTGTATACAAACATTTTAGGGGTGAAGACGGTGTAGTATGGAAGAGACCAGACCAAAACCAGGAATGCACATGGTAGACAGTGGTGGAGGAGGTGGGGAAAGGAAAACAAAAGGATGAATATAAGGAAGAAAAGGGGAGTGGGGGCATGGGGTGCTAACCCACCCAAGGGGAGGGTATTGTTTATATCTCCACAGGGAAAGTGGGACCAGACTTCAACCCAGTGTCGCAAGGTGTGAATGCAATATCCCAGCGTGGAGGAGGGAACCGGTGGAGAGGTCTGGGAGGCTGGCCCCAGCACCATTAATTAAGTGGATTCCTGCCCCTCCCCTGAAAAGAATTTGTTCCAAAGGACGACTTTGACTCTGCAGCTCCGGGAGATGGACATATCTGATCAGAGCACACGGGAGCAGATGAAGGGGCAGGAGGAGAGAGTGGAGCACAGCCTGGCCCACCAGGCCGTGATGATGATGTTCCTGAGTAGAGCAGCCAGTCCACAGAGAGAACAACATGGCTGGCCCTACTATGAGACATGATGCCCCTCAGTGACTAAGAGCGATACAGGGGACAGCACCGGAGACACAGTGTGGGAATTGCACCTGACCTGATCCCACCACACCGAGGCAAATCACTGGGGGAGTGCAGCGGAACAGCAAGGGAATGGAGTGGCAAGGTCCCCAGGGAATGCTGAAAGTGGACTTTGGGGCCAGGGCATGGTGCCCCAACAGACTGGACTGGAAAACGCTCCTAAGGGCCAGCAAACGATCCCTGAACTAACTACAAGCTTTTCTCTTGTGAACTGTTTTGTTCTGTTCTTTGTCAGTGGTTTGTTTTTGTTGTTTTGTTGTCTGGTTGTATACTGTTGCTTTGTTTTCCTCTGTCTTGTTTTCGTGCATGTTAGTGACTCCACAGGTCTGTCTGAATAGGACAGGCTGGATGAACTATCTGGAGGAAAAACAACGGGACCGACAGTTCCGGTGGAACTTGGGGTGGGGGGGTAGGTGGGTAAGGAAGTGGTGTTAACAAACCCAGGGACAAGGGAAAAACATGGACCCCAAAGGGTAGAGAAGGGGGAGTGGCAGGCATGGTGGGAAATGATCAAGGGTAAGGTTGCTTAGAGAAGAGGTATACTCTAGCCCAGGTGGCGATGAAGCATGGTAGTAGGGCAGGAGGAAAGTCAAGGGAGATGAAGGAAAGAGCTAGGAGTCAAAGGGCATTCATGGAGGTCTAGACAAAGACATGTACATGCAAATATATATAGGAGGATGGGGAAATAGATCTATGTGTCTATATTTGTAGGTCAAGTATTAAGGTGGCGGAAGGACCTTGGGCCTCTACTCAAACACTCCCTCAATGCATGAATACCTTCTTTTATTAAATTGGAACTCTATGATGCTCACTCTCCTGACACAACGGCTGGAGCCAAAGTGGGTGAACAAGTAAATGTAGTGAAGAAAGCTGATGGTGCCCGGCTATCAAGAGATAGTGACTGGGGTCTTAAAGGCTTGAAGATAAACAAGCGGCCATCTAGCTCAGAAGCAACAAAGTCCACATGGAAGAACACACCAGCCTGTGTGATCGAGTGGTCCCAAAGGGATCAGTTACCAGGCATCAAAGAACAAAAAATCATATCATTGACTGCACACCTCCATGATAGGATCGCTGAAGACAAATGGGTGCATAAGCAAATGTGGTGAAGAAAGCTGATGGTGCTCGGCTATCAAAAGAGATAGTGTCTGGGGTCTTAAAGGCTTGAAGGTGAACAAGCGGCCATCAAGCTCAGAAGCAAAAAAGCCCACATGGAAGAAGCACACCGGCCAGTGCGATCACGAGGTGCCAAGGGACCAGGTATAAGGCATCATGCAAAAAAAAACCAACAACGATATAAGTGTGTGTATGTATGTGTATATATGTGTATATGTATATGTATATATATACCATATTAAATGAAGGGGGAAGTGCAGAGTGGAGACCCAAGGCCCAAGTGTCGGCCAATGGAGATCCCCTCATAGAGGCGTTTAGGAGAGGAGATGGGTTAATTAGGGTGCGAGGTAGTACAGATGAAGAACACAGCTTTCCCCCAGATCCTGGATGCTTCCTCCCCCCAACTACCATGATCCGAATTCTACCTTGCAGGCCTGGATAGGACAGAGGCTGTACACTGGTACATATGAGGGCTGGAGGTACAGGGAATCCAGGGTGGATGATACCTTCAGGACCAAGGGTGTGAGGGACGATGCTGGGAGAGTGGAGGGTAAGTGGGTTGGAAAGGGGGAACTGATTACAAGGATCCACATGTGACCTCTTCCCTGGGAGAGGGACAGCAGAGAAGGGGGGAAGGGAGACTCCAGATAGGGCAAGATATGACAAAATAACGATGTATAAATTACCAAGGGCATATGAGAGAGGGGGGAATGGGGAGGGAGGGGGGAAAAAAAGAGGACCTGATGCAAGGGGCTTAAGTGGAGAGCAAATGCCTTGAGAATGATTGGGGCAGGGAATGTATGGATGTGCTTTATACAATTGATGTATGTATATGTATGGATGGTGATAAGAGTTGTATGAGTCCCTAATAAAATGTAAAAAAAGAAAAGAGGAGAAAAAAATGATTAGGGCAAAGACCGTACAGATGTGCTTTATACAATTGATGTATGTATATGTATGAACTGTGATAAGAATTGTATGAGCCCCTAAATAAATTGTTAAAATTAAAAAAAATGTCTGTTTGGTAAGTTACTTCAAGAACAGCTGAACAAATTTATTAAGCATTTTTTTCAGTCTTTCAAAGTAGGGTAAGAAGTTCTCACAATTTATCTCTCTTAATTCTCTAAGAGCAGGGAGTGAAAATTTACACAACAATGAAAGCTATCTAACTAGTCCTTATACTGGGTCTGAGCCCAGCAAGTCAACTGAGATTGCTAGCCTTGCTTTAAAATCTGAATTGTTAAAACAAAAGGGGGAGAAGAGGAATCTTATGTGTGACAAAGTTCATTTAGTCATTTTAACTAAAAATTTGTTCTCCTTACTAAAAGCTTGTAACAAAATTAGGACAGATAAACACATTTTCACTTCTACTGAGAAAATTAATCCTAAGAAATCCGAAGACGATGGAAACCACGTTTGGGATCCGGGTCCATTCACCTGGAGAAAGGCTGTGCATTTATGTTTTTACAGAATAAAGCTGATGGACTCCCTTTAAAAGGACACAACCACTTTTGGAGAACGATGGACAAGGAAGAGATGGAGAAGCCACCAATATTAATCAAAATCCTTTTTCAGGTTAATGACACCCCAAAGAGAGGGGCTATTTGTTTATATTTTCACAGGCAAAGGAGATAGGTGGGTTTCTCTTCTGCCAGCAAGGGCCAGAAGAAAGGAGAGAAGCTGATGTGTGACCCGACCCCCTGTCCTGTTATTGAAGTTATCCAAAACGTCAAGGAGACCTGGCAGATTCCGGAGAATGGCGATGGCTGACTGCTCAGATATTTCTTCCATTGCTGACGCTGTCTAAGAGACACTCTGGGATACTATCAAAACTGAACATTTTATACAATGTGACTGGACTATTTCTGCAGACTTGTTTCGCTGAAAGATCAAGATTTTGGACTTGTCAATGCTATAATGTGATTGGAATGTAACTGATTTCGGTGTAACTCCTTACCTATATAATGTAACATTGCATGAATGGGATTGGATTAGGAAACATTTGCAAAGGTTTTAGGGAAACATTTCATTGGATGTTGATCAGCTTAAAAAGGTTATTTTCTATACATTCAAAGACAGACTCGAGGCATCTCCGGGCTCTGATGGGATTAAGCAGCCGGGCGAGTGGCATGGAAGGGTTGGACCCTCGAGCTTGGGCTCAAAGTATCTCACATGGCTTACGTTCCAGTCTGACTGTTGTGCTTCGCATCCTATGCTCGCAGTCTCCTGTCGCTTCTACAGGAAGCTGAGAGACATGAAGAGAGACCGTGTTGCCTTCCTTACACTATTGAATCTTAAACATAGTGCAGAGAGGGGAAATGTGGGATACTACCACTGTAGGGAAATAAAACTGGGACTTATGCCCTGACTGGTACGGAGGGAATCTGGAAGCCTAGTAGTCCATGGCTGGAAGACCACCACTCTGTAGTTGGAGATATAGTCCAGGTACATGTTCCTGCGGTACTCTGTCATTTCCACAGTTTCTCCCTTAAAGCTGTGCTGCCTTAAAGTGAGCGCATGGTTGATTCATTCTCCCTATAGAAGCAGACATTCCTATTTGGCTCTATTTCTTCCCATCTTAGCATCCAGCCTCTCTCATACCCTCCTCCAACAGAAGATGGGCATAGGGGACTTTTTCCCCCAGCACCTAGATTCTAAATGTTTCTATTAAGCCTGAATTTTTGGCTATATTAATTGGATCATGAATATTTGTCTTGACAGCGTTTAATGTATAGAAAATAACCATATCGCCCATGTGGCTTTGAATTTTATATGTAAAACAAAAGGGGGACTTGGAAGGGGGGGTGTCAGATCCTCCCAGGAGGCAGACTGCTGTCTCCCCATGCCACAGAGGTGGGCCTGCTCCCTGCTGCTGGAGACAATGGATTACTTCTCCTTGAAGCTTGCAACCATGAGCTTGGTTCCTGGAGGTGGAGTTCACACCCTACTGCTAATGGTTCCTATGGAGATCCAGAGAACAGGTCAAAGTTAAGCTGCCATGCTAAATCTAGGATCCGCCCATCTTGTCACTTGTATACCCCCAATCTCACTTCCTATTGGGTGAATACCCCTAAAACACCCCCTCCCATTACTGTATTACCTATAGCACAACCCCTTCCTGTGACGTATGTCTTCACCTGTAATTAGGGGGCCTGCATGTCCCCAGAGAATATAAAAGCCTGGGCTAGCATTAAAGATTCTCTCTCTCCCTCCAAGTTGACCACCAAGTGGGTCTGAGATGAGCATGCCACTATGAATTGTGTTTGACTCCATTTATTTCAACACTTCACTTCTATCTCTCATGCTCTCTATAACTTTGCTATGATCTTTACGTATTATCGCTGTACAATTGCGCCTACCAGACCCGTAATGATGTGTTAGGGGCTGGCTTCCCCTGACAAATGACTGACCCCTGGTCTGACCAGGCAGGGGTCTCCATGCCCTCACCCCAAAGGAAGCAGAGCTGCAGGGTGGGACTGGGAATCCTTATTCACGGGCTCGGTGACCGCATGCTGGCTGGCCCTGGGGTGGGGGTGGCGGTAAAGGAGAGGTGACTCATGGCACTGCCCCCCAAAGCTTCTGGAAGAACAGGTTTGGGAGGGGCCATGGGATTGCCACCGGATTGAGTGGCGCAGCAGGGACTGGGGCTATCCAGGTGCTGGGACACCTGAGATGCACTCCTCCCCACCCCTGTAGGGCACCGAGGCATGGGGCAGAACACTGTCCCCCAGGCAGGCTGCCCCAGCACCCTGAGCACTAGCACCACCAGGTGCACCACCTCAGCTGAAGTACAGCAGCAGTCTCACACCATCCAGTGGTCTCCACACCCCTGAAGGGGACGAGGGTGGCCAACACCCGGCAGGAAGGTCCGAGCCCCTCCTTACCATGTGCAATGTGGCTCCGGGGTCCAGGGTTGGGGCCCCCGCAGAAGCAGCTCTCCAGGCCTCTTCTTGGCTGGCCTCAGGGGCAGACACACCCAGGGGAAATGTGGGGCGCGGGTGGGCTGGCCCAGGCCCCTGGTCCTTCGTTCTATGCGCTGGCCCCTCCCCTGCAGGCAGCGCTTCGACCCCACCTCTGGCTCCCTCCTCCCCAGACATCTCTCCAAGTCAGAACTTGTACAGTCAGATAGGAGGCCCAGGGGAGGGCTGCCGGAGCACAGGGACAGGGGCATGGCCTCCACTCCCACCTCCACCCCCATGCAGCTCCGCTGGGTCTCTGCACTGCTTGTCCCGGAAGTTGTCACCAAAGGACAAGTCCAGACTGACTCTGGGCCAGAGGTTTCCTTTTGGGGCACCGGGGTGTCCCTGCTTGTTTTCCCTGGCCCCTCCTCCAGGTGTCCAGTCCCTGGAGGGGTGCAGCAATTAAGGCTGGGGGCCAATGGAATCACAGGGGAAGGCAGGCCCAGGTGCTGCAGGGAGCCTCCCCTGGGCTTAGACTGGGTGCTGAGATGGGCAAGAAAGCCCTGAGGGACGTCCCAAACTCGGGACAGAGGGGACTTTGTGGCCCTCAGGCTGCCGTGGGATAGGCCGGTCAGAACACAAGGACACTTACCTCTGGCTCAAGTAGCCATGTTCCTTCATTGACCCATCTCTCTCTCTGTCTCTCTCTCTCTCACTGTCACTCACACAAGTTCTCCCTCTCCCTCTCCATGTGGCCCAGGTGACCAGACAGCATGAAGAGAAGCAGGTTCGGGTCCCTGGCCCTGGGGATGAAGCTGTGTGGGTGCAGGGTGGAGGGACCCGGGGTTGAGGTTAAGGCCTGATGGGCCTGGCTGTGCTTCTGCTGCTGCGCCTGGGTGACTGGGTGTGGGGACAGCTCAGGGGGAGGGCAGGGCTGGTGCTGTCAGGAAGGCAGGTGTCACCGTCTGGGATTGAGTAAGGCTGCAGGAGCATGGGGGGCGACTTGGAGGCAGGAGGGGACAGACAGGCCGGCTGCAGCAGGGGTCCCGTGAGTCCACCTCCATCCCCTAACGCCCCCAAAGCCACCCACGTAGGTGGGAGTTGGTGGCACCACCAATTCTCACCTAAGTTTCCCTCAGGCACTTGGAGGGCGGCATGTCCCAACCCTGTCCCAACCTAAGCGAGGTCAGACGGGCCCAAACTGCCTCATGCACTTCGCGCTTCCCGCCAGCCACGGTCTGGTTCCTCCCCAGGCCCACCTCTGGCTTCTGTCACCCCATCCCCCACTCTGAACATGTAATTAAATCACACCCTGCTTACCACCCCAGGCAACTAGGACTGAGACTACCTCCTGAGGGCCTCACTGCCCCCTCCCCTCCCAGGCTAACTGCTTCTGGGCCTTTGAATATGGTGGTCCCTGGCCCAGGACACTAGTGCCACCCCTGGGCTGGACCTCAGCTGCCCTCCTCCCAGAGGCCTCTCCTAGGCCTATTGCCACCACCCACTGTGGTCTGCGGTGCTGGCCAGCCACTGTCTGTCTTGGGTGCTACCAGACAGGGACACTGGGTGCAGTGGACACTGGCCAAGGGTTGGTTGATGACTGTGGGGGACCCTAGGTGACCTGGGATTTAGGTTTCCCTGTCTTCTGAGGAGCATGGAAATTCCCAACCCACCTCAGGCTCTCTCATATGGGAAGATCCTCTGTCAGCTGCCTGCAGGGCAGACCCCACCCCTACAAGCCCCAGCAGACTCCTGTCAGACCCCAGGGGACATCTTCACTCAGAGGCCGGGTGTGGCAGACGCTCCACATCCTGTATCCTGAGCCATTGCACACCTGTTCAGACTAGTCACCTGTGGGTGTCCTGAGGGGCCTTGGTGGCAGAAGGAGCCAGGGCTTCCAAGAAGTGTGAGTTACAAACCACCAGCCACTCTGTGGAGAAAGACCAACTCCCGTCAAGAGTTAGGGTCTGGGAAATCCGCAGAGGCAGTTCCACTCCGCACTGCAGGCCCGCTGGGAGTGGCCAATACTCGAGGGGGGCGGTGGGTGTAAGAACCAGAGCCTCGGGAACCCCATGTCCCGCAGGATCGCTGCAGCTCTGAGTGGGGAATCCCCAGTGCCCAAAGGGGGAAGGCTGGCTGGGGAGGGCCAGCCCACCCCTGAGACCCGACTGTGCTTTCAAGAAGGTGGTCCCAGGCCAGCCCGCAGGCCCATGTAGGTCCTGGAGGGAATGGATCAGGGTGCCCGCCGCCCAGGTGGGGCATACTGCTGGCTTCAGCCCCACTCATCCGGCTTCCTCCCCCTCGGCCACCCCAACCCCCGCCCTGCCCGCAAGCAGGGGCTTGGTCCCCTGTGCTCAGCCCTCTGCTTCCTTAGCTGCTTCAGAAGCACAGCGCCAGCTCACACAAGGCCCATCACGGTGCAGATAGGCCTGAGAGCTCCTGGAGGGGCGTGTCCACTTGCAGGAGGGTTGGGGTCACATGGGGGCAGAGTGCAGGGCATGCAGAGGCGGGGTCATTTGGGAGGAGGGTTGGCCAGGGGAGGGGACACGGGGCGGGCAGTGCATTTGAGGGGTGCGTGAGATTAGTCATGTGGAGAGATATGGGTGGCTGGAGCCCCCGTGGAAGTGCCAGGTGGGGGTCCTTATGGGGCAAGCTGTCCTCCCGTGTCTGGCACAGGAGCTCGTAGTAAAGAACATCTGTGGGCAGGACGGTGCGGGAACAGCCCACTGACCTGTCTCATCGCCAAATGGCGAAGTGGCAGTGGGAGGGAGGAGAGGCCTAACAGGAGGCTGCCACCCCACATCTGGTCTCTGGGTCCTTGAGCCCTCGTCAGAGGTTGCATGGAAAGGCCAGGGCCTGGGCAGGACTTGAGAGGAGGCTGCTAAGCCACGTGGAGCCAGTGTACTTTGGGCGGGGGCCCTGAGGGTGGAGTTCAGGGTCTCTGGTCTCACCACCAGGAGAGACTGATGTCACTGTGAGGGACAGCGGGACACCCTGGAGGACTGACAAGACATCCCAGAAGGAGCATCCAGGTAGCAACAAAGTGGCCCCCACTGCTGCCCTCCATGAGTTCACCAGGCCCAGTGGGGACCGGAGACAGACAGCCAACTAGAATAGCAACAGAGGAAATCCACTGCCACCAAGTAAATCCCCACCCCTGGAACCCCACAGGCATCAGAGCAGAGCTGCGCTCCCTCTGCAAGCTTTGGGGACATGTCACCAGACTACCCTTGGGTGGCCCCAGGCCAGCAGCTGAGCGGGTGAGGTGTGTTTGTACTGTCCAGGGTGACGTTCAGAAACAACTCACTTCCCCTTGCACCTGTGTGTGGGCTGCGACCTCTGCCACTTGTGTGGAAAGTGCCCCCACCCACTCGGAATCTTAGGGTACTTCCCACCCATGGGAAGTCGACCAAGAGCAAGAAGAGTAGGTCCAGACACGGCCTGAAGCACCAGGTTTCGGGCACAGTGGCAGCCACAGCTTTATTCTTCGGCTCCAAGGCCCGGCGACAATGGTCTTTCCTGTCCCAGTGCCCTATCCGCCTCAGGACACCCCACATATCCAAAGGGCCCCTGCCTTCCAAACCCTCACCTCCCATTCTTCAACCAGGAGCCATTTCAAGGGGCAGCCTTCACTCCAGAGCCCCAACTTCCCTCATAGGGAAGGGGTACTGGCCAGAGATTGAGCCTGTGCATGTGGATGAGAGATGGGTCCCAGCCGGGGTACCCTTGGCTTCTTGGTGGCTTTGAGATGCATGGACATGAAACACAGGGAGAGAGGGAAGCAGTGCATTGGAGGAGTTGACAGATGAATGGATGGTGGTGGGTAGGTGGGTGCATGGGTGGATGATGGGGATGGGTGGTGGGTGGGTAGATGGATGGTGGGTAGGTGGGTGTTTAGTGGATGGATGGATGGGTGATGGATGGTAGGTGGATGGATGGATGGATTGGTAGATAAGTGGATGGTGGGTAGGTGGGTGGATGATGGATGGATGGTGGGTGGGTGGTGGATGGTCGATGGGTGGGTGGTAGATGAAGGGATGGATTGGCGGATGGGAAAGGGTGGGTGGCGAGTGTGTGGATCTATGGATGGTGGGTCAGTGGGCAGGTGGGTGGTGGTAGATGGGTAGATGGTGGATGAAGGGACTGATGGATGGACAGCAGACAGATGGCGGATGAGTGAGTGGTGGTGAATGGATAGTAAGTAGGTGGGTGGGTGAACATAAATGCAGAGCTTGAGACATCTTTGATTTGGGGTCCCAGAATCCAGTTCCCAAACCCTCGATTGAGTTGCATCTTCCCTGCCAAGGCAGCTCTGGCTCAGGTGGGGGTTAAGAGGGTGTCCCACCAAGCAGGGCCCAAGGGAGCGGAGGGTCCCAGCAGGAGCCCCTCAACCCCAGCCTCCGGCCTGACTTTCTGGGATGGAAGGGTTAGGGAAGATGGGGGCTCTTCACACCATCAGGAACCCAGGAAAATCTGAAGGTCTTTGGGGGTACAGGAACTGAGGAGGCCCTTTAGGTACTTGGTGTCCCTCTGCACGTCCCAGGTCAGGTGGGTCCCTGAGCCTGAGGGCTACTGGGAGGGCTGGGAGGCTGGAGAAGGCAGAGAGGGGTGGAAGGTCAGATGAGACCCCTCTTGTGAGGGTGGGGAGCTTGGAAGGAGCTGCTCAGCCAGTGGCAGACAGCAGGGCAGCATGCGGGCTGGCTCACCAGGCCGGCTGGAGCAGCGCCCACAGCAGGCTGGCCGCACCAGCCCACAGGGCCCCGTACCCGCCTCCCAGGCTCCCAGCGGCGCTGCGGTTGCACTGGCTGCCCTGGCAGCAGGAGACGGAGAGGGCGCGGCCGTCCGAGGACACGGTGCTGTTGGGGCACGTCGGGGCGCAGGACTTCATAACCAGGATGCCACTGGGGTTGGCTGGGGAGAGAGGGAGTGTCTATGGGTGCCCAGCTCCTACCCATAGGCTGTTAGTCACCACCAACCCAGCCTCAGGGACCACTGACCCCCACAAGCCCCCCCACTGACAGTCTTAGGAGCCACTGGCCCCCATGAATCCCCCCACAAATCCCCCCCACCAGCCAAGCCTCAAGGGGACCACCGACTTCTCATGCCCCACTGATCCGGCCCTAAGGGAACCACATATTCTCTCCAGGCCCCCCAGTCTCAGGAGAATCACCAAATCCCCCCACTGATCCAGCCTCAGGGTTCCTGCAGCCTAAGACCTGTCAGCACCATGTCTCAGCTACTCTCGGAGGGCTTCCCAGGTGGGTGGGGTATATTCGCCCTAAAGAGCTTTCTGTGTGGGTGAGCATCCTTCCCAGTGCTGCGGGCCCAGGGGCTGTCTCCTCTTCTGACTGGGACTTCCTGAATTCTGGGGTGGGGCCACAATGGCACCTCCCAGCTCCCAGGCTCTGTTGTCCAGCGCCTCCACTCCTTCCCTGCCCTGTGTGGACGTCCCCATGCATGGCTCCCCTCCCCTCTGTGTCTTGGTGTTCTCGAGCAATGGCCACTCAGGCGCGCGCACGCGCGCGCGCACACACACACACACACACACACACACTGACTGCCCAGCTGCTTTAGAACGTGGCGTCTGTCCCATGAGAGAGGTGGAAGCTTCCAGAAAGAAGCCATCAAGGGGTGGTGGGTGCTGGCCACACAGGGAGGCGAAAGGGACAGGCTTGGATTAGGGGCATGTTGCCTCCCTCTACTCTGCCCGGCCACCTCATCTGCCTGAGGGACGACTTTGGGGGAGCGGTGCCCCCGCCCACCCATGCTGACAAACATGACCTTACAATCCTGGGCAAGGCCCAGAAGCCAGGTCATGCGCAGCCGGCATCCTGGGGCTCCTGACTTCTGTGTAACCCCGTTGCCTCCCCTGGAAAATGCAGATCACAGAGGCAACTTCTTGGATTGTTTTGGGGTCACAGGAGGAGGATGTTTGTGAGTGTCTGGGAGAAGAGACAGTACCCGGTAAGTGACGGGTAAGCGTCCGCTCTCACTGGTCCCTGCAGTTCCTCTAGCCACCCTCTCACTGCGGATCCCCGGGGGTTTATGAAGCTAACTTCACGGGAGTCTTTCTTCCACGGAGCTGCTGGTGGTTTCAAACCCGCATGCAGATCGCGGCCCATTGGGTAACCCCTGCGCCCCAGCGCTCCCACGGCCAATCTTGTGACTCCATGCCAGGACTGGGTGGGGCCATGCAAATAAAGCGCTGTGGACCACCAAGGGGTGGGACAGTTGCGAGTACTGAGGGGCCTGGTTAGCGTTGCCCACCACTGACTGATTCCCTAGCAGAAGGGGACCTCAGTGCCACCCACTGAGAAGAAGGTATAGGAACAGAGTGCCCTCTGGGCCCAAGGCCCCTCCCCTGAGCACCGCCTAGCTCCAGAGGCAGGCAAGGGCAAGGGTGGACAGGACCACGTTCTGAGCCGGAGAACCCTCCTGCCCAGTTGTACCCTTACTTCCTTGTCACCCTCTTGTGGTGTGAGCGGCGCCGGCCCCAAGTTCCTACCTAGCCCTTTGCTGGCCTGCTCCCAGTGACTGTAAGCTGCCCATACTGCAGGCTGGAAGGCCAATGGGGGCTCGGCTGCCATGGTACGGCCCATTGGCCAAGGCTAGAGGGTCTTCCCTCCTCTGTGGAAGCCACTGTGAACCCAGTCTAGAGCCTGAGCCAGGCCGTGTGCACCCACACACTAGTGTTTCTCTCAACCTTGCTCCAGTAGCAAGTTCTTCAAGACATTTCCGTGGGGAGCAGACGGGCCTGCTTGCTCACTTTAAATCCAGGAGCTTTGTCTTAATGGTGGCACGCGTAGGGGCAGAGCTGGCCAGCCCTGTTCACCAGTTAGGACTCCAGCCCCTACCGGAGGTAAGGGTGGCGGGGCAGGCAGTGGATCAGCTGGTACGGCCTTGGGGGGCAGAACCCCTCCCCAGCACGAGCCTGGCTGGGCCTCGCTGGGGGGCGGGGGCTGAGTCCAGCATCAGAGGGATTCATAGGACCACACAGGGTGGTCCCTCCCAGCTATACTGGAGTCCCTTGCCCTCCAGGAGTCACCTACTACGACAGCTGTCATCTGCCAAGGGACACCTTGGCCATCCCACCCCAGGCTCTCCCTGGGAGGAAGTGGGGACACCGTGGGGACGCAGAGGCTCTGTGAGGTGGGCATGCTGCTCACCATTACCCCCACCCCCCTCATCACAGCTGAAGCCCGAGACCCCTTCTCTGGCCAGCCCTCTCTCATGCCCATCTCTTCCTCTGTGGTGTGGGTTAGGTTATGTCAGGAGGGCGGGAGGGCAGGGAGGGGTCTCGGCGCAGGGATCATGGTGTCGGCCACCTTTGTGCGCACCCTGCTCAGGTCATCTACCCACCTCCAAATCTCATCTTGTGCTGCACTGCCCAGGCCCCCTGAATAGCCCTTCTCCTGGCCACAGATCCTGCCCTGCCCCCTTGTGCTGGGGAGGCCGCACTGCACCCAGCCCTGCTCAGCCACAGCGACCCAGAGAAGCTCCCGTGGGCCGTGGGGGCACCCAGGGGGTGGAGGTGGAGTGGGCCTGCCTGGGGTGAGGTCAAGGGCCCCCTGCAGGAGGTCTCCAGGGGAGACCTGGTCTCTCAGGGCAGAGGCTACTGCACAGAGTACCAGGCTTGGGGGCTGGGGCTACACTGATGCTGGGGACTGTGCCAGGGGTGGGAGTGAGGGGTGGGGTGACGACACTGGGCTGTGGGGGCGGGGCTGCAGCCCCAGCTGGTGTTTTCCGGAAGCTTCCAGATGCACTGCTCCCCATACTTCTCTGCCCACTTCACTCTCATCTGCTCTATGGACCACCCCGGTGGCCGCTGACCACTGTGGGGAGGGTCAGGCTATTCTAACAGACCCTGGAAGGAATATCTGCACGTGGGGGTGTTGGCTGGAGCTCACAGTGTCTGGGCAGGCTGGCGTGAGAGCGGGAGTGGGTGGGTGGGGCGGTACTCACTTGCCCGCGTGATCACACAGTACTTGTCGGTTGGAGCACACTCCACCAGAGACTCACAGTTCTCGTGGCCACAGCACACGTGGCAGTGCAGGGCAGGGGCTGCAGAGGAAGCAGAGCCCATCAGTGCAGCCGGGGCCGGGCCTGGGCATCTGCAGCTCACTCTCATGGCCCTCCGGAGGGCAGAGGGGCTAGAGGCTTCTGACAGCAGCCTCACACTCGCCTGCCTGACCTTAATCTCTGGGGTCAGTGTGATGACCTTCACCAAGTAACAGATAAACCTCGGGCCTGGCCCCCCAGAACCCGTCTTCTCAGCCACTCTGCCGCCCACTGGTTCTGCTGCCACTTGGGAGGCATCTGTAGGCTCTACAGCATGTGATGTAGCCTGAACCAAGGGGTGTCTGGGTGGGTCGATGGGTTAGTTAGTGAGTGGTTGGATGGGTGGGTGGGTGGGTGGATGACTGAGTGGATGAATGATTCATGGATAGACGTATGTATACACAGATAAATGACTATATGGATAGCTAGGTGGACGGATGGAAGTTGGAGAAATGGAAGGATGGAGGGTATATGCATCAGTGAATGGGTAGATGAGTGGCGGGCTAGATGGATGGGGGTGTGGATGAGTGGATGGGTGGGTTTATGGATGGGTGGGTGGGAGGGTGGATGGATGGTTAGGTAGTTGGGTAAACAGATGGGTGAGTGGGTTACTACATGAATGAATGAATAGATAGATGGGTGTGTGACTAGATGGATAGATGGGGGATTGATGGAAGATGAAGGATGAAGGGGTAGAGGGGCAGATGGCTAAGTGGGTGGGTGGATGGATAGATAGGGGGATGGCTATATAGATGAGTGGATAGATAGAGGGATGGAAGATGAAGGAGTACAGGGGTGGAGGGGTGGGAGGGTAGAGGGGTAAGTGAGTGAGTAAATGGATGAATGAACAGGTGGATAGATGAGTGGATGAATGGGTGGTGTGACTGAGTGAATGGGCTGATGGACTGATGGATGGGTGGGTGGAAGATGGAGGATGGAGGCAGGGGTGGAGAGAGAAATGTGTGGGTGGGTGGAAGATGGAGGATGGAGGCAGGGGTGGAGAGGGAAATGGGTAGGTGGGTGGGTGGGTGGAAGATGGAGGATGGAGGCAGGGGTGAAGAGGGAAATGGGTGGGTGGGTGGGTGGAAGATGGAGGATGGAGGCAGGGGTGAAGAGGGAAATGGGTGGGTGGGTGGAAGATGGAGGATGGAGGCAGGGGTGGAGAGGGAAATGGGTGCCGGAGAAGAGAGGACTGTGCATCATGGGAGACCATGGACTGCAAGTCTCACCCTCCTGCCAGCTGGCAGCCCTGTCCTTCTCTGAGCTGCAGTGGGTGCTCTGGGCCTTGTGGCAGGGTGGAGGGATGTACTGGATAAAGTGCCTGAGCCTCACCTATTCCTGCAGGAGGCCCAGAGCCAGCCTGTTTCCTAGAGAGCAATGACAGCCAGCTCCTGCCCCAGGATGGGCAGGCTGAGGGCAGGGATGGAGGGGATGGGGGAGAAGTGGGGTGGGGCTGGCCCAGTGAGGAGGTTGGGCTGTTTAGGGAAAGGGAAGGAGCAGCCTGGGGAGCTCTCCCGTAGGCCTGTGAGGGGCTGCAGGTGAGGGCTCTATGCCAGGGGGAGCAGGGATCTGGCCCAAGACGGCCTTGCTGCCTCTCTCTGGCTCAGGTTCCAACATCTGGGAGGACTTGGTGAGGTTCTGTCCAGAGGGGAATGGACCCACCACAGTGACCCTGAGCAGAGGAGTGGCAGCACCTGGCCACAGTGGGACAGGGGGCAATCTTGGAAGGCTTCCTGGAGTGAGTGACCCTGGAGCTGAGGCTGACAGGTTCCTATTTGCAGTTTGGGCAGAAGGGGTTGGAGGAACAGAAGCCAGGCCCAAGGGCACAGAGTGTCAGGGCCCAGAGAGTGTGGGGACACACAGGGTGGGGGGAAACCGGAGGCCCCAGGCCTGGGTGGGGGTCCAGAGGCTCTCTCTGTGTAGTGCAGGGCTGGGCTACTGGGCAGGGGCAACTGTATAAGGGGGGCACAGCACTCTGAACACGTGGACCACGTGGACATCCTCAAACACCGCTCCACAACCTATCCCCTACCCGTGAGCTGACCCAGAGTCAGTTGGGGGTGGCTCAGAACCTCCTCATGGCCCACCCCTCTGGCTCAGGGGTCATGCTTCCTGGTAGGCACCTCAGTTTGGGGGTTCCACAGCTAGGCTTGGCTGTGGCTGAGCCAAGCCCCTTGGAACAAGGGGTGGGGGCAGAGGCAGGGAAACCCACCCAGGCACCCCAAATGAGCACCCCAAATCACCCCCTCCCTGGTCCTTGGGTTGCGTGGAGAATTAGTAGGTGATGCTCTGGGGTTCTTTGGGGCAGGGCGGCCCTTGGTGGGTGTGGTAAGTGTTGGCGGTACACAGTTCACCTCAGGGATGCTAGGTATAAGGGGCAAAGATGGGGTGCCACCTCTCAACCCCACCCTGGCCAGGCCCTGCTCCTCACACAGGGCTGGAGAGGTGGAGAAGGTGCCTTTGCCTGGGGCCCCCAGCACTGGACTCCTCTTGCTGCTCTGTCTCCAAGTGGCAGCCCCAGACCCAGCCTCCCATCTGACCCATCTCCTGCACCAGCCCTGACTCTGGGTCCCCTGGGGTGGCGGTGGGGTGTCCAGCAGCTCCCTCCCTGAGACCCAGGAAGTGCCCGTCCTGAGACTCCCCAGATGGCAGAGGCTCCAAACTCGCTCCACCCGACGCTCAGGGCAAGCTAACGGGCTAATTACTGGGGTGGCCGTGACCCCGCTGATAATCATGGGCTGCAGCACCCACTGACCCAGTTTCCAGCCCCAAGAGCAGAGTCACTGAGTCTGAGGTGTGGGGCTGGGGCTGGCAAGAGGGGACTGACGTGTCCTGGGTTAGCACTGACTGTCCCTCACCCTGGCACGGCCTCTGGCCTCAGGAGAGAGGTCAGGTTAACTGGACTGCGGATGCACTGCCAAGCCCAGAGGCACTGAGGGCTCCAGAGAGGCAGACCTCCCAGAAACGGAGTCACAGGGCTTAGGCTCCTTGTCTGACCCCAGGGAGGAGCAACAAGAGGTGTCCTCTGAACTTGCGGCCAAGTCCGCACATCCTGGGCCCTGGGGCCCTGTCCCCTCTATCCCCAGCTAGGTATCCTCACCCAGGTCAGTACCCAGTGCAGCCAGGTGCCAGCTGACCCCTGACCTGTCCTCGCAGTCCACGCAGGTTCCAGGCAGGTCAGCGCACAGAGCCTCCAGGCACAGTCTGGCCCCTGTGACCCTTCCCCCAGTCCCTGCCCAGCACCTTCACCCAGGTGAGTGCGCCCACAGTGGCCTGATCCCCGACCTGTCCCCTGAGACCCCACCAACACCTTACCCAGGTCAGCACACAGGGCGGCCAGGAGCAGCAGCAGGATGGGCCTCATTGTGGGGTGCCGTGCTGGGGGACTGGGGTGCTTCCAGCTCTGTGGCCTTTATAGGGTCGCTGCCACCTCCATCAGGGTAGACCCATAATTTAGCTTGGACAGCAGGGCTACCCTATTAACCCCCTGGCCTCAGCTCTGCCCCGCCCACAAGGGGCTCTCAGAGTTGGGGCGTGCATCTGCCCCCACTCTTTCCTGTCTCTCCTCCCACACCCCACCCCCACACCCTGACCTGTCCTGGTACCTGGAGCTCCCCCTGACCCGGGTTTTGTCTAAAAGCCTCCCAGACCTGGTCCCTGATGACCCTCTGACCCTGCTCTGGGAGCTATCCCCAGCCTGTGGGGATGAGGAGCGGGGTGCAAAAGCTGGGAGCGCAGAGGGCTCTTGGGTGCAGCCAGAGCAGGCTTCCGCCCAGCCTGACCAGGGCCAGGTCTGAGGACCCTGCGCTGACCTGCCTCGTGTGCCAGACGTGCCAACAAGCATTTACTGTGACTGGCCTTTGCTTATTGTAGAACTCCCCCGTTTCAGACACACGATGTGTTGGATCCACGGGACACGACTTTGACCCCTGAGACGACAGAAGCGGGGCCCCCGTTCTCCTTCCAGAACCTCTTGCGGGGCTCCATCCTGGGCAGCAATGAGCGCCGAGTTCCCCTCTTTCACTTGTGGTGGATGCATTTACTTTCCCCAAATTTTGTGTCCACTAGGCTGGGGCGTGATTCTCAGTAGTAGGTCATTACCCTCCATGCCGTGGTCTGATGTGATTTCCTGTGGTTGTAAATCCTCACCTCTATGAGTTAATGAGGCAGGATACAATTTACAGAATTAAGCTACATCTGGGGTTAATGTCTTTTGTGATATAAAATAGATTACGCAATTGAGCAGATGTCAAAGGGACCTTGTACCACCAAGAAAGAGGATTTGAGAGTGCAGCATGTCCTTTGGACCCAGCGTCTGTGTGTCACATTCCCCCACCCACACCACACCTCCACACCCCCACACCCAGGGTAAGACGGATGCCAAGACTTGGAATGTCAGGCTCAGACGTTGACAGGACACAAGGACCTTCCTCCCGAGCCGACAGCGAGAGAAAGCTTCCCATTGGAGCTAGCGCCCTGCATTGGGTTCCGCACAGGCCCCCACATGCAAGGGAAGGAATTTGTTTGTCAAACCATCCACTTGTGGTGTTTCTGTAAAGAGCGCTTCCACTCTGTGTGGTATGTCGTCTCCTCCCTCCACTGTGTCCGCTCCATCAGCCCCTTCCTCTGAACCCACCCCACTCTAGTTCTTCTACTCCACCCATGCACCCCACCCACTTCACTCCAGTTCCTGACCCCTGGCTTGAACAAGGCTGGTTTGGGACCACTCACTCATTCACTCACTCACTCCCTCACTCTTCACCCTGACTCCCTCTCCTGGAGCCAGTTCAGTGTAGGACTCTAGATGGGGTCCCACAGAGGATCAGAGACACATTCTGCTCCTGCAAGGAGATCAACTCCAGTGGGCGCTGGGTCCTGCCTGCAAGGTTCACTCACCTGCCAGCCCAGGTTTCCCTAGTAGCCACTGGGTGGTCCCAGTGGGTGGTCTCTGGGAACTGTGACCCGCCAGAGGGCCCCTGGGCACGACCTGGGGCTAGTGCCCCCTGCCAACATGGCCTTGTACACTTGCCCTTGCTCCCAGTTTGCCTGTCAGTGAGGTGGCAGGCTCTGCTTACTTCCCAGGATGAGGTGGGGGGGCAGGGGGACAGCTTCTGGGAGGTCTAGTCCACACCCAGCCCACCCTTGGCAGGAAGCCCTGACCATCCTCTTTCCCAAGGCCACTGCTGGGTGAGGACTGTACACCCTCCATGTGGGACAACTGCCTGTGTGCCATGGGCCCTCAAAGCCGCTCATCTCCAGTCTCCTAGCATGACCCTGCACTTCCAGAAACTGTCCCACCCTGCCCTGCCCCTGGCCATGGGCGCTCAGGCTGTGGGAGGAGAGACTGGGGGTACGTCCGTACCTATATGTATCTGAAGTGTTCGTGCCTGTGTGTGCACATGTGTGTAAAACGTGAGTGCACCTGTGTGTAAATGTGTGTGTGCATGCGTGCTCAAATAGTGGCTACACTAGCTGCTAACTACACTCAGCAGCTGCTCCATGAGACAAAGATGAGGCTTTCTCCTCCAGTCAAGAGGGACAGTCTGGTCACTTCCTCTCAAGGTCAGCATTGGGTCCACATGCGTATAGGGAGGTGTTTTCTGTGTCCCGGTGCACGAAGGCTGCCAGGTGTTCCGAGTGTGTACATGCAAACGGCATAAAACGCTACAAAGACGCTCAGTCCTCGCCAGGTCAGGCAGAACAGGGCATTCAGAAAAGCAGCTGGTCCAGAGCTCACCGTGGATAATTCATTTGGATTCAAAACACGTAGACATGGATCCGGCAAGTACCAGCTAGAGCGACGAGTAAAGCTATCGATGCAGCCAAGAAAGCAGACAAGATCGACCAGAAACGTCAAGCCACGTTCCTAATGGACAGGTCGGAGACACAGGAAGCGCTGCAGATGGGTCCGGCCATCATCTAAGTAGACCCAACACCCGCCTCATCTGGGCACGTCTTGCGGGCAACGGAACGCTGCTGGAGTGCACATGACATGGACATTATACTAGATGTGGACGTGCAAGAGGCTTCTTGCACCCTGCTGCCTGGAACCCATGCGCGGGCGCTCTCTCTGTACCTCCGACAACCTGGGAGACTTGGACCTGCTCCATGACTGCTTTATTTTTCACATAAGGCTGCTCAGATGAAGGTGATTAAATGACATCTCTCCTGCATTGCTCTCTGTAAATCATCAGCTATCATGGATGGTCAAGGGCGTCTTAGGGTTGCCTTCACTTATGTAATCACGAAAATTCTCTGTGTTACTCGGGAGGTAAATGCCGGATAGAAACGGTCCGTGTTTGGATAACGGCACGAAGCAGCATTCTTTTGATGACAAAAGTCAAGGCTGGTGGTAGATACAATAAAATCTCCTTTGCAGTGAAAAAACAAAAAGTTAGGGTCTGGGAAAACCAAGGGGCAGTTCTACCCTGCCCTACAGGCAAGACTGACATCCACCCCCACCTCCTGCGGGCGGCGCTGAGCACCGGTGCAGACACAGGCGGCTTCCCAGCAGTTGAGGGTCTGAGGAACCCCACGCTGGGGGTCCTCGGGCAGAGGCCCCCTCAAGAGGCCGGGGAACAGGAGCTGCAGAGTGCTGATGGACTCACAACTTGGCTTGGCAGCAGTGGGCGGAGGAATGCTGTTGACTAGGTGAGTCCCAGGCCACCACACCCCACCCCACCACCGGGTGGCTAATCAAGCATCTCACAGTTTTATGAGAGGATGCCCCCCAATTACTGCCCTGGCCCCCTCCCGGGGCCTCAATTACACACGGCTGGATCTGGGCTTTCCTATGACCTGAGCCCTTCGGAAGGGAACCCGCAGGGCACCCGAAATTCCAGGTGCAGGTCAGCTGCTGTGGAGGGGGCTACCAGAAGCGCTGGGCGGGATTTGGATTAAGTGCACTCCCCCCACCGTAAGATATCCAAGAGAAGGGATCTTAATCCAGGCCCTGTCCCCACCCCCCTGCACTCCCGGCAGCCCCCATCTCACCCTCTGCTGCTTTAGGGCTTATGACCAAGGCCATACTGGGGGCTCCCTGCCACCCTACCCCCAGCAGCTCAGGGGCATCCACCCTGGATTGGTCGACAGGCAGGGGACATGGCTCTCACCACACAGAGGAGCAGAAAGGAACCCCCACAGCAGACCCCGCCCGCTGGCCTGGATCCCTCTCATTGCCCCTCTCCGGGATAGAGTAGATGGCCTCCCAAAGCGCCAGGAGCCTCCTGGCTTCCCCCACAGGGGTTTGTGGATGGGTCTGAATGGCCCACCTTTCCTGCACCACTTCACTCCTTCCATAGAACCACAGCTGAGGGGGCTGCTGCCTGCTGTCCACTCAGCCCACCTGGGAGCCCTGCTCTCCACTGTATTAGGGGTGACCTTGGGTCCCCTCCCAGTCTTGGACCTAGAGTTGAGGACACTGGGCGCCCAGCAGTAACCAGGGCAACTCCCCTCCCTGAGTCCCTCAGGGGAAGTGAGCCTGAGGGCTGGAGAGAGCAGAAATCCAGCACAGGCTGCTCGGCTGGCCATCAGGTGCTGGCGAAGGTCTACACTTGACCTTAGAGCTGGACTTGGGTCCCTCCTCGGTCTCCAGAGACCCATGGAGAAAACACCTGTCGCAGGTGTGCGTTGGCTAGCCACAGAGTTCAGAGCCTGACTTGGGGGTCACTGAGAGGCCAGGTGATTCTCAGCTCCTCCTGAGGAAGGTATGTGACAGAGTTCTACACATGAGCCCTCCCCAGAGCACCCACACTCACCTTCACGGGCTGCTGGGCCCTGAGAAAGTCCCCCAAGTCCTCCAGTCACCCTGTGATCACTGAGGGGCAACAAGGACCCCAGTCTGGACCTCAGCCAGAGGGAGGGGCGGTGGGCAGGACCACCATGGACTGCCTTCGTCCGTGAAAGACTGCACTGAGCATGATTGGAAGGGCCAGCCAATGTCCACGCCGTGGCTTCCCATACTAAAGCCTCTGACTTGCAGTGGGTTCTGCCCCAGGGTGACCTTCTGGACCTGAGCCGAGCGGCTGCTTCCGGCTCCTGAGCCTGTGCATCTTGCCAGGAGCAGACGACCCCATGTTCCCCTTCTGAGCGACTGGACTCAAATCTGAAGCTGGACTGTGTCGTTAGCGGCCCAGTGCTCCACCCGCTGTCCCCAGCTCGTCTCCCTGGGCTGGTCTTCGTAAAGAGAGCCAGGGACTTGAGGAGGCCCGAAAGAACAAGCTGAGCCAGGAGCATTTTTCAAGTCTCTTCATTCAGACTGGCTCACATACTGTAAACCCCCCATATAAAGCACAGCCCAGTCCAGGCCAGTCTCAGAGATGTGGATGCCTAGCCCCAGTCTAGTTGCTGTTCTTGGGGGCCGCTGAGTCGCTCGGGGCTCATAGCGACCCTTTGGCCAGCAGAACCAAACGCTGCCCGGTGCTGCGCTGTGCTCACCGTTGCTCCCGTGCCTGAGGACCTTATTGACACCACCGTGTCCATCTGTCCTGTTGGGGTCTTCCTCATTGTCGCTGCCCCTCCACTTTACCAAATACGGTGTCCTTCTCCAGGGACTGGCCTCTCCTGACAACGTGCCCAGTGTATGGGAGACGGAGTCTTCTGCCTGTCTCTGAGGAGCGTTCCAAGTGTACTTCTCTCAACTCAGATCTGGTTGCTCTTTTCCACCTTCCCGCTCCCTGCAGTCCCCGAACCTACGTCCTGCCTTGTCTGGACGGTCCTGACCAGTGGAATCAGAGGAGGTGTGGCCCCTGTGTCTGCCTTAGCCCACTCAGTGTGGGCTCCCCAGGGCTCCCCAGGCTCCAGCACTCAGCAGACACCAGTCCTTTAGTGGCTGAATCAGACCGCCGTCCACTGAATGCCCTTTTCTTTATCTGTTCCTCAGGGGCTGGACACTGGGGCGTGTGAGGTGTCTTGGCGTGACAGGAAATAATAAGGGGCTCAAAGGCAAAATCAAACCCACCCACCCAACCAACTGAACCCAAACCCCTGGCAGAAGTGTTGGGGCAATGCCCAAGGAAGCCAGGAGCCCCTGGCAGGAGCCCCGAAGCCAGAGTGAGGCCAGTTGGAGCAGGAAACAGAGAGAGACTGCTGCATGGAATGCCAACCCAGGCAAGGTCTGTGACACATAAGCTCCCAGCGCCATCACACAGTCAACAAGTCTGAACAAATAAACAGGACGCCGGGACTAAGGCACAAACGCTCTGCCGAGAACAATTCCAAATAATCCACGGAGAGGCCCCACCCTTCTGGAAGTGGGGCATCACACTCCCCTTCCTAATTGTGGCCTATGCTTACTAACTTCCTGCCAGAGAGGACAGGAAGTGGTGGGGAGATACAGGGGACACTGAGGGGGGAGAAATTGGCAAACACTCCACCAGCTAGGTGGGCAAGGTCAGCACCCGCAGCCATAAGTCATGGGGACAGACACTTGGTGGGACCTGAGGAGGGAGGTGCCCCTCTGTGGGCTTCTTCCCAGAGGCCGTCCACCCAGTCTGGGGATGAAAACACTAGACTAGCGGTCCTCAACCTTCCTAATGCCACGACTCTTTAACACAGTTCCTCCTGTGGTGACCCCAACAATCAAAGGATTTTCGTGGCTACTTCATCACTGTGATTTGCTGCTGTTCTGAATCAGGCGACCCCTGGGAAAGGGTCGAGACCCACAGGTTGGGAACGGCTGCACTAGACGAACCCAAACCAAAGGACCTTCTCCAATAGCCCATCTGGTACTCCTGGACAATGTCGGAAACAATCCGACCCAAATTCACTGCCATGGACTCAATTCCAGCTCAGGGGCCCCTGCAGGACAGGGCAGGCTGGCCCTTGGGGGGTCTCTGGGCTGCCACTCTGATAGGGGCAGACAGTCCCTGGTCTTGCCCCCACAGTGGCTGGCAGTGATGAAGTGCTAATCAGCCCAGTGGGGCTCACTGGGTCACCTAAGGCACTTTCCCAACCACGAGGGGCCTGGGGAGAGGGGGTTACTGAGTGCCACGTGATGACCTAGGTGGGATCCTGCATGAGGGAAAATCCCATGAAACCTGAGTCGAGTATGGAGTTCCGTTCAAGTCTGTGAGTCGATTATGGTTCTGGGGCAGAGAATGAAGACCTGTGTCAGGTAAGCAGCCAACACAGCATGCAGAGGGCGCCGGGTAGAAGTGCCCGGAGAAGGCCGGATAGTTCAGGAGCTCAGCAAGGCCTGCAAACATGGCTGATGGCCACAGGGTGCTCAGGTGAGTTGGCAGAGCTTTGTCCCTGCACCATCTCTAGCCTCCCAACCCCCAGGGCCAACAGAGCCAGCCTTACTTGGCACTCCGGGCTGGGGGTGGGAGGGACGGGCATCCTGATCCTGTGCCCACAGACATTAGCTCTGCGCAGTTTGAAGCAGGGCTGGAAGCAGGCTGATCTCTGAGGATAAAATGCCAAAATCATGAGTCTGGAGCCACAGCCGCTGTCCACCCACATCCATCATCACTGCAGAAGAGAAGTTGTGCTCGTAGTACTTGGGACCTGGTCACACATTCTGACCCAGGTCCCGTGTCATCGAGGGTCCCCGAGTCCATTCTGACTCCTGGCACCCCTGTATTTCAGCGGGAGATGCCGCCCCGTCAGAGACGCCCTCATGGCTGACCCATTGGGGCAGTTCCTTGCCCAGGGTCTTCCTTCTTTCACTGACCCAAGCATGGTGTCCACCTCCGGCCCGGCTCCTTCTGACAACAGGGCCAAATGCACGCGATGAGCTCGGGCAGTCTCACCTCTAACATGCTTCCCGCCGTGTGCCTGCAACATGGGTGTGCTTTCTTGGTACGTTTCTCCTTCGCCAGCTTGATCATGCAGAGCATGAGGTCCTCTGCCGGCCTCCTCACTCCCTGTCCATCCCGAGTCCACGCAGGAGGCCACGGAGCCCTGGCCCTTGTCCTGGGAATGGGGGGTGACGGCACCCTACTCTTAGGACCCGGGACCAAAGTCTCAGGGAGGTGACAGAATGCCACCTTGCACCTCCTCCTGTGGAGGGAGTCTCACAGGATCCGCAGGGTCCAGGGCAGGAGCATGAGGAGGGAAAGCAGGACCTTCCTGGAGCCTGGCTCCTGCCCTGCACCGCTGCCTCTCTCCTCCACAGAGCAGAGGCTGCCCCTCTGGGCAGGTCATAGGAGCTGGACCGAGCCCATCATGGGCAGGAGTGGTGTGACCCTGAGCCCAGTGCTAGAGCCCCGCACCCCACCCCCCGCCCCGTCTAGATGTATGTGGGACGGAAATCTTGGTTTGCCATACTAGTCCCCAGAGGTGCCCTTCACCACTTGGAATGAGGGTTCGAATTGGAGGAGGAGAGGATGGGTGGCTGGAGATGGGGATCTGCCTGCCTTGCCCAGGAAAATCTTCCTGATCCCTACGCAGATACCTTGTTCCCAGGACCCTGGTTCTCCTGGCATGCGTGGGCACAGTACCTGAGTTAGAATAGCTGTTACTGGCTACCACTCAGCGGGTTCATGCATGTCTTCCACTGTGTACCCCGGCCCAAGCCCGGGGGCCGGCTCCCAGGACCCCCTGTCCAAGGGGAGGTGCTAGGGACATGGGGACAGGGAGCAGGAGCAGCTGGCAAGGGCTCCCACGAAGCTCCTGGGGCTAGAAAATCCTCTCCCTCCTCAGTGGGGTGCTGGGGAAGGCCATGCTGACACGTCCCCTAAGGGCACCGGAGGGTCCTGAGTGGTGCCAGATCCTGCCCTATCCTTCTATAGCCTCACACCTGGCCTCCACCCTAGTGCCACGTAGGGAAAAGATTGGGCCCTAATGGCCCAGTGTGGGCAGGGAAGGAGCAGGCCCTTGTCCTGCCAACAGGGTGCTGTGGAGAGGGACTCACGCCCGTCTTCCGTGCCCACAGCTCCGTCCCAGTCTAGGTGCCTGTAGCCCAGCTACTCCCAAATCAAGGTGGATGGAGGCATAAGAGCCTCTACAGAGAACCCTCTGCCCCCCCCCGTGCCCCCTTCCCCCGCAGATAGCCTGGTGCTGCTGCTCTTCAGAGGGGAGCACACATCCAGCGGGTGCCTCAAGTGGGTCGGCCAGGGAGGCCCAGTGTGGGTGGGGACGTGCTGTTGGGCGGGGACTAGAAGGCCACTGGGTTCCCACCTGCTGAAGTCGTTGATTTATAAATAGATGTTTGTTGCCTCCTGAGCAGGCAAAGACAGGTCTTGTGCTCTCTCTCTCTCTCTCTCTCTCTCTCTCTCTCTCTCTCTCTCTCTCTCTCTCTCTCTCTCTCTCTCTCTCACACACACACTTGCTCGCTCTCAAGACATGTGACACCCGAGAGGACTGAACTTCAGTCTCATGGTGGCAGCAGGGAAGGCTGCTCTGGTTTTCAATGGAAATATTTTTAGTGTGTCACCAAGAAGTATGTGCTGCTTTAGGTTTCTGCTTGAGAACTTGGATGAAATTCCAGCATTTCCATCTATTCCTAGCTATCCTTCTCAAAAAAAGGGCCGAGTTCGCTGGCGGTGATGTGTGTGGACTGCTGGCCGCATGGTCGGCAGTTGGAACCCAGCAGCCGCTCCGAAAGAGAAAGATGAGGTTTCGACTCCCAAAAGAGGCAGCTCGACTCCGTCCTCCGGGGTCACTGCTCACACCTGGCTGAACACGCTGCCAGCAATTCCTTCCACGCGGCCAGCATCTGCCTGCTCATTCTCAGGGTGGGTGTCCCCACATTCTGCCCCCAGAAGAGGGGCCACTGCTGGGGAGCCGTTCACCCAGACCCTGGCCCCTGCCCACGGCCATCTCTCAGCAACTCCTGTCAGAAGGCCCACCCCAGGCCTGGGCGCCCCCTCCACTGGAAGGAGGTCTTTGTCACTGCAAGCCCTAACTCTTGGTCACTCCTGGTGCACTCCCACGCACACACACGCACACACCCACACCACACCCAGGAACAGTGCCAACACTGCCCCTTCCACGAACCCCGCGTGCTTTCTCAGGACTGCCGGCACCTGCCACCTGCCAGCCAGCTGGGCTGATGCTCCTCAGAAAACCATCCGAGCCCACGCTGAGGAAGCAATGTGTCCACGTTCACGGTCTGGGCTCACTGGTGTTCTTTACCCTCTGGCCATGACCTCTTTGGGAAAAGCCAGGGCACCGTGCTTCCCTGCAAACTCCCACTCCTGGGACTGACCTCTGCCCTCCCACTGCCCAGTGACAGGTGACGGCCAACAGGAGTGGCTTGAACCTCAGGAAAAGGAACACCTGTAGACACAGGAACACACTGGGGGCGCAGGAGCCCCTGGGGACCGAGAACATCTGGGGGCAGGAACACTGGGGACGCAGGATCCCTGGGGTTACGGGAACACCTGGGGTCACAGGAGCTAAAGGATACCAGGAGGGGCCTTGCCCTGTCCCCTTCTCAGCCCCTGACTCTGGCCTCCAAAAGGGCCCATCTTGACAGCCAGCCCTCAGTGCAAGCCTGAGCACCAGGGTCTGAGCAGGGCCACCGAGCACAGGCTCAGAAAACAACAGGTCCCCACAACCTTCTGTGAGGAACTTCCAGGGGGCAGTCTCACCCACCCCACCCCCACCCCCACTCCAAGGAGCAGCACTGAGCACATGCTAGTCCCAGATGGGCCCCTCTCCCTCCAACAACGCCACCCTCTGAGGGGGCAGTGACTGCTAGCTGCCAGTGGGGGCCCATCTCATGGAAGCCCCAAGCCCTGCCCCCTCCCACAATCCATCCCTGATCTCACGACAGGGTCCTTAGTTGGGCCCGGCTTTTCCTCCCAGTGTGTCTCAGGCCAGGAGCTCTGCTGAATCCTTAGCACATTGGGCGCACTCGAGCGCCAGGGCCACACAGGGGTAGCTGTGCATGCAGTGCCCTGGCCAGGAACTGAACCGGGGCCTCCTGTAGGGAAGGCAGGAAGCTCCTGCTGCCTCCTCCAGAGACAGAGCAGGGTTGCCTGCAGTCCCTCTGTGGCTCCAGAGTCTGAGACCCTCCCCTCCCTTGGCCTCCCAGCAGAAGGGACTGCCCATGTCCCTCATGCCCAAGAGCTCCCCCACACCCACCCCACCCGCCTGGAGAAAGCCAGGCTCCCGCAGCTGTGGGCGCCCCTCTGAGCTCTCTTTCTGTGAGGACTTCTCTGAAACCTTTATGCTGACCCGAGAGATTTCCATCCGCAGAGCCAGCAGACCCCACTCTCTGGCCACAGGCAGGCTTCCACCACTCGGGCCTCTGGCCTCGGGCCTCTGGCCTCAGGCTGCTGTTTAAGGCCCCTGCATTAGGGTGTGTAGGCCTAGCTGAGTCACCCCCCCTACACACTCCTTTGGCTCCATCTGGAGGACAGTGATGCCCAGCTCCACAGCACCCTCAGGCAGGCCCTGTAGGGCTAGGAGGACATGGGAATCTCTGCAGATGAGGGCACAGCTGAGTCTCTGGGATTGACCCCTTGTTCTCGGCCCCTACAAGGTCAGACCGAACACTGGGCTGTGGAAGCAACTTTATTGAATCCCGTCTGCAGGCCAAACTCCCGGCGGCTGCGAGGACATGTCACACAAGGCTCGGGCCCAGGACAACGAAGGCCAGCGTCAGGGGCCTGGTGAACCAGGCCAGACTGGCTGGCGCCTCACTGATGCTCTCCTCTATTTCCCGGAAGGTGCTCTCGTTGACCTTATGTGCATCGTCGTTGCACAAGGAGTGGTCGCAGCAGCGGATGTAGGGGAAGGGTGTGGGCTTCTCCAAGATGAAGGTCTTGGGGGGCGGGGGCGGGGGTGGAGGCGGCAGAGGGATCACTGGGCAATACTGGGAACACTGCTTTGACACTATGTAGAACCGTGGGAAGATTTCTAAAGACAAAGAGAGCGGGGAGCCGTGAGCGCGGCCCGTTCCTGCTTGCCCTGCCCTCTCTGCCCCACTCTCCAAGGCACTGCTTCATAGGTGCACGCAGCGGCCGTGGGCACGCGTGGGCAGTGAGGGTGTCCCCGCTGTCCAGGCTGCTCTGGGCCTGGGGGGTTAGTTGGCAAAGACAGGGGACTTCCTGAGAATCAATGACCCACAGACAGACCCCCGGGCAGAAACCGAATTTGCAGCCAGAGACGCTCTGGTTGATGCTGCTGGGACCAGAGGCCAAGCCACTCGGGCAAGTGCGTGGGCTGCTGGCTGCTGCCCCGGGGGATGATGTGCTCCACCCCACCCCCACCAAGGCAGGTTGGCATCTTAACTCTTCTATGTGCAGATGCAAGCTCATTTGGGAAGACTGTCTTTGCTATGTTCTTGAGACCCTGTCGGTGTGGGGTGTGTCTTGAACCCAAGGTAAGCAGACACAGCGACTTGGGAAACCTCCAGGCTCCCTGCCGCCTGGCCGCTGCCAGTGCACAGGGAGCGTGCAGGTCAGGGGCGAGCTGTCTCTGTGGGCTGCCCAAACCACGCTCCCTGCGTCCCTATCAGTGGATGCTGCCAGGACAGGGATAGCTGTCCCTGTGGGTTCCCAGACCATCTCTCTCTACGGGAGTAGAAAGCCTTGTCTTTCTCCCTCTAAGTACTGCGTGGTTTCAAACTGCCGACCTTGGGTCAGCAGCCCATCTCTAGCCGACGACACCACCAGGGCTCCTTCAGACACGGAGAAAGAGGGACAAAGAGGAAGGAAGACAGACTCCAGCCAAGGACCTCCACGTCAGGAGGGCAGCCTGGGCCAGCAGGGTGGAGAGAAAGCACTCAAAGGGGATGGGAAGAATTCTTTATCTTGTTTGCAGTAAACCAACTGCCGCCCCGGCTCCCCCTGCAGGTCAGAGTAGAACTGCACGCCACAGGGGTTTCTGGAGTTGGTTTATTTTGGAAGGCCTTGCTTTGCAGGTGGTACTTGACCTTCCAACCTACCTGTCAGCACCTGAGTGTGTGCCCACCCCCAGAGACTCCCTTTTCTCCCACACCCACTGTGCCTTCCCGAGCCGCTGGGGTGAGCCACTGCTGCCAGGCAGGTTCTCTGCAGGGGCAGCCGGGCTGGCTTTCCAGGGCAAGGCCCCCATTGGTGGGAAGAGGTCCTGTGGTGGTGGCCTGAGGCTAGCAGTCTTCAGGTAGAGCTCTCTCCACTGGCCTCCTGGGCCAGGTGGTGCCCAGGACAGGGACCTCCCTGGGTGCAAGGGGGAGAGCCCCTCCCAGCTCTGCATTCCAGGTGGCAGCAGATCGCTCTCGTCACTGCCATCTTGGTAACTTCCTGGTTATGTTTCAAAAGAGACCGACTCACGCTGCAGGTGAACGCTGCCTGCCTCCTTCACCCCTGCCTCTCACAGAGACAAGCGTGCGCACAACACCTGAGTTAGTCCACGCGGCCACAACCCGGAGGACGATTGTGCCAAACTCAGACTCAGGCCGACATGTAATGTGACCCATCAACATGTGGCTTTCCTTGGGTGGGGCCACCTACACAGACTCAGGCTCCTGATTGATCCGCCCAGGAGACGGGAACAAGGTGTGACCGACTTACTGGTGACAGCGATGACACAGAACTTCTCCTTCACGGTACAGGTCACTGAGGTTTTACAGCCGAAGCTATTCTCTGCCTCACAGGAGTAGCACTGCAGAGCTGAAGGGGGGGCAAGGACCAAAGTAGGTTGATGGCTGCCTCCCCTCTGCCGCCACCTGCCTGCCAGCCCCAGGAAGCTCCGAGGCCTCCCAGCATTCCCTCTCCCCACCTGACAGAAAGAGCTCCTCGTCCACTCCGGGGGCTCACCTCCTTCATTCAGTGTCTAATCAGGAGCCTGTGCCACCTCCACTGGCCACACTCACACCACGACACCCAGCCCCACAATCCACACCGATACACCCTAACTATGCAAACCACACCCAGATACCCACCCAGATATACTCTCACAGCTACGGCCATATCTGCACCCACACACACAGTACACCCCCCACCCCAGCCCACACACATACAGCCCTCGCCTGGATATGCCCATCCCCTCCCGTCCTACATCCAGACACATGTGCAGATGCACACGTGCACACACAACCCACACTGCATACACCACCCCAAGCCCACGCACATACAGCCTGCAACAGAGACTGGCACACGCTTCCAGGCACTCCTACGCTCAGACACACACGCAGGCACGCAACCAACTCGGAACTGGTTCAGACCCGTAAGTCACACGGAGGGACATGCTCACCGAGCCAAATACACACACGCAGCAGCCACACCTAGACACCCACGCAGACACAGGGCACCATGAAGCTCAACCCGGTCACACTCGGCCCTGGCTTCTGCCCTTTGTCACCCTCGGAAGGAACGGTCAGCGTTGAACCCACGGCTCATGTCTGGTGGCCGCACACCCCGCACCAGCTGTGCAGATGGAGGACCTGCTTGAGGGGTGTGGTGGTGCGCGCCCAGCAGACCGGGAGCAGGCTCTCCTGGCGGGCCGTCGGGAGGGAGGCACTGACCTTTCACGCCTTGCCGCTCAGAGATGTTGACCTTGCCCTCCGCCTCTGCCTCCACCTCCGCTTCGGCCAGAACCAGGCCCAGGCTCAGCAGCAGCAGGAGGAGTGCCATGTCCTCAGGGTGCCGACCTGACCGTCAGGAGGGGGTGTCAGCTCAGTGCCCGGCCTGGCCCCTGCCCGCAGGACAGCGCCCCTAGCCCCAACCCGCTGCGGCCCGCGCACCCAGGGCCCTTGTACCAGCGGTCTCCACGCGCCCACTCGCGCCCCACCCCCCACTCCCCCATCGACGAGGCCTAGAGGACCCCAGCAGGTCCCGCGGACAGGGGTGGGGGCACAGACCCAGGGCTTTGTCACGCGCTGCTCCTCCACGCGGCCTTCTGGAACCTTCTCCGTGCGAGCGGGTGCGCATGCGGGTTGGCGGGGGAGGTCACGTGGTGCATTTCCTCCCACAGGCTCACATGGGCTTAGGTCCAGACGCTCCGCCCCTGTCCCTTGACCCTGAGTCCCTTCCCCAGCCCCGCCCTGCACCCCACCTCCTCCCGCAGCCCCTCTCCCCTTTCCCCACTCCCAGCCATTTACCTGCCCCTTTCCCAAACCAAGACTGCAGCCCCCCACCGTGTCTCCCCGCCCCTGACCCTTTCCTCCTGCCAACATGGTCCACGGGAGAGGGATGGTAGCATCCAGTCCAGGGGTGCATGTTACCCGCTTCCTGGGAGCGCTAGTGTAGATTTTGTTTGCAGACCCCGGTTTAGCCTGATCATCCTGTGAGAGCGCTTCAGCAGCTGAGACACCATCCCGCACTGCCCATTCTTAGACTCCGTGATGTCTGAGCCCTTCCACGCAGCCACCGTGTCACTCCATCCTGCTGAGTGTCAGAGAAGCATCCTGCTTTCTTCAGCAGGGCAGGCCTTCCTGAGGGGCCCCTGCTGCGCCACCCCACACAGCCCTCTCCAGCACACTCACGCCAGGCTCCGCGGCTGGCCAACAACCAGCTGGCCCAGGCTGCAAGTGACCGGTTGGTTGTGCGTGTTTTACCAATGGTGTAGCAGTCCATTAAGGGATTCTGGTGACATCGTTGGTTATGTGCCCCACTGCTAAGCCTGGGTTGTCAAGTTTGAACCCGCCAACTGTCCGCCGTAGGATCCACAGGGTTTCAGCTAACCAGCACGCCCCCTTCCCCCAAGGGACAGGAAGAGCCTGTGGGACAGGCCAGCCGGCTATATACACTTGGCCCTGCTTAAAGGCTGAGCCTGTGCTGGGCTGTGCGGGGTGGGACTAGTGCACCGGCTGGCACGCCCACTCCCTGTCAGGACACCTACATGTACTTCCCAATGGAGACAGTCATGCATCGCCTGGTGCCATAGTCACAAGCAGAGGTGTTCCCTGCTGGACATTCGGCCTGCCATATCAAACGCGCCTGAGGGAGTGAGCAGCGGGGTGAGGACGTCTCCAGAACGCAGCCCTGCATGCCCTGACTCTGTGAGGGGGGCCCCAGAGCCCTGGGCAGGCTGGGATGGTGGGCCCCCCCCTCACAGCACTTGTGGGACCCTGCCAGAGCACATTCCCGTGGGCTTTGGGGCTGACCAGCTTCCTAGCAAATGCTGGTGGCACCACCCTGACTCTGAGGCTCCCACAATGGCGTTCGTCGGAGATTTTGCTCATCCGTGTTCAGCAAAGGCAAATAACCTGGGGACCCAGCTGCGCTGACCATGGTCCCTGAGAACTCCAGGTGACCTTGACTAAGACTGAGACTTAAATCCCCGAGAGCTGGTCTGCAGGGTGTTCTTGCCAGTGGGAAAAGGTGCCAGAGTGGGTAAGATGTGAAGAAGGGGGACTGGGTGTTCGCTGCATGGGGATGTGCGCCGTCCCTGAAGCTTTTCTACAAACCGAAATGTGTCCCCAAAGGAAATGCACACATGTGGACGCCCCGTCACCCCCGGGGGAGGGAATCACAGAAGTGTCGGGGTGTCTTAGGAGTTCAAGTGCACCCGATTATCCTCCACGTTGACAGAGAAAGGAAGAGAGAGCACAGGGATGTGGTCACACACTGAAAGCTCTCTGATGAGATTCACACCCGTTCCCAATTGGGGGGCTCCGTAAGTCAGTGGGAGCAGACGGGTACCACCCCACGAGCTATGGCAATTCTGAAGGACGGTTCTTTGTTTGTTCTTTCGCATCTGCAAACCTTGCGTACCTTTCTTATTTGTCTGCCTGTTTTTACCTCATTCCCCTCCTGTGTGTGTAGGATTGGGGAGATAGGCCAGCTGGCCCGCCTCCCCTCTCCTTCCTTGTTCTTGATGACTGAAGCCCACGTGTAGGTCACAGGGCATCCAAGTCTGTTCCCATGTTACTTTTTCTGTGTGGACAACCACTCGGGCCAATGCTTCCTTAGCTCTCAGGGGAAAGGACTCTGTGGGGTTTTGACACTGGGACGCTTTCTCTGTCTTTGGAGGAGGTTTTTAATCGTTTTATTAGGGGCTGATATAGCTCTTATTACAATCCATAAAAACATCAGTTGTGGAAAGCGCATTTGTACCTTCATTTCCCTCACCATTCTCAAAACATTTGCCTCCACTTACGCCCCTGGCATCAGGTCATTTTCCCCTTCCCTCCCTGCTCCCCCTTCCCCCATGAACCCTTGATAATTTATAAATTATTATTTTGTCATATCTTGCCGTGTTCGGCGTCTCCCTTCACCTACTTTTCTTTTGTCCGTCCTTCAGGGAGGAGGTCACATGTAGATCCTTGTAATTGGTTCCCCCTTTCCAACCCACCCTCTCTCTACCCTCCCAGTATCGCCACTCTCACCACTGGTCCTGAAAGGATCACCTGCCCTGGATTCCCTGTGTTTCCGGTTCCTATCAGTACCAGTGTACATCCTCTGGTCTAGCCAGCCTTTCAAGGAAGAATTGAGATCATGATAGTGGGAGGCGGGGGGTGGGGGTGGGGGGAGGAGGAGGAAGCAACTAGAGGAAAGTTGTGTTTCATCTGTGCTACACTGCACTCTGACTGGTTCATCTCCTCTCTGACACCCTTGTGTAAAGAGATGTCCAGTGACCTACAAACAGACTTTGGGTGTCCACTCTGCACTCCCCACCCCTCATTCACTATGGTTAAGATTTTTATTCTGATGATACCTGATCCCTTTGACACCTCATGATCACACGGACTGGTGTGCTTCTTCCATGTGGGCTTTGTTGCTTCTGAGCTAGATGACTGCTTGTTTATCTTCAAGCCTTCAAGACCCCAGACACTGTATCTTTTGACAGCCGGGCACCATCAGCTTTCTTCTCCACAATTGCTTATTCACCCGCTTTTTCATCAGCGGTTGTGACTGGAAGGTGAGCATCATAGAATGTCGGGAAGAGGAAGAGGTGGGGGGAAAGGTAGTGGTGTTAACAAACCCAGGGACAAGGGCACAAGTGATGCAAATCAGTGGTGAGCAGGGTGTGGGAGGCCTGGTAGGGCATGATCAAGAGTAATGTAACCAAGAGGAATTGCTGAAAACCTGGTGGGGACTGAGCATGAGAGTGGGACAGGAGGAAAGTCAAAGGAAATAGAGGAAAGAGCTGGGAGGCAAAGGGCATTTATAGAGGTCTAGATAAAGACATGCACATATGTAAATAGAATGAGGCTGGGGAAACAGATCTATGTACATATATTTATAGGTTTAGTATTAAGGTAGCAGAAGGACATTGGGCCTCCCCTCAAGGATTCGCTCAATGCAAGAATACTTTCTTCTTTTGAAGTTCTATCTTTGTCCATTTCATGTTATTCTTCTTCTCATTTTGTTGTGGAAGATCTCACGTATAAAGAACATACGTCCCGTGTATTTGCACAGTTCTTCTTTCAAATCACTCACCGTGTCCCATTAGAGCAGAGAAGGCTCCTTTTGGGGGGATCCACCCTCCCTCCTTCCGTACCTTCTGTTCCTTCCCGGCCCCGCCCAACCCCCTCCTGGCCTGCGCGCACCCTTTGATGTGGAAACCATTCTCCAGTCTTTCCTCTATGACACTGGTGCTGTACAACATTCCTCCTCCTCGGGGACTGCATGATGTCTACTTGGTCCACGTCAAGGGTGGGGCACACTCATGAGGGATGTTTAAGGACGCATGCCATTCCAGAGACGAATGTTCCAGAGTGCGTGCGGTCCTCCAAAGCACGGTAGTTCCTGTGCGCATCTTTCTGCTGTTGGAGAAATTGCTGCAACAAACACAGGGTGGCTCATGTCCGCTCGCTCGAGCTTTGCTCCTCACTGATGTGGGCTCGCGCCGCGGCCGGACCACGAGGGATTCCGTCTGCATGTGTCCCAGGAAGCCAGCCTGACTTCCATGCGCCGCACCACCTGCAGCCCACGGGCGCCGTCCGCGTGGCCACGTCGCGTCCAGCGCCGCCTTCCGTTGAATGAAAGGAAGCACCATCGTGGGAGGCGGTCTCTCGGCGCTCGGATTGGCCGGCCGCGCCTCGCCGCGGTGGACGCTTCCAGCGAGGGGCCGGGGTGCGCGCGGCGCGGGACCGCGAGGGGGCGGGGGAGTGGGGGGTCAAGCCTCAGGGACTGCTTCCGGAGCAGGGGTCAGCCTGTGCGCACGGCACGCCGGGCAGCCGCTCCCCGACCAACGGCCTTCGCCAGCGCGGCCTCCACTGCGGCTGCGCACAGGCGCTTCTAGAACCTTCCCGGGCGACCACGCGAGCACTCAGGCAAGGAGGGGCGGGCGGGAGCCCCTGAAGGTTCCAGAAGGAGCGCGAGGGGGAGCGGCGGGCGATGGGGGTGGGGGCAGGCTCCGCTCCAAGCCCGCGGTCCTGAGGGCCCCCCCCCACCGTCCCAGCCCTGCTACACCCCGTTTTTCTTGTGGGGTGCCCAGCACCGTCCTCCCCTCCCATCCCCCCCTGCTGCCCTCGGGGTCCCAGCAAATGCCTCTGCGGGGGCCCCACGCCGCCGGCGCTAGTTGACTAAACGCCCCCACCTCGTGGCTCAGACGGCCCGCCCAGAGGTGGCCTCCGGTGACCACGGCGGTCATGGGGACGAGAAGGAGGAGACGGACAGACGCACGGTCGTGCTACACTTAGAGCACCCTGTGCAGTGCGAACTTTTGAAAAGGAATCTTGTTAAACGTGAGGGGTGATTTGCAGGTGCGGACGGTTGGTGCCCAGGAGAGACTAGCTTTGGGACTGGGGAGTGAGGTATGGCGGGAACGAAGCCAGTACATGAGCAGGAGACAGTCGTCCGCGCGGAAGCACTGATGGTGAAACAGGTGACGTTGGGTGGCCCTGACGGCAATAAGACGTGAAGGTGATAAGAGTCTGCTCCTTGCTTTCATTTGGAGTTGCACCGATTTTTTTTGGCCCGACGCCCAAAGGATTCCCACTTTGCCCTAAAAGTCAGAAAGCCTTTTCAGAAGTTTGGGGATGAAGAATGAGCACTTCTTGTGTCTTCCTTGACAAACAAGGAGCGATCTTCTATCACTAAATTCACACTCTGTTTTTAAAACTATATTTGCAGCATGTAAATCCGATCATGATTTGGTGGCCGATGAATAGAAGGGGGTGGAATAAATGTATTGCTGTTAGATTGGTTTCTGCAGTAAATGAGGGGGAAATTGTATTAATATGCTATGCAAAATTACTTCGCTGGGTGAGGATAAGTGCATATAAAGAAAAGAGCAGCGATGAAGATGTTTAAAATATAAGTAGTATGGTGAAAAGACATCGTGGAAATGAAGATAAGCGTGCAAATAGTCCCCAATCAATTGGTTGTGGGGCGTGGCATGCACGAAGGAAGGCGAGCGAGAATTCTTCCGGCTGCCCTGCAAGGTGGAAGGCTCTGTGGCCCTCTGCCAGAATGCTAGTTGGGCTGTGGGTACGTTTCTGGTTGGTCTTCATTAGCCAGGCCAAGCCGCGTGGAGGCAGTTCATCTGGGGCAATGACAGGATCCGTAGTTCCTCTGATACTTGGTGTGGTTTGCATCACAGTAGCTGTAAGTACTGGAGCTCCACGACCATCAGGTGGACGTGCCTGGAGGAAACCTGGGGTCTGGCACAAGCAGACAGTGCTAGTTCCAGTGATTCCTCGCAGGGCGGGCGCTGTGACAGGGCGCGGGGTAAACGTGTCCCGGGCAGAGGGAGCAAAGTGATGGGGTATTCAGGAGCCCCCTCATTGTAGGAGAACAGCAGCAAGGGCCATGGGGCCTGTGACAGAGGTGAAGTCCACCTCGTGGGGTTTTGACCCACCTATGCGAGCCTTCCAGCTGGTCACAGAATTCAAGGGTCAGAGTATGGTCCCAGGTGAGCTACTACTAGATTGAGTGAGCCAAGCGAGCTTCGATGTGCATCGTTGCCACCAAGAAGGGGGGAGAGGCTACATGTGTGTCAAAGAACAAGCATGTAAACCGGTATTGAATCGCCCACTTCGTTTCCTCGAAGAGCAATAATGGTTGATGTTGGAATTCTGTCTGCTTCCAATAACATGTGAACTAAGGGAATTCGGTGGCTGAAAGTGTTAAGGGTAAAAGATGGTCGGGGAACTAGCACAGAAATGCATGTTTTGCTTTGTTGTTCATGTGAAGGATGCTTCCAGAAGGTGAAATTGCCTAGTGATAACTGTGAGTGGGAGGAGTCACGGTGAGAATTGCCTAGTGATAACTATCAGTGGGAGGAGTCACGTGGTGAGAATTACCAAGGATGCCCATAGAGGTTCAGAGAAAAAGAAGATAGATACATCTAAATTTGGATCAAAGGAGTAAATGCAAATAAGCTGATTAAACTGTACTATTGATTCATGTTATATTATGTTCAAAATATCATGTTAGATGAAGAAGTCTAATTATGGGAAACATAACTAAGCACTAAAAAAGCTTTAAGTGTTGTCCATAATCTAACCTATATGAGTTAGCTTCTATCGCTAGAAGAGAGGATTCGTGCAGCGTAACATGCAGCTAAAGCGTAGAGGAGAGTTGGCCTAGTGAGAGATGTCGGTTTAGAGCTGAGTGGTGCTGCAGAGCGTGGTGAGTATATGACACCTTGAAGACATAAAAGGGGTGGCATGAAGTGTGCGTGGCAGATTCAAAGACCTAACAAAGATATAAGGTATGTTCAAATTACATCACTATCAGTGGGGGACATATTGGTAATTAGGGTCTATTCATAATCTGATGAGTGTGTCATTTTTTATGAAACTAATTACCATATTCAATACATTCTAGAACTTTGGAATATATTCACATGTAAAGGCTAGAGCTAAATGTGAAATTGGGAAAGAAGTAACAATTAGGACACTGTCGGTGAGAGGGGAGTTGAGCTGAACCCATAGCAACACACACATGTGTGTGGGGGGGTGACTGTCTCTGTCCCAATGTTTAGTTGGAGTCAAACTGCAGCCAGCTGCCAATAAGGAATTAATACAAAGTAATTGTTAGATGAAGTTTTTGATTCTTGGCGAAATCTAGAGCTAGCTGATTGGAATTCAGTTGTACTGGTTATCCTACAAGAATGCGACCTTCATCCCTAAATCGGGACATAAGGGAATAATCTGTCTCCATATGGGAAGCGACCGTAGGAGACAGCAGCTTCAAAGCCACAGTGTAGTTAGAAGTAGACACAGCAGTTGCCGTGAAACAAATAAAGCATTTGGGCAGTAATTACACGAGGCCTGGCACCCCTGGTGCTATAAAGAAAGTTGAACTGCAAGCTCATCAGAGATTGGAAATGAGGCTTCAGAGTCACAGGAGGCTTGGAGAAGAGAGGAGACAGACCTAGAAAAATAGGACTCGGTAGTGCGTGAATGAGTCACTTGTAACTTCCTTCTCTGAGTTCGTGATGAAGTCAAGGACGAAGTATTGAATGTTGGAGGTCAGCAGTCGATGGGCCGGGGCTAAGCCAGCGTGACCATGTGCTCCGAAAAAGCCCGGGGTGGGGAGCCTTCTGAAGTGACGCAGAAGGTGGTGCCACAGTGTAAACAGACGCTTTTGGACAAGAGGTGCGTTACCTTCTCATATAATATCACCTTGTCACTGGGATGTAGTGAAGGTCTCAGAAGTTACTCCTACTTAGCAGAAGTGTTAAGAAGCTAGAGGCGTAGTACTAGGCCCGAACCCGTAAAGAGTCGGTGATTGTGGGGAAGGGTCGATGGGGCATGCCCCTGAGGTGAGAGTTACACTCTAATTCTAGAAGGCTGCTGCTAGCTTAGTTTCTCGTGGCTTTAGAGTATAGAGGCCAAACAGGTTTCAGAGTGTTTGAGTGGTACTGTTTGCAGTACAAGTCGTATACGGCAGTGGTTTGACCCCCACGTGGTGGAGCATTGACACACAGTCAGTAAGCCTGGTCGCGTCGAGGAGCAGCGCCTCCATGCAGGGGACCAGGGAGAGAGTCGGTTTTAAACCCTGTGATGCGATGGCTCATGAGCATCGAGCACCTTCTGGTGACATTCCTGTAGATCTCTGCTTCTCAGAGGTGACGATCTTCAGGTTTGAGAAGCTCACTTGATGGACTTCTATGAGTGGAACTTTAGGCTAGGAAATTCGGGATAGTGGTAATTCCCCTATCACGGAAGGCTCCTTCAGCTCAGTATATAAAGAGTGCGCAGTGACGGAAGGAGAACGAGAGCCATCGTGTTCAGTAAGCTCGTTCAGTGTTTCCGTGTCTTGGGCATCTATTGTGCTAGTGTAAGTGAGTGAGCTGTAAGTATAAGTGAAGTAATATCTCCAACTAGAGAGCTCAGAAAACACTACTAAAGAAGTGCCATCATTGAAGACAAGACATTCTAGGGGGATGAGGTCTTTTGTAATCCCCATCGAAAGGCTAGTCCCGTGGATAGGAAGGATTTTAGCCTGTACTTCAACTCTGACAATGTTGAGCAGTGATTCTACTAATGTCTCAGGTCAAGAAAGTCCTGGTGCTTATGGGGTGGATGGAAACTAACTTGAGGGGGATCCGTACACCCTTTCTTGGGGCTTAAGCTTTGACTAAATCGATTCCTCAGATGTTTGATACAGTCGAGGGCGGCATTTGGTTCCTGCACTGTTAATTACAGTTCATTCTACTGTTGTGACTTCACATTGCAAGCAAAAGCTGCTCAGTTGGTAAGGTCATTCAGATGACTGCTGTGTGAGAGAGAAAGGAGCCTATGGGAGATCAGGTGTTTCCCCCAGTCGGCGTGCAGAGTCTGAAGAACCGTGTGGCCTCCCTGGACGCCCAGGACACGGTGCAGGCAAAAGTGTCCGTGCCTGCAGATGTAACAGGGCCGTGGGTTTGGGCTCAGGTGGAGCTTCATAGAGAACCTGCGACTAGCGGAGCTGTAATCAGCGATGAGGCCTCTGTCATAGTGAGGACAGCCGCTCTTGCTAAAACGTAGTCTCATAGAAATCGACGTCTAAGGATGAGTCAGCTCATGTAATGCCCCAGAGTCCCAGAGTGAAACCTAAAGCCCGTCATATAGCAGGTGCTCATTTACTATTTGCTGTATGCAAGGCAGTGAATCTGCTCACCATGGTGACTCCCGTGGGAATGGCAGTCGTTGGTGCGGCAGATGTGAAATGGTCGAGGGTCTCCATCCCCTCCGCCTGTAAAGACGTGAGGGCTGGTAGGAGTAAGCCAAGGAACCCGACTGATGTTGCATGCCATTGAGGTCACTGGGACCCCAGCGAACAGGCCCTTGCCCGGTCCTGTGCCATCTGGACAAGCATTCCTGAGCTGGAGCGCGTGGCTGCAGCCACGGGGCCAGTCCAGCTCAGACAGGGCCTTCCTCTACGACGCTGGCCCTCCGCCTTCCTAAACAAGATGTCCTTCCCCAGGGACTGGACCCTCCTGACCCCATGCCCAAGGGTGAAGTCTTCCCACCCTTACCTCTCAGGAGCACTCTGGCCTCACTTAAAAAAAAAAATCATTTTATTAGGGCTCATACAACTCCTATCACCATCCATCCATCCATCCATTGTGTAAAGCACATTTGTACATTCGTTGGCCTCATCATCCTCAAAACGTTTGCTCTCCACTTATGCCCCTGGCATCACCTCCTCTTTTTCTCCCTCCCTCCCCACTCCCCCCTCCTCATGAACCCTTGATAATTTATAAATTATTAGTTTGTCATACCTTACACTGTCCGATGTCTCCCTTCACCCACTTTTCTGTTGTCCGTCCACCAGGCAGGAGGTCCATGTAGATCCTTGTCATTGGTTCCCCCTTTCTAACCCGCCCTCTCTCCACCCTCCCAGCATCGCCACTCACACCACTGGTCCTGAAGGGACCATCCGTCCGGGATTCCCTGTGTTTCCAGTTCTGATCTGTACCAGTGTACATCCTCTAGTCTAGCCAGATTTGTAAGGTAGAATTGGGATCATGATTGTGGGGGTGGGGGTATGGAGGGCAGAGGAAGCATTTAGGAACTAGAGGAAAACTTTTATGTTTCATCGTTGCTACACTGTACCCTGACTGGCTCGTCTTCACCCCGCGACCCTTCTGTGACGGGATGTCCAATTCAGCTCTCACTTTTTTTTATTATAATCATTTTATTGGGGCCTTGTACAATTTTTGTCACAATCCATACATCCATCCATTGTGTCAGGAACATACGTACACTTGTTGCCATCATCATTCTGAAAACATTTGCCTTCTGCTTGAGCCCTTAATACCTGCTGCTCATGTTCCCCTTCCCTCCACACTCCCCCTACCTCATGAACCCTTCATCATTCATAAATTATTATTATTTTCTCATAGATTACTCTGCCCGACGTCTCCCTCCGCCGCCTTCTCTGCTGTCCCTCCCCCAGGGAGGAGGCTATACATAGATTCTTGTAATCAGTTCCCCATTTCTGCCCCCACATTCGCTCCACCCTCCAGGCATCGCCACTCTCACCACTGGTCCTGGAAGAGTCATCTGTCCTGGATTCCCTGTGTTTCCAGTTGCTATCTGTACCTATGTATATCCTCTGGTCTAGCCAGATTTGTAAGGTAGAAGTGGGATCACGATAGTGGGAGGAGGAAGCATTTCAGAACTAGAGGAAAGTTATATGTTTCATGGTTACTACCCTGCACCCTAACTGGCTCATCTCCTCCCCTCAAACTTTCAGTAAGGGGTGTCTGGTTGGCTACCCATGGGCTTTGAGTCTCCACTCTGCACTCACTCCCATTTTCAATGATAGTATTTTTTTGTTCCTTGATGCTTGATACCTTATCCCTCCGACAGTTCGTGGTCACACAGGCTGGTGTGTATCTTCCATGTTGGCTTTGTTACTTCTGAGCTAGATGGCCACTTTTTTATCTGTGAGCCTTTGAGACCCCAGATGCTATATCTTTTCATAGTTGGGTACCATCAGCTTTCTTCTCGACATTTGCTTGTGCAGACATTTGTCTTCATTGGTCATATCAGGGAGGTGGGCATCCACTGATATGATTTTCGGTTCTTTGATGTCTGATAACTGGTCCCTTCTACACCTCATGGTCAGCCAAGCTGGTGGCCTTGTTCCACGTGGGCTTTGATACTTCTCAGCTAGATTGCAGCATGGGGTCTTCAAGCCTTTAAGACCCCCAGACCTATATCTTTTGATAGCCTGGCACCGTCAGTTTTCTTCACCACATTTGCTTATGCACACATTTTTCTTCAGCAATGCTGTCGGGAAGGTGTGCATCCTGGAATGCCAATTTAATAGAACAACGTATTCTTGCATTGAGTAAGTGCTTGAGTGGAGGCCCAATGTCCATCTGCTGCCTTAATACTAAACCTATGAATATATGCACATAGATCTGTTTCCTCACACTCATACATATTTACATGTGCATTCCAGTCTTTAGGCCTCTACCTAGTTCTTTCCTCTATTTCCTTTCACTTTCCTCTTGTCCACTATCATGCTCAGCCTTCATTTGGGTTTCAGTAATTTCTCTCGGTTACCTTGCCCTTGCTGAATCCCTACCAGGCCACTCACACCTTCCTTGCTACTGATTTTGGATCACATATTGCTCCCCTGTCCCTGGGTTGGTCGGCACCACCTCCTTGCCCCCTCCTCCCTCTCTCCTGTGTCCACCCGGAACCATTGGTCCCATTGGTTTCTCCTCCAGACTATTCATCCAGTCTGTCTTATCTAGATAGATCTGTAGAGAGAATAATATGCACCAAAAAGCAAGTCATAGCTAGATAGGCAATGAGTGAGAACACAGCTATGACAATAAAAAAGGAAACCAATTACCCATAGAAGAATAAATTCATTAAAAGAAAAAAAATTTTTAAAGAAAGAAAAACCTGTAAATAGATCAAGATCTGATTTAATCTCTAGGTGTGTCATTCAGTCAGGTCCAGTAAGAGTATGTTCAGATCTAGCCGTAGAAACGATGAAGAGGAGGAGGGAATGGAGTAACATATTCAAAAAATTGAAGGAAAACAACACAAACACAAGAATACTTTACCCAGCCTAATTATCTGTTAAGATAGATGGAGAAGTAAGAGTCTTCCCAGACAGGGACAACCTCAAAGAATACATAAAACGAACCCCAGCCCTACAAAAGATTCTTGCGGATCCAGTATGGGAAGACGATCAACACTCACCGAGGGCAAATAAGAGACCATCACACAGAACAACTCCACCCATAGGGAGACAAAGAGGAAACAGCCCCCAGGATAGCATCAGCTCAGTAGTGGAATGAAGGCAAACATAAACCACACACAATACAAGCAGAGAAGATAGGTAGACAGGAAAATATCAAACACAAAAGGTACAAGATGACATCACAGTGTCTACAGATAGATATAATAACACTGAACATCAATGGCCTGAACTCAGGCATTAAAAGGAAGAGGCTAACAGACTGGCTCAGGAAACATAACCCATCGATCTGCTGCCTCCAGGAGACTCATCTCAAGCTCTCAGACAAAAACAGGTTGATAATTAAAGACTGGAGAAAAAGATACCAAGCAAACAGTAATGCAAAAAAGGCAGGGGTAGCGATCTTAATATCTGACCAAACTGGCCTCAAGATACAGGCCATACCAAGAGACAAGGAGGGGCACTCGAGAATGCCCAAGGGAACAATAGACCAAGAACCAGTGAGTATAATAAACATACATGCACCTAAGGAGAGACCTGCGAAACTCGTAAATCAAATAGATACTCCAAAAAATGAAAAAATAGATCACAGGCTCAACAATTATAGTTGGTGACTTTAATAAACCACTCTCTGATAAAGACAGATCATTGGGAAAGAAACTCAACAAGGAGGCTCCAGATCTAAATAGCACAATTAGACAACTTGACTTGATAGGTATTTTCAGAGCTTTCCACCCACATGCAAATTAATTCACATTATTTTCAAACCCACATAGGACATATTCAAAAAATAGACCACCTGCTGGGACACAAGTTGAACTTGAGTAAATTCAAGCACATAGAGATCATACAGATCTCTCTCTCTGATCATTGTGTGTCATAAAGCTGGAAATCAACAGAAGGACGGTGAAGAAAACAATGGTCAACAACTGCAGGAGGAACAGTCTCCTATTACTAAAGGAGTGGGTATTGACCCAGATCAGAGAAGAACTCAGGAAGTTTCTAGAAACCAGTGAGAACGAAAATACGAAGTACCAAAACCTGTGGGATGCAGCAAAGGCATTTATCAGAGGAAGGCTGCTAGCGAGAAACGCACACATGAAAAAGAAGAGACTCATAGATGATATGCTGACACAAAACTTACATCAATTAGAGCAGAGTCAACAGCTCTCCCTTTTTCCAGAAGGATTGGTCCGCCCTTTTAGCAGTGTGTGGTCCTTTCCGTCGCCGTCTCCAGTACCACAATCCAAATGCATCCATGTTGTTCGGGCTTCTTTATTCAGGGTTCAACTTTCACAGGCAAAAGAGGCCTTTGAAAATGTCATGACTTAGGTCCTGTGTACCGTAGCCCGCCACGTCACATCTTTGCTTCAAGACGTCTGGTGCGGCAGAGTGACCCAATGCCTTTGGATTCCCTGACTGCTGCTTCCGTGAGACCTGATTGTGGATGCAAGCCAGATGAAATCCTTGAGAACCTGAGCTTTGACTCCATTTGGCTTGGTGTTCCTGATGGGGCCGGTGGGAGGACTTGGGTCTTGTTGACAGCACATTCAGGTGCACACTGAGGGCGGCGGCGCTGCTGCTACCAGCAAGTGCTTCATGGCCCCGCACTCGCAGCGAGCTTGGCCGTGTCATGTGCCTAGCGCACGTTAGGAGTCAGCCTTCCTCCAATCCTGAGGACACACTCTTCTCCACATAAGCCGCTCCGCTGATGGTTTGCTCCGCACACAGATGAAGGACGTGCGGGAGGACACAGCCGGGTGGCACCTTTCCCTGATGTCAAAGCATGCAGCAGTCCCCTTTTCTCTCTGGACACCTGTCTCTGGATCCGTGTACAACATCCACATGAGCACAATGGAATGTTAGGATGGTGTTCCTGTTCCTCTCAAGGCTATCCATACTTTGTGATGATCCACACCTCCAAGTTCCTTGGCATAGTCAACGAAACGCAAGTAAGTACTCTTTGGCATCCTCTGCTCAGAGCCAAGACCCACGTGACAGCTGCAGTGGTCTGACTTGTCCCATGTCGTCTTCGGTGCCAGCAGGAGCCTCTGGCTGTTCCCCGTCAGGGGGCTGCTGCAGCCCTTGTTGGATGCTCTGTAGCTGACTTTGCCGTGGACTTCAGGCCAGTGATCTTGTCCCGTACCTTGAGCCTTCCGTTGAGTCACCTTTCTTGGGAACTGCTGACGAACCTGGGTCTCTTTCAGTCTTAGCTGTCTTCCACATGTTCCGGCAGAGAGAGTCAGTGCTGCCTTCCAGTGCGTCCTCAGCCTCTTGAGAGACTCCCCTGGTGCTCCATCAGTTCCCGGAGCTGTGTTGTGGCTAAGGATGTCAGTGCCCGTGAACTTCTTCCTTGAGGCCCATTGCTTCTTGCTCATGTTCTAACTCCGGACATGGCAGAATATGGACTAGCACGTTTGCTGAGGAGACACTGTAGTCTTTCCATCTTCTCTTGGTATTGCCCGTACCAGTCAGTGTTTTGGCCACAGCATCTTGCCATCAAGTCATGGATTTGTTGTTGTTGTTCGGCGTACAATATGCTGCAGACGTGTTTCCATTTTGGTTTTCTAACTCTGGGTCATTAGAAGAGATCCCTTTGTCTTCCAGCTCTGCCTTTGAAAGGTTCTCATAAAGGCTCATGAGGGAGGGGGGAGCAGGGAGGGAGGGGGCAAAAAAAGAGGAACTGATGCGGAGGGCTTGAGTGGAGAGAAAATGCTTTGAGAGTGATTAGGACAAAGAATGTACGGATGTGCTTTATACAATTGATGTATGTATATGTGTGGATTGTGATAAGAGTTGTATGAGCCCCTAATAAAATGTAAAAAAAGTAAAGTAAAAAAAATGATTAGGGCAGGGAATGTACAGATGTGCTTTGTACAATTGATGTGTATATATATGTATATATATATATACATATAAATGTATGGATTGTGATAAGAGTTGTATGAGCCCCTAATAAAACGTTTTAAAAAAAAAAAGAAATGTTCACGGCTGCTCTCTGCCTTCATCCGTTCTTCTGAGAGTATGAGCGGGAACTGTGCAGTGCGGGGGTCCACTGTTAGACCGGAGGGTTCCATGACTGGCACAGCTACAGAGTCTGAGGAGCCCCAGAGTTTCAGCAGGATCCCAGGCAGTAGGCTGCACGAGGTGGGACTCTGAGGTCAGCCTGCCACCGTGTCTGTGGTCAGCCTGCCTCTCTGCTGGCTCCTGGCTGAAGCGTTTCTCCCAGAAGGTTGTGGCCCAGCGACCCGAGACCCCTGAGGAGGAGTACTGGCTTTGCCCCTACTGGCCCTGCCTGAGCGGCGCCCTTCACCTGGGAGGATACGCCTTTGCTGCACAGACACCTGGGGCTGGGAGGTTGAGTTGCTATGCTGGAAGCAGCTCTGGGAGACTGCAGAGGGGCACCCATGGGCCTGTAAGGAAGGTGATACAGGCCCTTCCAGCACGCTGGCATGAGCGTGGAGAAGGGTCACAGGTGCTGGCAACACAGCCAACGCCACCCCTGGCCCTGAAAGTGTCCTGGATCAGGGAAGGACTGTTGGAAGGGGAGACATGTGGCGTGGCTGGGCTGCCAGAGAAGGCATCTGACTGACCCCAGGAGGCAGGCCCCCACTAATGGGACACTGGTTTCCTCTCTTGCAGCAGAAGCTCCATCTGGACACGATGACCCTCTTGGTCTTGCTTATGGTCGTGGGACTTCCTCTGGGAGAGTCCAGTCTTACCAGGTCCACGGTTGAAGCCAACGTCACAGAGCCACCAGTGGAGACCAACTTCAGCCAGGCACTGATGAAGACCATCCTCGCCCAGCCCCTGGTGGAGAACAAGCTCACGCTGTCCCTGATGGAGACCAGCGTCAACCAGTCCCCAGTGGAGACCAGCGTCAACCAGTCCCTGGTGGAGACCAGCCTGAACCAGTCCTTGGTGGAGCCTAGGCTCCTGGTGACGTTTACCCCAGGCGGTCCCTCTCGTTGTAAGTCTCAGCCTCGGGCTGCCCAGACAGGGAGGAGAATGTTCCCGGAATTCTCATAGATTGTGGCCATGATCATGGGATTCTCCTGTCCGTGCAGTCGGGCTTTCCAGGCCATGTTTGGGGGGTTTTGCTGAGCAGAGAGTCCCCACAAAATGCCAGGCCAGGAGGTCAGAGCCAAGGTACACTGAGCAGGGCCCGGGCCTGTCAGGAGCAGCCCCACTCCCCTTGGTGAGCAGATCAGAACAGATCTGGACCAGGTGGTGGCATTGTGCCCTGAGACTGCCCCAGCAGCAGGGTGAGGGGGGTGTCCATTCACCTAGCCTGCCATCGGCATACGGGGGACGCCTCCCTGAGGGGAGCTCTCCAGGGGCTGGTTTCCCGAGACTTGACCACATTGCTCCTCTCTCCCCCCTAGGGTCCTTCAATGTGTCCTGCCATGCGTGTACCAGTATGAACAACTTTGCTTGCCCACGAATCATTGAATGCCCGTATCACACACGGCGATGCATGATTGTCTCCATTCGTAAGTACCTATAGGTAGGGCTCTGTAGGGAGTGTGGTGGCCCAGGCCTGTTTACCCAGCACAGGCTCCGTCTTTACACAGCCAGGCGTACTGCCGGCAGTACATGTCGCACAGGGTCTGACCTGTGTCCTGGCAGAGCCGGAAGCCTGGGCATGGCTCCTCAGGCTGTCTGTCCCTGTCGGGGGGTCACGCCGGTTCCACCAAAGGACTCCATCCTGACCTTTCCAGAGAGCTCCACGGAGGCAGGCCAAGGACAGGGCCCAGCACCAGCCCCGAGAGATCCTAGCCCCGGCCGGGCGTGGCGGGGTCAGGACACAGCCTGACCTTGCTTCTCTGAGGGCTCTTCCTCTGTGAGAAGGAAGTCATGGGACCGGAGATTGTGTGCCACGGGACCAGGGGGCACGGTGGCCAGGCCCAGGGCAGTTGTTGCAGATAACCTAGACAGGGGCTCTTGGGGCCTGTGCTCTAGTGTCTGTGACCGTTTACTGGTCATCTGTGCCCTGTTCTGAAGTGACAGGTGCTGCGCACAGGGCCCTGGGTGGGAACCATCCTCTGATGGGGCCTCGTCAGGGCACCAGCTGCGTTTTGGACCCTGGCACTTGTGTGGGTTTGGGGGAGCGGCAGGAGGGCTTGCAGGCCAGGGTCTGATGCTGGCCCAGGGGGTGCGGTGTGGTTCCATTTAGGGCTGCTTGAGATCAATCCTGGAACTGTGTCCCCGAGACTCCCCGGCCTAGAGTCCTCTGGGATGTGGTTGACAGAGGTAGTGCTGAGTGAGATCTACACAGTTGGCATACATCAATGACCCTCATCTGGACGGACAGGGAGGCCACGTGGGGGTCACTGGAAGTCCTGGCCTCCCCCAGGCTCAGCACTCTGCTCCATGCCTATCTTTCCTCCCCACTGCCCACCACCCTTCCTAGACCTCCTAGAGAGTCACAGAGGCCTGGTGGAGAAGCTGAAACACATCTGTACAAGAGGTCCCTTCCCAGAGTCCAAGCCAGACAGGCCTCCTGTACGTGACATTCCTGCAGATTGGACGTCTGCCCCCAGTGGACCGCACTGGAGTTCCTCTCTGACCTCAGAGATGGCTCTCCTGCTCAGTGGCCCCTGTATGGATGAGGCCCCTCCTGCCACGGTGTCTGGCCTGAGTGTGCCTGGAGGGACCCCAACAGCACCGGGTTCATTCGGAACCGCAGGCTCTCAGACCCGGGAACCTATGCTTTGTGTTGACTCCTGGGCTCCTGCAGGATGGGTCCCTAAAAGCTCTATGGAAACAGTGAGAAACCGGGGACCAGTGGCTGTGCCACCCAAGCTCCGCTTCCTCTGACCTTGCTCTCATGAGCAAGGTGACAGCCAGGACAAATGAAATTGCCTTCTACCCACCATCAAGGTGGCTTCTGGGAAGCTGACCTTCCTCATTCTCAGCGCCCTCCTCCACACGGGCGCTGCCGTGTGTGCGAACACAAGCCCCAGAGACCCAAAGCACGCATACCCACAGTGTCCAGCATGCAGCACATGAGCAATGGTCACTCTCCAACCCGAGCCTGTCCGCATGGACAAAGGAGAGACTAGCAGAAGCCAATGCTGAGCTAAAGCGCGTTTTGTCGTCCTCTGGGAACTGTTGTCAACAGGGCATTACAAAGAAGCTGTAGGAGCAGATACGGAAGAACTGGACACTCGTAAAGGGCCACAAAGGACCACTCGGAAAGTGTGCCGTGAAAGCTGACCCAGCATGTGGACTCGCTGTCAGAGCCACGTGAAGGCACGAGGAGCTCAATGAAGTCAGAGCTCCAATGAGATGTCGCCCTCGGCAAGCAGAGGCACGAGGGAGGCTTCGGGGGTAAAGGGAGTAGGTGAGAGCCCGTGTCCACTGTGCCGACTGCTCCACCTCCCACGGTTTCTGACGTGAAACTCTCTGGTGGAGGTAAGCTGTCGCCGCGTTGGCTGGGCCGGGCCTTTCAGTGGATGAGCATGCAGAGACCGACTGCTCAGGTGGCAGCTCTGGGCCGGAATGCAAGTGCTCGTTCTGCCTGGCTGGGCAGTGCGGTCAGATGCCAGTACCCCGGACGGGGTGAAGAGACTGCAGTACCTAGCGCAGCAGCAGCAGCGCAGCTGGCAAAGGGCAGCGGCAGTCAATGCAGAAGTCATGATGGAGGCCATGATCGTGTTCACGAGACTCGGGAGAAGGCCCGGAGGTAGAGGAGGAAGAGCAATTGGCCAGAAAAGGAGGCATCCCCCCGCGGGCTTCAGTTCTAGAAGAGGCCACACTGGCCCCTTTGCGCAGCCTTCCTGTGGTGGCACGCCAGGAACACCACTCTCCGCGTGCTGTCCAGGAAGCTTCCCCCGGAGTGGACTGCCGAGCCTGCCTCTGTGGGTGACGGGTCTGGGGAAGCGTCCACCACGTGTGCCGGGAGGCTTCTTGGATCAGGGGCTCAGCCTGCTTTGTGATTGTTGGCAGCTTGCAGGCTCTGGTCAACAGACTCGGCAGATGACCCATTGCTGTGGCTCAGTGTTGACCCATAAGTGCCCCACGGGGGTGCCCAGGCCGTCAGCCTTTACAGAAGCAGAACTGCCTTATTTCTCCTGCAGAGAGGCTGCGGGGCTGGCTCCATGCCTGCTGCCTGGCCACCGCACCATGGGGGCGGGCTCTCTGCAGTGAGTCTAGCCTGTGCCAGTGAAGTGTCTGCAGCCCGCAGTGCAAGTGAAGGCTGTGTCCTCCTGAGAGGGGACCGGCTGCTTTGTGACCCCTCTGGAGGGACTGCACCTTGGAATCGACAAGGCAGGGAACCCTCTGCCCCCAGCCCTGCAGAATCAGGGAGAGCAGCAGAGGGAGGCCACAGCCTGAGGAGAGCTGTGGCCCTGGCCAGTGGCTGAAAGCCCAAGACACGGAGAGGCTACGTCTGGGGCCTGTGAGCAGCCAGACAGAGCCCATCCCGGGGGTGCGAGGGGTGGTAGGTGGTGGTGGGGGGGGTGGAGTCCATCATGGTGGGAAGGGGCTGAGAGCAGAAGGGAGACTTGTCCACATGTGTCTGGATCCTTATTTGTACGTGTCCCCTACTGATTCCCACCCCGGGATGTGCCCTGATACTTGCTAAGCCACTGAATTGCCAGTCTGGGGGGTTGCTGGTGTGAGCCCTGGTTTGAAGGTTTAGTACAGGGGCCAGGTCTGACCTCTACCTCACAGGAACCAGCCTGATCTCCCCTGACAAGAGACAGGTTCCAATCCTGCCCTTTGACACTAGGGCTTCCTCAGAACACTCCAAGAATGGACACTGGAAGGAAGAGCGATTGATCTCCCACCAGGTGTCTGGGCTCAACGTGTTGGGAAGACTGAACTCAATCGAAGGCCCAAGGGGAGGACCCATCCCAAGCCCCTCTCTCAGCACCGAGTGACTTCCCGCACGCCTCATCCTTCCCCCACTGGGAGGCACATCACGCCCACCCGAGCCTGTGTTTTCTCGTCCCCTGATTCTCCGTGGCTCCTACGAGACCCACGTGGGTCTGGCTGGAGCCCATCCTACCCGGACACTTTTCAGGGTTCTGAGGTGGAGGTAAATGTGGCGGGCTGGATGGGACATATGTCCAGCAGAGGCTGTGCTTGGAGCAGGCAGACCCCCCAGTGGGCTTCACCATGATCTCTAAGTCAAGAATCGCGGGCAATGTTGTCCATTTGGGACTCGCATGTGTGTGCAGCTGGGCCCTGGCTGGCTGGGCGGGGTGTACTAGGGGGTTGGTGGGGGGCGCGGCACATTGCCAAATCCAGGCATGACCATCTCTCGTCTCTTCTGTAGGTTTGAACCGTCGTCAGCTCCTCGTCTGGAAGAACTGTGCTTTCAACTGCTCGTTTGTATACCCAAGTGAACAGCCCCCTGAGACACCAAGAAAAATCGCCACAGACACCAGCCTGTATTTTGTGCAGTGCTGCCAAGGTTCACAGTGCAACCACGGAGGACCTACTAATTTTGAGCGGGACATGATTCCCTATGAACCAATTGAGGAGGAGCTTCCTGAAGGCGCCGTGTGTTTGGGGCCATCTGCCTTTGCCCTGAGCCTGGTCTCCATCATCATCAGCGACACACTGACTTGAGGACCTGTTCCTCTTCAGCACTGCCTCAGACTCTGGTCTTGTGTGACCAGAGGCACACCTCTGAGCCTGGCCCTGCTGTGCCACTTCCCCTATCATGGTTCAAGTCTAACCAGGGAATAAAGACGGGCCTGTGAACCACTTGTGTGAGCATTGTCTGCCTGCTCAGACCTGGTCTCTCTGGGCTTACCTTGAGCTTCAGTGTGGGCCTGCTGCTCCTCCTTCCTTCAGAGATGCCGAGCCTTTGTTTTACAAATGGCCCTTCAGCTAAATGCATGCAGTCAGCCCTGCAGGGGTGCTCTCTGTGGGCTGGAGGGGAGCTCAGGGTCACTCTGGTGTCCCAGCTCTGCTCTCCAGTCTCCTGGGTCAGGCCGGGTGCTCAGGGACACCCGGAGCAATAGGGCCTGTCCTGTAGCCAGGTCCTGTGGCCCCGTGGGGTCAGTCTGGGTCTGCAGGAGGAGTTTCTCCCACCCCCCACCCCACCCTGAATGCCTGGCTGCACACACAGCTGAGGGTGAAGGGTCCTGACTCACCTGGTGCTGCAATGGTGTTGCAGGGGGAGTGGGTGGGAGTTGCTGCTGCTGCTCTGCTTGCAGCCTTGCTCAGGACTGCAGCCTGGGCAGGGGGGTTGGGGGGGGGGGCTGAGACTTCAGACCCTCCTGTTTCCTGTTGCTACTGCAGCAATCCCACTCCTGACCGTTCCTCTATGGAGACGAAATGCCTACTCTTTTAACTAGTTTAAAGACTAATCATTTGGAGGGAGGGATTGGTAGGTTCTCTTTCAGTGGTTTCATGATTTCAGAGTGTCACCACTGGCTTAGCAAGAACATTGACACCTTATGCACAGAAACCTTTGCCTGACACAGTCCCACACCACCACTCACCCTCCCAGCTCCCCCTGGCCACCGCTCACTGCCATTGGTCTTCATTAATGGTCCATGTCCACAGGTCCTTGGACATAGGATTGAAGTTTTTTCACATTGCTCCTGACTTCTTTTTTCATGTTTTCAAAGTTTGTCCATATTGTATTATGCATCAGTACTTTAATTCTTTGTGTGTGTGTGTGTGTGTGTGTGTGTGTGTGTGTGTGTGTGTGTGTAGAAAGAAGGAAGTAGTCTCCTCCCCATCATCAGTACTTTAATTCTTTGTGTGTGTGTGTGTGTGTGTGTGTGTATGTAGAAAGAAGGAAGTAGTCTCCTCCCCAAAGATAATATCTCATAAACTCAGAGGGAATATTCACACTGTCCTAGAGGGTCACTATGGATTAGAAATAGCTCAATGGCATTGAGTGTCTGTGTTTATATAGGCACATTTTTTGAAATATAATTTGAATACCATGATTCACTCTACTGAAGTGTGTATTATAATAATATACCCTCAGATGTGGTGGAATAGACAAGTTCACAGGAAATGGATTTAAGGATAAAATATGCTGTCATTTTCACAGTCCATTTTTTGAGTTTTCTAATCCAGTAAATAATCATGTACACCTATATTACCTGAGCTTTTAAAATTGTAGCCATTCTATCAAGTGTGAACTGATATTTCTTTGTACTTTGTACTTGAATTTTTTCATGACTAAAGAGATGTGTCATCTTTTATGCCCTTGATGGCCATTTATCTGTCTTCTTTCCGATGACATCTTTTCAAGTCCTTTGACCATTTTAAAATTGTGTTGTCCCTATTGTCTTTGTTTTTGAGTCATGAGAATTTTTTCTTTCTTTTTTAGCCATGAGAATTCTTTCTCTTGGATGTTAAACTCATCAGAGCGGCGGCTGGTGAATAGTGTGTCCAGTTCTTAGATGGTTTCCACATGGTCGGTGATGCCCGTGGTTTTGACAATGCTTCCTATCTCTCTCAGACACAAGTTTACTTCTATCTCACTGTCGCTTGTAGTGCGATTTTAGCAAACATGGAAACATTTTTAAAGAGTTTTCTCACCACAGATAATTAAAGAGAAACCTCCCTAATTTCATACGTTATACAAATTAAGATCAAATAATTGGAAAATGCTTCGACATAGGAAGTACACATCCAAATAAGTGGCAGAAGGAAATGAAAATGTTTGATCACTCATGGATTATATTAGTTATTTTCAGAATCTAAACAAAGATTCTGAATATTCATACTTTTTTGCTGTAATTTTAACTAAACATCATCCTACTTATATTCTGACTCAAAATGTCTGTTGCAGGAAGTGTTTTTTTTTTTAGCTTTATTGAAAATGTTTTCCCCACTACAGTTGATAACGTTAAAGGAATTCACATTACAGTGCTGATGAAATCTGCTAGCTCCCTTAACACAGCGGTTCTCAATCTATGGGTCGCGACCCCTTTGGGGGTTGAATGACGCTCTCACAGGGGTCGCCTAAGGCCATTGGAAAACGTGCCCCGACCCGCAGGACTCAGTTATTCGAGGGGTTTCCGAGGGGGACTCAGCCTGAAAGAAATGGGCGAGAGAGAGAGAGAGAGAGAGAGGAGCGAGACCAAGCAGATTCTTGTCAAGGTCTCAGTTTATTGCTACACAAGCCTCTTTTTAAAGGGTGAGGCAAACAAAGGAATTCCAAGGGAAGGTTAAAAAAAAGGAAGGGTGGGGGTGTAGAGCACACAGGGCAGGCAGACACAAATCTACAGTTGGAATGTCTGGTGCTGGAGCAGACAAGGGTGGGCCATCTGGTGTTTGTCAGGATAAGATAAGGTTGAGGTGACGTGGCTTTAGCCCTGCCGGGCAGACAGTATGGAGTCGGTTTTGTCAGGCTGATTATGTCCGGTTCCCAACAAAAACGCATGAATATTTCACAATATATAATTACATATTGTTTCGTGATTAATCACTATACTTTATGTTTAATTATGTTCAATATGTAACAATGAAAATACATTGTGCATATAAGATATTTGAATTATGATTCATAACAGCAGGAAAATGACAGCGATGAAGTAGCAACGAAAATAATTTGATGGTTGGGGGGGGGGTCACCACAACATGAGGAAATGTCTGAAAGGGTTGAGGAATTAGGGAGGTTAAGAGCCACTGCTCTGGAATAATGTGCAATGTTCTTTTGTGCTAACCTATTTCACCAAATACACTAACGAGGGACTAGCATACTCAGCATCAATTCAACATGTCAATCTCATGTAATGGTTAACTGTTAAAAATGATTATGTAATTCAGTATAGTTTTTCCACCTTAAAAGTCAACCAATGAAATAAAACACATAAACTTACAGTTGATTTAGTTTCAGGAAAGCACATTTGCTAATGGCAAATGCATTAGTTTTCTCATCTCTTCCCTCAGTCATTGACAGGAATTTTGTAGGCCACCATGTTATTGACTTTGTGGATTGTAGTAGTGAAGGAAGGAAGATGAATCCCAGAATTGATAATGAACTGTGATCCTGATTCTTCCTATTTTTGAGGTACAACCAAATCTTTATCTGTATAAATCAGTGGAGTAGAGGAACAAGAAACTTCCAGCGGTGACAACAATGTTACTGTGGCTGTGCTTTGTCTTGTCACTGAAGGAATTTCATCCTGGACAGCCTTCTGGGATCTTCTCTGTGTATACTGTCATCCTCTGCAGTCGTGTCACACTCAACATCAACTCATCCTAGTTTAAGGACCTCCCCACTGTCAAGATTGAACATGACCACCACAAGCCAATCTTTCAGCTGCTGCACCACATGATGAAGGTATTTCATGAGCTCACGATCAGTAGTCACAATCCATGTGCGTCCATATTTTTGCACTCGAAAGGTTTTAAGTGGATTAAATGCTCTTCATGCCAAATGAGAAGAACTGAGCTACAACTTCAGCGCTTCCATGGAAGGTGATGTCCTGCTCCCTGGCGAGCTGCAATACCATGGCTCAGCCCACAGACAGGGTGCGTGCTTGCACCGGGTAGATAGGTACTGCGGTGTCTGTGGCAGCAGTTCTTTACTACTCCTACAAAAGCTATTCATTTTGAAATATCATTTACTTATTTTTTCATTGATATTTTTCTTTTTAGTCTCATAGGTAAGAATCCAAAGCCAAACCTGAAGTCATGAAGATTTACTCAAATGTTTTCTTTTTAAGAGTCTTAGACTTTTCAGCTCTTACATTTAGGTCTTGAGCTATTTGAGTTAAGTTTTATACATGGCGAGAAAAAGGGAGTCAAGATAGCATCCAGGTAGGATCATCTGCCTGGTTCTCCTGCTGTTAGACCAGAACATTAAGAGGTAAGGAGGCCAATGCTGGAAGGCTGGTTGCTAAAATAGGATCTGGTTCAGACCTCCCCCATTTATTGTCACCCATGAAGCAATTTGAGAACTGACTGAAATACTCCAAGTTCACTGCATCTACTTAACTCTTTGCCAGCTCCAGCAGGACAGCATCAGCCACCCCTTCCTGCATCCTAGACCCAGAGCAAGAAGTAATTTCCCCGGCTGCTGTCTAAAAGTGGTCATAATCCCAGGCTCACAGAGAGCCTCAGAGAGCTAGCCACAAGACCTCACACTGGAGTTCCCCCTGCTGCTATATGTCCTGCCCCTGCAGTCTAGAGCTTTGCAGCCTCCATCTCCAGCCAGGAATGGAGTGATATCAACCACCCCCTTTCCACCTCTCCCCAGCTTCATGCCTGGCAGTGTGGGTAGCAATGGATAATTAGACAATAATTTGCAGCAATTGAAGAGCTGCTGGGATATTTTCCTGTGACAGAACTCAGTCCCCATAGCACAACGGGATAGAGCCAGGAGTGACAGGAGTGCAGCCTGGGGTGAGTTCAGATCCATTTAGCTCCAAACCCACTCTGCTAAACTGATCTCCCTTCCCTGGGGGACAGCATAGCACAGCTCCAATACCAGGGTACCCCACAAGTCCGTTAGAAAAAGGAAACAAAAATTTTTAAACACTTCCAATTCCAGGCTGTGGTTCTCTGGGTAACTTGGAATGTAAGCCTACAGAACTCTGTCCATTAGCATTACATTAACATAACAAAGTGGCTAAAACACTAATCTTTAGAGCACTACTTAGGATTTTAACATAGCAAAACAAGAAAAGCCAACAGGTGCTGATAGCCACAGCCCAAGGCAAAAGCTGGGTCTACCAGTTTGGGACTCCACAGAATGTTTTTAAAAGACTGCAAATCTATCTACATATTACCCCCTCCCTGGGGGATGGACAACAGAAAAGTGGGTGAAGGGAGATGTGGGACAGTGTAAGACATGACAAAATAATAATTTATAAATTATTAAGGGTTCATGAGGGAGGGAGGGAGGGGAAAATGAGCGGATACCAAGGGTTCAAGAAGAAAGCAAATGTTTTGAGAATGATGATGGCAACAAATGTACAAATGTGCTTGATACAATGGATGGATCTATGGATTGTGATATGAGTTGTACAGGCCCACAATAAAATGATTTTTTAAATAATGAAACAAAACAAAAAAATTACAAATTGTGGCCTGGCAGACCAGACAAGGCCCCTTAATGTGCTGCAGTCCCGTCCCAAGTGGCCCGTGGCATACCTACAGTCACCTGCCTCAGCCTAGACTCTGAGACCCCCCACTGCCAGCAGCCACTGAGTCACATAGGCCCCCTGCCTACAAAGCAGTCCAACCCACCACCATAGTAGGCCACAGGTAGTCCTCAGAAACACTCTTACCAGCCACACAGAGAAAGAACTCAGGGATCCTTGGTCTCCCAGAAACATGATGCCCAGTTTTCCCAAAATGAAACGCTATCAGCAACATACCTACACACCCTCACCAAGAGAAACACACAACAGCAGAGGGAGTCATAACCCTAACAATGCTAACAGCAGAAGCAGACGTGGGTCTGCACAGAAATCCTCAAAGTGCTGCTTGGAGCAGTACAGGATATGAAGGAAGCAACACAGAATAAGGATGCAATGATAGGGGAGATGAAGTCCATACACCAAAGGCAAATAATACAAGAGCTAATGGATGAGGTAACAGACGTAAAACACAAGATCACAGACCTCACCAACAGACTAGAAGACGTGGATGGACTTCAACAAACAGAAAGACAAACAAGATAATCAAAGAGACGGATCAAGGACAGATGCTATGAAGAGGAACAATAATCGAACAATTGGTCTACCAGAACAAAATACACTGAAGAAATCAATAACTTATTTAGTGAGGGAATTTGTGAAAGCCAACTTCCCCACCTTAATGAATGAGAATCAGACACTTGTACAGGAAGCAGAGAGGACACCAATTAGATGAAATCCCAGGAAGAACTCACCAACGCACATAATAGTTAAATTATCCAACTTTGAGGAAAAAGAAAAATTTAAGAGCAGCAAAGGGGAAAATAGCAGTCACATATAATGGTGATCAGGTAAGAAACTGCTCAGAAATATCAGCAAATACCATGAAGAGGAGGAGAGAGTGGAGTAACATCTAAAAGCTGAAGGAAAAACACATCAGCCTGAGAATCATCTACCCTGCCAAACTATTAAGCTAGATGGTAAGGTAAGACTTTTCCAAGACAAGGAAAAAACTCAAAGAATACACCTTAACCTCCCTGGTGGTCATCGCAAGTGTGGCTCGGGTAAATGTTAAATGTCAGAAGCGGTAACCCCGAGTCAGACTCAGGATTACACTGCAGAGAAGTCCCTTAAGGAACCTCAAATTACAGCAACACAGTCCATGGGTTAGGTGTCCCACAGGTAGTGTAGCTTGCAAATTGAGTCACAGAACAAGCAAGGCCGCCTCACACTGGTCCAATGATCAAAGAGCAAGAGACAAGAAAGGCGAGGCTTGCCAAGCCATTTATCTCTCCACAATTCAATTAACAAAATTATTGACATAATTAGACTGCCGGGTAGGTTAAGACACCCAACTCTGTGGAAAACCTTGCCAACTCACTATGGTCAGAAGAACAACATCCACCAAGCACAAGCTGGAGACCACATACAGCCCAACTCCATGCAGAAGCCAATGTGCCAAAAACAACTACCATGATGACATGGCCTCAGAGGGGAAAGAATGAAGCCCTATGCACAAACACAGCACACTGATATGCACTGATACGACGGGAGATAGGAAAACATCCAACGTTAAAGGGATAAGATGACAGCAATGAATCCACAGATGGTGAAAATAACTCAGAACGTTAAAGGCCTCAACTCGCCCATTAAAAGACAAAGGTTAGCAGACTGCTCTGAAAACATAACCCATTAATCCAAGAGACACGTCTTAACTTCAGAGACAAAAATATAGTAAAAATAAAAGGCTGGTGGAAAATATACCAGGAAAATGGCAACTTAAAAAATCAGACATTGCTATCCTAATCTCTGACAAAAGTGACCTCAAGGTGCAAATCATAAAAAGAGACAAGGATTGGCACCCTATAATGCTCCAAGGATCAGTAGACCAGGAACCAGTAAGTGTAATGAATATATATGCACCTAATGAGATACCCGTGGAATTTGTCAGATTATTTAAAAGATTAAAAAAAGAAATCACAGATTCAACAATCATAGTAGGTGACTTTAATACACAGCTATCAGAGAAAGATAGATCACTGGGAAAGAAGCTCAGCAAGGAGGCTACAGAGTTAAACACCAGAATTAGGCAACTGTACCTGATAGACATTTATAGAACTTACCATCCAAACGCAAAAATAAATTCACATTATTTTCAAATGTGCATGACTCATTTTCTAAAATTAACCACATGCTGGGACACAGGTAGAGCCTGAGTAAATTCAAACACATAGAGATTACTCAAATGTCCCTCTCAGATTACCACTCCATAAAGCTGGAGAACAATAAAAGGAAGACCAGAAAACTAAGGGCAAACAATTGGAGGATGAATAATGATCTTCTGTGACATGAATGGGTACAGGCCCAGAGTAGAGAGGAAATTAGAAAGCTTCTAAAAACTAATGAGAATGAGAATACACCATACCTAAACGTATGGGATACAGCAAAAGGAGTTATCGGAGGAAGCTTGATGGCAATAAATGCATATATGAAAAGGGAAGAGAGACTTATGACTGATGTGGTATCACAAAACCTCCAACAACTAGAATAGAATCAACAGAACAACCCCTCTAATAGCAGAAGAAAAGAAATAATAAAAATCAGGGAAGAGAGGGAAAAATCACGGCAGAGTTAAATGAGTGGTAAAACAAGAAAACAATGCAAGAAATTAATGCAGGAAAAAGCTGGTCCTTTGAAAGGATCAACAGAATGGACAGACCACTGGCAAGCCTAACCAAGAAAAGGAAGAAGCAAAAAATCAATAGCCAGGATGAGGGATGCGATGAGACCCCCAACAAGATTAAAGGGATAATCACAAAGTAAGTCTGTACTCCAATGAATTCAGCAGTGTAGAAGACATGGACCAATACTTGGAGAAACAATTTCTCCCTAGATTATCCCAGATAAAATTCCAGAACCTCAACAGACCCAGAGAAAAAGAACTAGATACGGTTATCAAGAAACTACCAACGAAAAAACTCCTGGACCAGATGGCTTCACAGGAGAATTCTACCAAGCATCCAGGAAGAACTGACACTGCTCCTCCTCCACAAATTATTCCAGAACATAGAAAAAGATGGCCAACTCCCAAACTCATTCTACGAAACCAGTATAACTTTGATACCCATACAGGACAAGGCTCCCACAGGAATAGAGAACTACAGACCGATATCTAATGAACACAGATGCAAAAATCCTTAACAAGATATTGGCTAATATAATATAAAAGTAATAAAACATGTAAACCATCATAATCAGGTGGGATTAGTCCAATGATTCAGGAATGGTTTAACATTTGAAAATTATTCACCACGTTGATAAGAAAAAGTATAAGAATCACATGATAATATTGAGAGTTGTAGGAAAGGCATCTGACAACATCCAACACCCATTCCTAATTAAGACACTCAAGAAGATAAGACTGGTAGGAAAATACCTCAAGTTAATACAAGCTATCTACGAAAAGCCAACAGCCAACATCATACTCAATGGAGAAAAGATTAAAACAATCCCACTGGAAAAGGGGACCAGACAAGGATGCCCTTGTCCCCTTTTCTATTCAACATCGTACTGGAGGTCCTAGCTAACAACATAAGGCAGCGGAAGGATATTAAAAGTATCCAATTGGGAGATGGGGAGGTGAAACTATCTCTATTTGCAGATGACTTGATTCTATGCATTAAAAATTCCTCAAGCTCCACAACAGGAATACTGACAGTGATCGAGAATATGGAAGAGGGGCAGATAAAAGATCAACAAACAGAAGTCTATATAATCGCTACATACATCAGACAAGGCCATAGAAGAGGAGATCAAGAAGGCAGTACCCTCCAAAATAGCCAAGAATAAATTGAAATATCTAGGGATATATTTAATAAAAAAAACAAAAGACTTACACAGGAAAATTACAGGACCCTTTTACAGGCAATCAAATATGACCTCCACAAATGGAACACTATCCCATGCTTGTGGATCAGAAAACTCAATATAGTAAAGTTGTACATCTTACCCAAGGCACTATATAAGTTTAAAGCTATCCCAATTCAAATACTAACAACCTTCTTCAAATAATTGGAAAAATTGACCACCAATTTCATATGGAGAGAGAAGAAACCCAGAATTAGCAGAGAACTCCTCAAGAAGAAGGACAAAGTCGAGGACTTGCTTTACCTGACTTTAGCACCTACTACACAGCCACAGTGGTCAAAACAGTGTGCTCCCAGTACAATGACAGATACACAGACCAATGGAAAAGAACAGAAAAATCACAAATAAAACCATCAGCATACAGACAACTGATCTTCAATAAAGGCCCCAAAAACATCAAGTGGGAAGCGGATGCCCTCTTTAACAAGTGGTGCTGGAAACAATGGATATCCACTTGTAGAAAAAGGAAACAAAAGGCTTACATGCCCAGGTTGATCACAGACCTAAAAGTAAAACCCCAACCTACCAGGACCATCAACGAAGGAATCAGGACAAACCTAAGAACGTTGGCTCAGAGTATACATAGGCTAACTGCAATAGGGAAGGGTACATACACAGGTGAACCTGACATCAACAAGTGGGATATACTAAAGATAAAACACCCATGTGCATTGAAAGAGTTCACCAAGAGAGTAACAATGGAACCCACAGGCTGGGAGAGGATTCTTAGCAATGACACAGCAGACAAAGGGCTTATTACTAAAATCTACAATACCCTCCGAGCCTGCAAAAAGAAGAAAGAAAACAGTTAGCCCCCTGAGGAAGTGGGCAAAAGACCTGAAAGGAAGTTTCACTTGGGAGGAGACCCGAATGGCCAGTAAACATATAAGAAAATATTCCCGATCATTATCCATCGGAGAAATACAGATGAAAACAACCATGAGATGTCACTTAACTCGCTTGACGATAGCCCAAATTAGAAAACCAGAGAGCAACAAATGTTGGAGGGGATGTGGAGAGCTATCTCCTCCACTGCTGGTGGTCGTGTAGATATGTACAGCCTCTGTGGAAAGTGATCAGGTGATACTTAAAGCAAATAGAAATTGAGCTACTCTATGACCCAGCAATCCTGCTATGGGGCATATACCTAGAAGAGGTAAGAAATAGACCACTAGCAGTAGTCTGCCCTCTAATGTTTATTGTGGCACAATTCATAACTTCAAAGACTTGGAAAAAAAAACTAAATTCCCATCAATAGACGAGTGGATTAGAAAACTCTGGCATATACACTCAATGGAGTACTACGGATCACTAAAACGCACAGGTGATCACATGACGCACATCATCTTGTGGGAAGAGTTGGAGGAAATTATGCTAGGCAAAGATCGCTAATCACAAAAGGACAAGTACGGCATGAGTACCTGAGGTAAGTATAACCAGCACAGTAGGTATAGAAGAAAAGCCACCAATCTCACACTACACAGGTTGAGGTACAGGCAGTCGGGTGGGGGGACAGAACAAACCCAAAGATGTACATGTTATTCCAGCACAAAGAAGGGGAAAGGGGGGAGGTGGAGAGAGAAAAGAGGGGGAAATGGCACTGGGAGAGCAGGGCTCTAACCCACCCAGGGGGAGAGTACTGGCTATGTCTCCACAATATTGGGAGTGTGCAAGCATACACCCCCACGGCGCACCAACCATTGAGAGCAATGTAACCACATGGAGCAACTCATGAGCAGAGTGGGCTACAGGGCTGCCCCAATCAAAGCCAAAGTGATCCCTCCCTAGAAGTCTGTGCTACAGAGGACAACACTGAACCTACAGGTTGGGGAGAGGGGCCAGCCTGACATGCCCACGTGGAAACAAACCAAGAAGGAAAAAGAGAGTGAGGGACTAGACCCCATATCGGCACACCACGTCCAGAGGATGACGTCCCTGCATGGCACTGCTAAGGCACAGAGAGGACCGTAGGGTCTACAACAGCTAAAGACAGGATGTCCCCTCACTGGAGCATGCCTCGACAGAAGTCAATGCTGGGGACGCATGGCAGGGAGTGAGTCCGGTCTGAATGCCACAGTGGGGCAAACCAAGAATGGAACATAACAGATCAGCAAAGGGAGCCAAGCCAAGCCACAAAGCCCCCAAGAAGCCCTTCCGGCGAGGAGGGGCAGTTCCCAGAACCCCCCAGGACCAGTGGGGAGATAGTCATGAAGGTCAGCGGACAGACCTGGAATGATGTCTGCTTCTTTTTCCTAGTTATTCTCTTTCTGTCTTTTTATTCAAGCTTTCATTTCTTTTTGGTTTGTCTCCATTAACTGTTGTTTTGCCTACCTATATAAGATAGGCATCGGGCGCAAGCTCGAGGAGAAGCAATGAGATCGACGGTTTCGGAGGGACTTGGGGGAAGGAGGAGGCGGGGAAAGGGAGTGGTGAGCAAACAACACCATAGTTAGGGGAACAACTAGGGAATTAAAACCAACAATGAGGAGGATGTAGAGACCCCGGTGGTGTTGGAGCAACAGCAATCTAGCTGAGAGGAATTGCTAGGAGGCAGAAGAAGGGTGGGGAAGGTACAGTAAACAGGAAAGATCTAAAAAGCAAAGCTATGGATAGAGGCATAAACATAGGTGTGTGCATATGTGTGACAGCTACATAATCTGGTGTCAACTTGAAAAGGGGGGTGGAGTCTAGGCTGTCATTCAGGTTGCAGCGTGGTGACCTCAATTAGAGGTGACATGGGACAAATAGCTCACTGGAGACCAGATACACAGACTCTCTGCTTCGTCTTCCTGCTGACAAGACACATGGAGCTACACTAGAGCCCTGGAGCTGGAGGAACCACGTGGAAACCCATGCCAGCAGTGATGTGTTTCCACCACCACTGGATCCACAAGGCTTTCCACCGACTGGCCTGTGATTTTCCTGCATTTGGCATCATTTCATGTGTTGCATTGGTCTGAAGTAGGCTTTATAGATGGGTATTGGACATATGGGCTAATATCAGACTTAAAGACTTGATCTGGACTGGGCTGGGATGTTTTTTCAATATTCAGTTGCTCTTTTATATAAAGCCCTTTCTTATACACATATGAATGTCTATGAATTTGTTTTTCTAGTCAACCCAGACTAACACAATATGTAGATATATTAATTCATAAAAATAGAGGTATTGGCCTAGGTACATATATTTATATGGAACTACACTGAGGTAGTGGACAGACTTTGGGACTCTGCTCAAGCCCTGTCTCAATGCAAGAACACTTTGTTCTAACAACCTGGCATTCTGTGATGCTCGCCCTCCCAGCATGATTGTTGAAGGTAAAATGGGGTCATAAGCAAATGTGGGGAAGAAAGCAAATGGTGCCAGGCTATCAAAAGATATAGTGTCTGGGATCTTAGAGGACTGAAGTTAGACAAGTGACCATCTAGCAGAGAAGCAACAAGCCCACATGGAAGAAGCACAGTAGCCTGTGAGATCATGAGGTGTTGACAGGATTGGCTAACATACATCAGAAGACACAAAACAAACAGTTGAAACAAACAATCATATTGTTGAGAATGAGGGGGCACAGAGCAGAGACCCAAAGCCCATCTGTAGACAATGGCACATCCCCTCACAGAAGGCTCACAGGGAAGGGGTGAGTCAATCAGGACGCAGTATAGCACCAATGAAACACACAATGTTCCTCGGGTTCTTTGAGGCGTCCTCACCCCACCCCAACTATCATGACCTCAGTCCTGGCTGTCACTTTGGGCTAGATTGGAGCATGTGCACAGGTACAGATAAGAGCTCACGACACGGAATCTAGGAACAGGAATGGGAGTAGCAATACCAGAAGGGTAGGGGGAAGGTGGGGAGAGGTGGGGTGGAAGGGGAACCAATTGCAATGATTGACACATAAATACACACATACACACACACTGGAGGAAGAACCACAGAAACTGTGTGAGACAAGGTCAGTATAATATATGAAAATAATAATAATTTATCATTTATCAAGGGGCCCTGAGGGTGGGAGTGGGGAGGGAGGTGAAAAAGAGGTGCTGATACAAGGGCTCAAATGGAAAGTAAATGTTTAGAAAACAATGATGGCAACATATGTATAAATATGCTTGATACAATTGAGGCATGGATTGTTATAAGAGCTGTCAGAGCCCCCAATGAAAGGATTTTTAAAAATTTAAATACATAGCTTTGAAAAAAGAATTCCAGTTTTGAGGGGTACCCCCTCGTATGTATAAGAAACAGCTTTATATCAAGAAATAATTATGTATCAAGAAGGCCTCCAAGCCCAGTCTAACTCGAGTCCCTAGGTCCAGTCCTAGTCCACAAGCCCCTCTTCAGACTCATGTAGCTGACAGCTGCCGAGGCAGGCAAGAAGTGAAGCACAGGGAGCGGAGGCTGGTGGACATGCGGCGGGGCTCACAGCTTTCAAGGCTGGCCAGCCTACCTGGGACCTCCCCTGGAGGTAGGCAGGTGAAAGGGCAGAGAGGAAAAAATGGCTAACCACAGTCATTCCATTTCGTTGGCTGCTAGGTGACCTGCCTCCCCTCTCCTCCCCTCTGGGAAAACCCTGCGGACAGTTTCCCCAGAAATGCATCTTGTGTGCGGGAAGCAGGACGTGGTTCCGAACGTTAACATGCATCCTGCTGTTCTGGCTTCGGTAACCTTTGCCGCCTCAGTGGAAAGTTCTCGTGTGGGCTTTGCCTTTATAAACTCGCTTGTGACTGCTTCTTGGTGCTGCTGTCCAGGAGATTAGCTCGCTGCAGTTGGCTAGCCTAATAAAAACTCTTCTAAATTTCTTGGAAATTATAGTGGTCATCATTTACTTGAATCTACAACAATGAGAAGGCCACACCCCAAGGAGGCTGGAGCCCTTCCCTCCACTGCTGGGCATCTGTACGCTGACGTGAAACTACTGGCCGCGCTGCTTCATCTTTGGGGGCTATTTCAATGGCTGGTGTTCTCTGTGCTAGTACAAAAGACCCCAACTCATTTTTGTGTGCTGATCCCACACCTGGCCATTTTTCTGAATCTTTGTTAGTTCCAACTATTTTCTTGCTGATTCTTAGAGATTTTCTATGTGTAGGCTGCTACCATCTGAGAATAGAGAGGGTTTTACTATTTTTTGCCAATTTGGATGCCTTCAATTTAGGATTTTTTAACTCTGTGAATTGGGTGAAGGTGCACAGAGCAAACCATCAGTCTCACACTCAACAATTCACACACATTTTGCTTCAACTCAGCCACTGTGATCTTCCCACTGAATCCTCGCTTAGTTTGATTTCTCCTGGTATTTCCTCTTTCTGTTCACTTTTAAAAATAACCCCCTCTGGCCTCAGATCAATGGTGCCCTTCATCGTAGATGATGAACTCTGTTCCAAACGTGAGGGCGAATAAGGACACCAGTCTCCGGGCCCCACAGGCCTCTGTTATGGGTCTGAATTCTGCTTCTTATTTTTGCTCCCCCTCTGTCCAGGGCGTGGCCCTTTCAGAGCAGCTGCCGACCGTCGAGTTCTAGGCTCGGGCGTGTGGAAACTGGTGTTTGCGTGGTCCCCTGGTCCACATGTCTATCCCTCTTTTCCTCCTGATGAGGACAGACCAATGGGTGCACCTCAGATGGCTGCTCCTGAGGTTGTAAGACGCCAGCTGCCACTCACCCAAGTCAGATGCAGGACACTGTCTATGTGGATGGCACACCAGCACCTTGTCCCCGAGACTGTGGTCCTGATCCCCTAGGCCCAGTGGCTAATTCGCTCGAGAAGTCTGGTTTTGTCTAAGAAAGATTCATAATCTTGTTATCTAACTAAGGATCTACTCATCCACCCCCTGATTGCAGGACGGCATCCAGCAGTATTTGACATCCCACGGTCTTCCTCCAGCCCCATCACTCTTCCTAACTGAGAGGCGCCCTGGCAGCCCACAGGGCCATATGTTGGGCTGCTAACCACAAGGTCAGCAGTGTGCGTCCACCAGCTGTTCTGTGGGAGAAAGACAAGGCTTTCTACGTCTGTGACTATCAGAGCGTCAGAAATCTACTCTGTCCTGTAAGGTCACTATGAATCAGAATCCCCGCCCCCACTTGACCCCCTTTCATCCAAGTTAACACTTTCTACTCCAGCCCGTGCCCCTCCTTCTCTTCCCACCCTCGGGAACTACCCAAGAAGGTTCCCTTAAGGCAAGGGTGTCAGACTGGCCACCCTCAAGCTGCATGTGGGCCCCGAGGTAATTTTTTGTGGCCCACTATGCTCTGAAATAAAATGTAACAAGGGAATTGTGTGCACGGTATTGCCTCAATGTCCCCAAAGCGCTGTTTTCTTATAACACTTTTTCTATTTTCATTTTATTTCAGGGCATCTTGGCCTACAAAAAGTTACGTCAGGGCCGCATGCGGCCTTTGGGCCGCCAGTTTGACACCCTTGCTTTAAGGGAAGCAAAATGAGCGCTCTCTCTATACCTGTTTCCTCACCTGTGTCATGAGACGGCACTCGTGCATCTTACACCAGGGTGCTGGGAAGACTGGTTAGCACATTGCCTGGCTTATCAGAGGACCTGTCCCTTGCCTGGCCCAAGATGGCCCAAGGGGTCATTAGTACGGGAATGTCCACAGTTGCTACCCAGGTGAAGCCAAGACATCGCAGACAGGTTGGGGGTAGGAGAAGCATTTATTCCCGGAGCTCCTACGGGGCCGAGGGCTGTACAGACACCAGTCTTGTCCAGTCGTCCATGAGTCCAGACCCACGACAGCCCTCTGTTGGAGTTCCCAGAGGAAGGCATGGGTCAGAGGAGGTCCAGGGGTGGGCTCATGTGGATTCACCCCGTCATCGAGTCTGGAATCTTCCCCAAGCCGTCTCTGATTTGGCAGATGGGGACCCACCCCCGGCCAGCTTCCTGTGCAGTGGTGTGCTGCATCATGGTGAGGGTGGGGGAGATGGGGAACCTCTTGCCAACTCTTGCCCCGGCCTGGAGTTATGCGGACCAAGAGGACCACATCCGGGGAGAGGCCCAGGGAGGCGACAAAGCTGGTGCTGCCACAGTAGGGTAGCCCCTCACTTCCTGCTGGGGGCAAGCTCAGAGCTGGTGTCACAGTAGGTGGGCTGGGCCGGGTGAAGCTGCTGTCCCCTAGCATCCCCTTCTAGGTACTTTCCTGCTTGGGAGGGCTCCGTACCACACAGCATATAGCAGACATGCCCCATCACCAGCTAGCTTGTTCACACCCTTTCTGCTCCCACTGACCATCATCCACCCAGCTGTCCACCTCTGTGCCCCTGGGGCTGATGTTCTAGCAGGAACCCACTGGCCACCGTCTCACCCAGGCCCCAGTTGACACCCTATCACAGGGAGGGTGCCAGAGTCAGTTGAGCGGGACAAAAGGCAGACAGGTGACACCAGCACCACCCTGGAGTCCAGGCTTCCCAGAGCAGGTCAGGTCCAGTGCAGGCTGCTCTCCAGTAAGGGGCAGCCCAGGGGGCTCCATGGGGCCAGTGTGGCATGAGGAAGGGTCAGAGTAAAGGATGGAGTGATACTGCGCAGGTGAGCAGGGTCTGGGGGCCCTGGGGAGGCCACCTGATGAACCTGGAGCACTGGCAAGGTCAAGGCACATGGGTGTCCAGGAGGCGGTGCTGCCCCCTCCCACGGCCCCCAAACTCAGCCATTTCATTCTATCCCATCAGTCACTCTGCCCTAGGCTGCTGGACCAGCCCGCGACTCTAGGTCTCCTTTGCTGCAAGAGGCTTGCAGGATGAGGGGCTGGGGAGACGAGGGGTGGTCGGCGTGAGTCACAGGGCGGTGAGCTCGGGGAGGGCTTGGAACGTGAGCAGTGGGTAGGCGGATGGGACCAGCACGAAGCGGAAGGCCAGCTCCAAGTCCTCTGCGGAGGCGGTGCTCACCTGGAACGTTTTCAGCACCTAGGACCAGAGCAAGGGCAGTCCATGCTGGGCGCAGCCTCAAGGGGCTGCCCTCCGCCTCCGCGCCCGCCCCTGCTCCACTCCCCTCTGCTCACGTGGTGCAGGAAGAGGAGCATCTCCGCCTCTGCCAGCCGGCGCCCCAGGCACTGGCGCACCCCGAACCCGAAAGCCACGTGGCGGAAGTTGTCGCTGGAGGCCTTGGTCAGCCAGCGCTGAGGGTCGTAGCGCTCGGGCCGCGGGAACACGCCAGGGTTGCGGCCCAGAGAGTACAGGTACAAGTAGACCAAGGTCTGAGGACCAGGCACAGAGTGGTCAGTGGCCTCCTGGGGTGGGGATGGGGGCCCAAGCCCACGACCTCTGACCTTTGGGCTGTGGGGCTACACTCACCCCAGCCGGGATATAGTAGTTCTGTAGCACCAGGTCCGACTGCACGCGCCGGTGCACAGTGAGGCCCACCGGATACAGCCTGGGGGCGGGGCCGAGGGTCCTCAGCTGTGCCTTTGCTCCTCCCCACCCTTTCGCTGGTCCCACCCGACGTCCCACTGCCCGCAGCACCCTAGCTCAGCCCGCAGAGACCAGGGAAGGCCACAACGGCAGGAAGCTGGGCGAGGGGGCCCCTGGGGACTGTGGGATGCTTGGAGCTGCCAGGGCTAGGCGACTTCTCCGCTGGGGTCCTCAGAGCCAGGCACCTACCGAAGGGTCTCCTTGAGGGCTGCCCGCAACAGGGGTAGCTGGGATATCACCCTGTGAGGACTCTGGGCAACTGCGGCCTCCGCCTCCAGACTCTCCTTCCGCAGGGCCTCCTGCACCTTGGGGGTGCGGGCCAGCTCAAAGAGGGTCATCAGCAGGGAGTAGGAGGTCTGCAGGTGGGGGTGGGTAGGGAAGGGGTAGGTCTGTAGGCTTGAGCCCTAGGCTGGGTCCTTCCCTGAAAAGCCTTTTCTCTCCGCCCACAGCCACGCCCCCCACCTGCAAGCTCATGAAGGTGTGTCAACCCTGTTCCTCTACTCCTGGGACTCGGGAAGGTGCATCTGCCCAGTTGGCCCCTTCCCTCCCCAGACTGGGTACCCTGACCGAAGTCTAGATCCCATGTGGATTCTTCAAGCCAGCCCCTGAGTCATTCCCAGGGCAGCTGGGGCCTGAGCAAGCCATGTCCACAAACAGCCTCCTCCCGTCAAGCTGAGGGCCCGTCCAGCTCTGCCCTGGGGACAGAGTCTCAGGGAAAGCAACTGTGAGCCCGCTGGTTCCTGGGTCCAAAGGCCTAGTGCAGGGCATGGTGGGCCCTCCCTTGGCCCTTTGCCCTCCCCATCTCCTCTGCTGCGGGCTTCCTTCCATGGCCGATGCCCTGGCCCTGTCACAGCCTGGCTAATCTCCATGGGCCTCTGCTGCAGCCAGTGAAGGTCGGTCCTCCTGGAAGCCCTCAGACCCCTGCCCATTGTGACCACAGTTCCACCCAGAAGGGGCTTCAGGCAAGTGAGTCCGCTGAGGGGCTCAGCAGGGGTTGGAAGCATCTGCTTCCTTTGCTGGCCATCCCCTGTTCTCCGGCCATCACCCCACCAGAAGGAAGGGAGGGGTCCCAGGAAGCTCTACTGGCATCTCTGTATCACCAGGGCCCAGGCTTGCGGGGTCAGAGGACTTTGATGGCCCCTCACTGTGGAACAGAGGCCTGGATTGAAGCCGGGCCTGGTGGCTGGACCGGGGCCCTGTGTCTGGCGGGCAGCAGGGGAGGCAGCTGGGTGGGGCAGACCGTGTCCACGCTCCCTGCAGTGAGGTCCACCGCATTGCTCTTGATGGCGTCCAGAGACAGGTCGGACTTCAGCAGCAGCTCCGCCATGATGCCGCTGTAGTGCCGTGGGCCGCTGAGAGTCAACTCCTGGTGGATGCTCTGCATGGCCTTGTTGGCTGTGAGGGACAGAGCGAGCCCAGGCTGGGGGCAGGGCAGGGACCGGCCTCCTCCTCCTCCTTGGCTCACTGCGGGCCCCTCTCCCTGGTGAGCACAGGGCTAGGCCTCACCAAACTGGAAGATGGTGTCCCAGGCTTGGAAGTGCCGTGCCCACACCCCGGAGCTGACCCAGCGCGAAAGGCTCGGCGGCAGGAAGGCAAGCTGTGTGGTGGACGTCAGCATGACTTCCATGGCCTCCTGGAAGTCCACACTGGCAGGGCTGGGGGTGGGGCCCAGGAGGCCCAGCCGCTCTCCATACAGGGCAAAGTTGCTGGCTGTGGGGCACAGGTGCCAGGCTTCAGGCTATGCCCGGCCTTGCGGACACTGAAGCCCAGTGCCCAAGCCCTGAGCTGAAGCCCACCTTCCATGGTGTAGAGAAAGACACTGGGCTGGATGTCCAGGGTCAGGCTTCTGCGAGCGTTCTGCAGCACCCTCCGCCTCAGGGCCTGGGCAAAGTCCCGGGCCACCGTGTCCACCATGGGCATGAAACTCCTGGTGCTCCTGGGCTCCAGCAGGTCTGGGTTAAGCCGCAGTCGAATGCGGCGCCACTCTGGCCCATTCCTGCCGAGCAGAGAGAGCAGGTGCTGGGGCCGGCAGCTGTAGCAACCTTGGGCAGGATGGATTGGGCCTGTTTCTGCAGCCCAGGGACTCAGGGGTCAGAGGAGTGCCCTGTTATGCAGACCCCACAGCCCCAAACCCCTGGGAAGTGCCTGCAATGTCTGCCCACAGGAAGTCTTCCCTCACAACGCCCCCCCCCACACACACACCCGACGACCCACATGACCCCCGCACAGGGGCATGCAGGAAGAGACGTGCCTGGATGTCTGCTCTGCGAAGGACGGGAGGACTGAGCAGTGACGGGAACAAACGCGTGGTATGCAAACCCTGTGTGCTCATGCACACACAGGCACACGCCTGTACGGGCAGACATGCCCTTGCATAACAATGTGCACACACAGATACACATGCATGCAGGTGCACTCACTAGCACACAAGCACCCACTCCTATACACAGTTGCAGGCTACACAGGTACACACACACAATCTTCATGCAGGCATACGTGCGCGTGTCCACATACCACACTCACACACATGAGCACAGGTACACGCACATACACATAATATAGACACACCGTGAAACGCATGCACAGTCCCATACATACTGACACACGTATGTATGCACACATGCTTGGGTAGGCATACACTCAGGTGCACACACATGCAAGGTCCTTGTTGCTTGTACACATGTGAACACATTTAGGCACACCCTGCAGATGCCCACAGGGATGCAGACCCACCATCACACCTGCACACTCACCTTCCCCGAAATCTGATTCGGACCATCCTCCAGTCCTTACATTCTGGGATGCTAACCCCTCCAGATGCCCACAGACAAGGCCCCACTCAGGGCTGTCTGGCTCCCAGCACCCTCTTTGTGTCGGGTCTGTTCCTTCAAGAGACAGTGCCACCAGTCTGGGGCCAGTGCCCTTGTCTCCTCAGATGTGTCCCAGTCCTCCTGGGGCCCTGATTGACCCGGAACAAGCATGGGTTTTGCCATAACTCTAGCACCCAAGTGCCCTGAGGAGGGAAGGCCAAAGCCCAGGGGTGATGCCCAGGCAGGGGAGCATGCTGGCATTGACTGAGGGCTGAGGGCTCCCTGCTTTGTCTACCCTGCAGACTCATCAGTCACTGTCCTTGTGCCTGCCCCAGAGGATGTCCACTCATGTGCCCTTCTGCCAGTGTCCCCTCTTCAGCCCTGAGGAGACAGCACCAAGTGTGAGACACCCCCACCCCACCCGAGCTGCCCCTCACATCAAGAACACGCCAAGGGTGAGCCCATGGTGGTGTCGGTAGGCCAGCCAGGGCTCCACGGGCACCCGGTAGGGGTGCAGACCATCCACCCGTTGCAGCTGCTCGGCATGCTGGGGCAGCATCACGTTCACCATGGGCACACTTCCCACGTTGTACCTGCGTAGGACAGAGGAGTCTGGTGGGCATGTCCTCTCTTGACCTCTAGTCTGCAGGGGCTCCCTCCAGTCCAACTTTGCCCTCCTTCCAAATTCATGACTTGGCAGCTAGGAAGTCCTTCTTGTAGTCTGACTGAAATCCCTCTAGCTTTAGTCCTATCTGCTTAGCAGCCAGCGGTCAGTGGCTCGCCTCCCGAGATGAAGGGTCAGGGTCTCCACGGTTAAAGACACAGCCCTGCAGCCCTTGGTGTCACTGCTTGCCCCCTCCCAGGGATGCAGAGTGCTGGCCCATGTACCTGAAGATGGGTCCCAGCTCCTGAAAGTGCTTCTGCATCTCCAGGTGCAGACTCTCCTGGCCCCGCTCCTTCCAGATGCGCAGCATCCTAGTCCACTGGTTGCCAGGACACTGGGGGATTGCTTCAAAGGGCAGCACCGCCTGGCGGGCCGGAGACGCACCAGTGCCCAGTGCCCGGACCCAGCGCAGGGCCACTGGGGGCCCCATGGCCCACGCGCCTGCCTGCATCCTGAGCTTTGTCCCCAGGTGCCCCCCAACCGTGTCCCAGCCCCGACCTTTTATCCCCTTACAGGACCGAGCCTGGCTGTTCTTGCTGGCGTCATGGGACATCGCCCCGGCCCTGGCCAAGGACCTGAGTCAGCCCCCCCCCCCTGTGGCCCAACAGCCAGGGGTGGAGGGTGGTGTCGCTCATTTCACAAGGGATCAGCATAGAGCAGGGCTGCTTAGGGCCCCAAAGCCCTGCCAGGCAGGGTGGGGTGCAGGGGGGTCTAGCAGGATGCTCAATCCTTATCTTATCTGTGTGCCAGGGCCTTGGCTTCTCTCATCTCTGCTTCAAGGACACAGCTGGGGGTGGGGGTGGGGGGCCAATGATGAGTCCCATGCCTTCCGTGGGCTCTCCCAGGCCCCGTGCTGGGGGCACGCCTTACTGGCAGGTTCAGGGGACAGCTTAGGGGTCTGTCCAGCTCAACTGTCTCACTAGCCAGCTGTGCCCCAGTTGTGCTTGCCACCCAACTCAGGCCACAGCTGTTCCAGGGGCAGCTTCACGGCCAGAGCCCCGAGGGGCGGCAGCAGGCTCAGGGCTCCATGCTCTGGCAGGGATGCAGTTGTGTAGCAGCCCCTGCAGAGTGGACAGGACTTGTGTCCCGGGGTCTCCCCAGAGCCCTGCAGTGGTCCTGCCAGATGGTCTTACTGGCAGCCTCTGGAGTGCAGAAGGGGGTGCCCCTTCCCCAGATCTCCTCGAACATCAGGGACCCCAGAGCCCATTCCTCAGTCTCTAAGGGGCCATGCCCTCCTGACGGGTCCAGCCACTTCTGAGAGATGTCTGTGCCCCTTCACGGTTTTGAAGGGTTTTTCCTAATTGCCTTAATTCTTTCAGGCAGGTGTAAGTTTACCCGTCATGCAGGGGAGATCTGTCTTTTACACACGCACAGACACACGTGCACACTCGCCTCACACATACACACACACACACACACACACACACCTCATTCTCAGTCACCCCTCACACACACTTCTCTCTCTCTCTCTCTCTCTCTCTCTCTCTCTCTCTCTCAGTCACATGTGCACCTGCCCACACTTTCCTCTATTAATAGCACCTGGCCTTGACACGGACGATTGCCACAGTGGATGGCCCGACGTAGCTACAAAGTCACCACAAAATGTCACGGTGTCCGGTTCTCCTGTGTCACACCCAGTGCCCTGTGCCCCGTGTCTGTTGCACTGCCCCCGCCCACTTCTGCAAGGCCGCCTCTGATCTTCAAAGGCTTGTTTGATGCTCGGCAATTCTGGGGTCTGTTCTTGTCATCCTCACCCCAAACCCAGCGCCTGCGCTCGGCATGGGGAAGAAGCTCCCATGGGGCCAGACCAGTGTCCCTGGGGACCTGCCAGGGCCCCTACGATGAGCCCCTGCCCGCTGCCCTGCACCCCGACACTTGCATCGCCCTCCTGCTTCCCTCCAGGTGGCATTGCACATGGTGACTTGGAGGCGGCCGTGCCCTGGCAGATGTGGGGCCCGTGCGGGGGGTTGTGTCCTTCAGAATGAAGCCACTGGCAGCCCCCTCCAGCATGCCATGATTGTCAGACCCCCGTTACTCCAGGGAAGGGTGCCTGCCCACTGGGCCTGGGGCTGTGTGGCTCTGGATTAGCTCTGACCATTCCTTTAAGGGCCAGCCTGGCTAGGCCGGTGGCCGGGATTGGGTGGTATCTGAGGTAATTATCCTCCATTTCTGTGTGGGAAACCTATTCTCTGCATGTGAATGAAACAGGATCCATGTGGGCTGTGTCTTAGGTCCTAGCTTTCCAAGAGGGCATGCCCCAAGCCCTGCATGCACTCAGCCCCACCCACACTCAGGACTCTGCCATTTCCCTGGAGCTGGCACGCTCCACATGCATGTGGCTTGTAGGGCCACACGTACATGCAGCAGCAGTCAGCCAGACGTCGTGCCGTGGGGTCCCTTCCAAAGACAGGAAGGACCTTAGCGAGAGGTAATGGTACATCTTCAGCAGCTAAGGGAACAAAAGGCTGAGAAGTGACCAAGAGGCCAGAGCACAAGCTGGTGGCTGATGTGGGGACTGGCATGCTGTGCTGTGAAGGGAATCTGCCCCAGGTAGAAGCTGCAGATTAAGGACGCAGGCCTACCAGGGAAAGGTTGTTGGCCCTGTAGAACTCAGCCAGGGAGGGACCGGGCAGGGACTGGTGACCTTGGGACTGTGTGATGCTCGTGAAACCATTGCTGGGCTCGCCTGCCCAGTGTGTGGTATGAGGTGTGGGCCCTTCTTTTTTCAAAACCAACTAATAAAGCCTCTCTCACAAGAGTGGGTATAGGTTGGATTTCTTGCGCATCTGTCAATAAACATTTGTGATGGCCCCTCGGTTGCTTCATCTGGGATCAGGTCTCCCTCTGGAGACCCTTCGAGAGAAGCCCACGTCGGGGGCTGGAACTGACCTGTCTGTCACTGAGAGTAGCTGTGATATGGGGGTGTCTACATTGCCGCTCACACATTTTAAGCATAGATATGGGGATGCTTCCCTCCAAGAGCGGAGAGTGAAGCTGGCCCCTGATGTGAGGTGAGAAAGTGGGCAGATGTTGGTTCAGGGAGGGTTTCTGGTTTTTAAAGGGAACTTTCAAACATGAGTCAGGGGCAGAGCACGTCCCTGGGACCCGGTGTCCCTGTGTGGAGCAGCTCAAAGGTCAAAGGGAAGACTGATGTCAGGACACGGGCACCATCAAGGGCTGCTAAGCCCCCAAGGGTGGAACAGAACAAGGTCTTTCTGCAGAGGAGAGAACACTGGTGCTCAGCATGCAGATTCCCTGCCGCCATAGCTGGGAGGGATCGGATTCTGTGGGTTAAAACCATCACGTGTGGTTCCTGCTATAGCAGCACTAGAGGCGGGAGCTCAGCCCAGGTTCAGACTGTGGGAGAGCCTGGGACCACGGCCCTGGTTCAGAATGTGGGAGAACCCGGGACCACGGCCCCGGTTCAGACTGTGGGCGAGCCTGGGACCTCAGCCCCGGTTCAGAATATGGGAGAGTCTGGGACTTCGGCCCCAGTTCAGAATGTGGGAGAGCCCGGGACAGCGTCCACGGCTCACAGACTGTGGGCGAGCCTGGGACCTCACCCCAGGTTCAGACTGTGGGAGAGTCTGGGCCCTCACCCCCAGCTCACAGACTGTGGGAGAGCCTGGGCCCTCATCCCTGGCTCACAGACTGTGGGAGAGCCCGGGAGCTCGGTCCCGGCTCACAGACTGTGGGAGAGTCCGGGACCTGGGCCCCGGCTCAGAGACTGTGTGAACCCACTTGCTACTCTCTGGTATCCCTTTACTACCCCCCAAGAACCATTGTTCAGTTACAGTGTCTATAGATCCACCCATCCTAGATTCCATATACCCAAAACAAAAAAATAAAAAACGTGAAATCTAACTGCATGTACATGTAGTAGTTGGCTCAGTCCAGTGAGGTGGGAGAGGTCCAAGGGAGGGTGGGCACTACACCTGTGCTGTGCTGGAGATGGGGCAGGTGGGAGAGGAAAGTACCAGAGAACAAAGAGAGAAGGGGAAAATGGTGAAAAGTGAAGCCTGAGTATTGATGATGTCTTTGTCTGTCTGCCCACCATTAGTTACTCACGACGGACTCCAGGCTGTCTCAGGGGCTGGGGATAAAGTGGCTGTGCTGAGGAGTGGCGCCCACAGATGTGACCCATCCCGCTGCTCAGTGGCAAAGGGGAGGCTGTCAGTAGAAGTTGCTGCTTTTCCACTTTAAGAACCTTGGGACTGCTTAGCTTTTAAGTCGACTTTCTCGCTGCCAGTTAACTGCCCCTCTCGTGGGAGTCTGCAGTAGTTGCTGAGCAGGAGACCCTGTGCTTGTTAGCGACGGCATGTTCCGGGTTCCCTTCTGAGACATTATCATTTTAGGCTAGAGAACATTATAAATCATCCTCCAAGAAAATAAGGTGATTCTATTGATATGCCATTAATTTAGCCAATGGTGTAGAATTAAAACATTGGTGAGAAAAGGGAATTACATGGGCTGGTTTCAGACTGCAATATATTAATTGTTGCCTTGTACAGATTAAATTCTTAAGTGACTGGATATTATTTACAAGAACAAGGGGGGTTGGAAACAGGGCAAAACTTTCAAGAACACATTCACAAAGGCAGAATGGTGTCTACAAGACTAGCCCGTGTCATAAGAAAGTAAGGAGACATTACAATAGTAAACATATGATCACCCAGGGCCACAACTCATCTGGCACCCTCCAGACACAAGATCCGAAATGAAGTCCAATGACCACCAACGCCGTAACCTTGGGAGGGCAGTCATCCGCTTCTCCCACTGGGCAGTCAGTGTTACGTCCTAGGGTGGCGGTAAAGCACATCAGAACAGCCGGGTGTGGCCTGTGAAGGGTGTTGTGCAGTCTGTAGTCCAGAGTCTGGGTCATCAAGGGCTGGATGGAAACAAGGACCGGAGTGTCAATTAGGAACACAGGAGCGAGTGTACCCTCCCCTTGGGTTCTGAGTGAGGATTGTTAGCGATTTTGTTTGTTTTGGTCTCTGATGGGAGGTTGCTCCTCCACCAGAAGTGTAATGACATTCTCAGAGACATCTAAGTTCCTCTGTCCCCATCGTGACTGGAATTTCCAGTAAGGTTCACTTGTCACTTTGGTGGGAGTGACCTTAGCCCTGGTGACATAGTGGTGATGTGTGGGCTGCAATCTACCAGGTCAGCAGATTGAAATCACGAGTTACTCTGCAGGAGATAAAGCAGGCTCCGCACTGCTGAAAAGGGTTCTAGTCTCAGAAGCTGAGCCATCAGCGACCCTCCCCCACGTGGTCTCTAGGGGTCACATAGCATGGCGTTTGTTCTTTTTGTTTTTTGGCAGGGGGAGAATCTCAATATTGTTTGGTAGCAACTGAGTGGTGGTCTCCTGCTCCCCTCGTCGCGAGAAGCTGACCTCGCTGAGGGAGGCTCTCCTCTGTCAAAGGGGCATTAAGAAGTCCACATAAGCACAAACTCCAATGCCCTTCGGTCCAGTCAGGGCCATGGCACACAGCTCGTGGGCACAGCACTGGCTCGCCACCTCGTTTCGTGGAGACGACAGGGTGAAAGGAGTACACAGCCCAGGGCAGAAGCCGCCACCTCCTTGGGTGTTTCCACGCGGAGCAGTGTGCAGGCCACCGTGTCCAGGGGCTTCAGACGTCACACTGTGTGCAGGGCTGGGTGGGAGCCCACTGTGCCTGTGTGCCGGGCTTTCTTTATACATTCTGCCCGATAGAACTTGGGCTTCCTCCAGCTCCAGGTGTTTACTGCGCCTCGTTGAGCAATGTCTACGAAAGGGCAAGCATAAGGTTGTGCTCTGTCTCTTATTTCACAGTGGACCTGTCGAACACAGCTAGTGTGAAGTGGTATGCTCTCTGTACCCCAGTATTTAAAGCTAGCGCCATGTAGCTCCCCACAATGGTCAACAATTATGAGCCCTATCTAAGAGTTCTAACCCCAACACACCCTCTCCAGTTCTTGCAGGGATATACATACATATGTTTTTTAATTCGCCTATCATTAGCAGTCCTTAGAGTAGTTAAATTGTTGAACTATAATGCAAGTAACCGTGGGTGATCCTGCGGGTTTGATTCACCTTTGATAGCTTCACAGTATGACAAACAGAGTGTGGGCATTTTGTCTCCATAGAGGAACCGTCAGGAGCAGGATTGCTGCAGTAGCAACAGGAAACAGGAAGGTCTGAAGTCTCAGCCCCCCCACCCCCAACCCACGCCCAGGGATGCAGTGCTGAGCAGGGCTGCAAGCAGAGCTGCAGCAGCAACAACCACCTACTCCCCCTGCAACACCATTGCAGCACCAGTGAGTCAGGACCCTTCACTTTCAGCTCTGTGTGCAGCCAGGCATTCGGGGTAGGGTGGGGGGTGGGGGGTGGGAGAAACTCCTCCTGCAGACCCAGACACGCCCACGGGGCCACAGGACTTGGCTACAGGACAGGCCCTATTGCTCCGGGTGTCCCTGAGCACCCGGCCTGACCCAGGAGACTGGAGAGCAGAGCTGGGACACCAGAGTGACCCTGAGCTCCCCTCCAGCCCACAGAGAGCACCCCTGCAGGGCTGACTGCATGCATTTAGCTGAAGGGCCATTTGTAAAACAAAGGCTCGGCATCTCTGAAGGAAGGAGGAGCAGCAGGCCCACACTGAAGCTCAAGGTAAGCCCAGAGAGACCAGGTCTGAGCAGGCAGACAATGCTCACACGAGTGGTTCACAGGCCCGCCTTTATTCCCCGGTTAGACTTGAACCATGATAGGGGAAGTGGCACAGCAGGGCCAGGCTCAGAGGTGTGCCTCTGGTCACACAAGACCAGAGTCTGAGGCAGTGCTGAAGAGGAACAGGTCCTCAAGTCAGTGTGTCGCTGATGATGATGGAGACCAGGCTCAGGGCAAAGGCAGATGGCCCCAAACACACGGCGCCTTCAGGAAGCTCCTCCTCAATTGGTTCATAGGGAATCATGTCCCGCTCAAAATTAGTAGGTCCTCCGCGGTTGCACTGTGAACCTTGGCAGCACTGCACAAAATACAGGCTGGTGTCTGTGGTGATTTTTCTTGGTGTCTCAGGGGGCTGTTCACTTGGGTATACAAACGAGCAGTTGAAAGCACAGTCCTTCCAGACGAGGAGCTGACGACGGTTCAAACCTACAGAAGAGACGAGAGATGGTCATGCCTGGATTTGGCAATGTGCCGCGCCCCCCACCAACCCCCTAGTACACCCCGCCCAGCCAGCCAGGGCCCAGCTGCACACACATGCGAGTCCCAAATGGACAACACTGCCTGCGATTCTTGACTGAGAGATCATGGTGAAGCCCACTGGGGGGTCTGCCTGCTCCAAGCACAGCCTCTGCTGGACGCATGTCCCATCCAGCCCGCCACATTTACCTCCACCTCAGAACCCTGAAAAGTGTCCGGGTAGGATGGGCTCCAGCCAGACCCACGTGGGTCTCGTAGGAGCCACGGAGAAGCAGGGGATGAGAAGACACGGGCTCGGGTGGGCGTGATGTGCCTCCCAGTGGGGGAAGGATGAGGCGTGCGGGAAGTCACTCGGTGCTGAGAGAGGGGCTTGGGATGGGTCCTCCCCTTGGGCCTTCGATTGAGTTCAGTCTTCCCAACACGTTGAGCCCAGACACCTGGTGGGAGATCAATCGCTCTTCCTTCCAGTGTCCATTCTTGGAGTGTTCTGAGGAAGCCCTAGTGTCAAAGGGCAGGATTGGAACCTGTCTCTTGTCAGGGGAGATCAGGCTGGTTCCTGTGAGGTAGAGGTCAGACCTGGCCCCTGTACTAAACCTTCAAACCAGGGCTCACACCAGCAACCCCCCAGACTGGCAGTTCAGTGGCTTAGCAAGTACCAGGGCACATCCCGGGGTGGGAATCAGTAGGGGACACGTACAAATAAGGATCCAGACACATGTGGACAAGTCTCCCTTCTGCTCTCAGCCCCTGCCCACCATGATGGACTCCACCCCCCCCACCACCTACCACCCCTCGCACCCCCGGGACGGGCTCTGTCTGGCTGCTCACAGGCCCCAGACGTAGCCTCTCCGTGTCTTGGGCTTTCAGCCACTGGCCAGGGCCACAGCTCTCCTCGGGCTGTGGCCTCGCTCTGCTGCTCTCCCTGATTCTGCAGGGCTGGGGGCAGAGGGTTCCCTGCCTTGTCGATTCCAAGGTGCAGTCCCTCCAGAGGGGTCACAAAGCAGCCGGTCCCCTCTCAGGAGGACACAGCCTTCACTTGCACTGCGGGCTGCAGACACTTCACTGGCACAGGCTAGACTCACTGCAGAGAGCCCTCCCCCATGGTGCGGTGGCCAGGCAGCAGGCATGGAGCCAGCCCCGCAGCCTCTCTGCAGGAGAAATAGGGCAGTTCTGCTTCTGTAAAGGCTGACGGCCTGCGCACCCCCGTGGGGCACTTATGGGTCAACACTGAGCCACAGCAATGGGTCATCTGCCGAGTCTGTTGACCAGAGCCTGCAAGCTGCCAACAATCACAAAGCAGGCTGAGCCCCTGATCCAAGAAGCCTCCCGGCACACGTGGTGGACGCTTCCCCAGACCCGTCACCCACAGAGGCAGGCTCGGCAGTCCACTCCGGTGGAAGCTTCCTGGACAGCACGCGGAGAGTGGTGTTCCTGGCGTGCTACCACAGGAAGGCTGCGCAAAGGGGCCAGTGTGGCCTCTTCTAGAACTGAAGCCCGCAGGGGGATGCCTCCTTTTCTGGCCAATTGCTCTTCCTCCTCTACCTCCGGGCCTTCTCCCGAGTCTCGTGAACACGATCATGGCCTCCATCATGACTTCTGCATTGACTGCCGCTGCCCTTTGCCGGCTGCGCTGCTGCTGCTGCGCTAGGTACTGCAGTCTCTTCTCCCCGTCCGGGGTACTGGCATCTGACCGCACTGCCCAGCCAGGCATTCCGGCCCAGAGCTGCCAACTGAGCAGTCGGTCTCTGCATGCTCATCCACTGAAAGGCCCGGCCCAGCCAACGTGGCGACAGCTTACCTCCACCAGAGAGTTTCACGTCAGAAACCGTGGGAGGTGGAGCAGTCGGCGCAGTGGACACGGGCTCTCACCTACTCCCTTTACCCCCGAAGCCTCCCTCGTGCCTCTGCTTGCCGAGGGCGACATCTCATTGGAGCTCTGACTTCATTGAGCTCCTCGTGCCTTCACGTGGCTCTGACAGCAAGTCCACACACTGGGTCAGGTTTCACGGCACACTTTCCAAGTGGTCCTTTGTGGCCCTTTACGAGTGTCCAGTTCTTCCGTATCTGCTCCTACAGCTTCTTTGTAATGCCCAGTTGACAACAGTTCCCAGAGGATGACGAAACGCGCTTTAGATCAGCATTGGCTTCTGCTAGTCTCTCCTTTGTCCATGCGGACAGGCTCGGGTTGGAGAGTGACCATTGCTCATGTGCTGCATGCTGGACACTGTGGGTATGCGTTTTTGGGTCTCTGGGGCTTGTGTTCGCACACACGGCGGCGCCCGTGTGGAGGAGGATGCTGAGAGTGAGGAAGGTCAGCTTCCCAGAAGCTACCTTGATGGCGGATAGAAGGCAATTTCATTTGTCCTGGCTGTCACCTTGCTCATGAGAGCAAGGTCAGAGGAAGCGGAGCTTGGGTGGCACAGCCACGGGTCCCTGGTTTCACACTGTTTCCATAGAGGCTTTTAGGGACCCATCCTGCAGGAGCCAAGGAGTCAACACAAAGCAGACGTTCCCGGGTCTGAGAGCCTGCGGTTCCGATTGAGCCCGGTGCTGTTGGGGTCCCTCCAGGCACTCTCAGGCCAGACACCGTGGCAGGAGGGGCCTCATCCATACAGGGGCCACTGAGCAGGAGAGCCGTCTCTGAGGTCAGAGAGGAACTCCAGTGCGGTCCACTGGGGGCAGACGTCCACTCTGCAGGAATGTCCCGTACAGGAGGCCTGTCTGGCTTGGACTCTGGGAAGGGACCTCTTGTACAGATGTGTTTCAGCTTCACCACCAGGCCTCTGTGACTCTCTAGGAGGTCTAGGAAGGGTGGTGGGCAGTGGGGAGGAAAGGTAGGCATGGAGCAGAGTGCTGAGCCTGGGGGAGGCCAGGACTTCCAGTGACCCCAACGTGGTCTCCCTGCCTGTCCAGAGGAGAGTCATGGATGCATGCCAACTGTGTAGATTTTACTCAGCACTACCTCTGTCAACCACATCCCAGAGGACTCTAGGCCGGGGAGTCTCGGGGACACAGTTCCAAGATTGATCTCAAGCAGCCCTAAATGGAACCACACAGCACCCCCTGGGCCACCATCAGACCCTGGCCTGCAAGCCCTCCCGCTGCTCCCCCAAACCCACACAAGTGCCAGGGTCCAAAACGCAGCTGGTGCCCTGAGGAGGCCCCATCAGAGGATGGCTCCCACCCAGGGCCCTGTGCGCAGCACCTGTCACTTCAGAACAGAGCACAGATGACCAGTAAACGGTCACAGACACTAGAGCACAAGAGCCCCCATCCAGGTCATCTGCAACTCCTGCCCTGGGCTCGGCCACTTTGCCCCCGGGTCCCGTGGCGCACAATATCCGGTCCCATGGCTTCCTTCTCACAGAGGAAGAGCCCTCAGAGAAGCAAGGTCAGGCTGTGTCCTGACCCCGCCACGCCCGGCCTGGGCTAGGATCTCCCGGGGCTGGTGCTGGGCCCTGTCCTTGGCCTGCCTCCGTGGAGCTCTCTGGAAAGGTCAGGATGGAGTCCTTTGGTGGAACCGGCGTGACCCCCCGAGAGGGACAGACAGCCTGAGGAGCCATGCCCAGACTTCCGGCTCTGCCAGGACACAGGTCAGGCCCTGTGCGACACGCACTGCCGGCAGGACGCCTGGCTGTGTAAAGACGGAGCCTGTGCTGGGTAAACAGGCCTGGGCCACCACACTCCCTACAGAGCCCTCCCTACAGGTACTTACGAATGGAGACAATCATGCATCGCCTGGTGTGATAGGGGCATTCAATGATTCGTGGGCAAGCAAAGTTGTTCATACTGGTACACGCATGGCAGGACACATTGAAGGACCCTAGGGGGGAGAGAGGAGCAATGTGGTCAAGTCTCGGGAAACCAGCCCCTGGAGAGCTCCCCTCAGGGATGCGTCCCCCGGATGCCGATGGCAGGCTGAGGTGAATGGACACCCCCCTCACCCTGCTGCTGGGGCAGTCTCAGGGCACAATGCCACCACCTGGTCCAGATCTGTTCTGATTTGCTCACCAAGGGGAGTGGGGCTGCTCCTGACAGGCCCGGGCCCTGCTCAGTGTCCCTTGGCTCTGACCTCCTGGCCTGGCATTTTGTGGGGACTCTCTGCTCAGCAAAATCCCCCAAACATGGCCTGCAAAGCCCGACTGCACGGACAGGAGAATCCCATGATCATGGCCACAATCTATGAGAATTCCGGGAACATTCTCCTCCCTGTCTGGGCAGCCCGAAGCTGAGACTTACAACGAGAGGGACCGCCTGGGGTAAACGTCACCAGGAGCCTAGGCTCCACCAAGGACTGGTTCAGGCTGGTCTCCACCAGGGACTGGTTGACGCTGGTCTCCACTGGGGACTGGTTGACGCTGGTCTCCATCAGGGACAGCGTGAGCTTGTTCTCCACCAGGGGCTGGGCGAGGATGGTCTTCATCAGTGCCTGGCTGAAGTTGGTCTCCACTGGTGGCTCTGTGACGTTGGCTTCAACCATGGACCTGGTGAGACTGGACTCTCCCAGAGGAAGTCCCACGACCATAAGCAAGACCAAGAGGGTCATCGTGTCCAGATGGAGCTTCTGCTGCAAGAGAGGAAACCAGTGTCCCATTAGTGGGGGCCTGCCTCCTGGGGTCAGTCAGATGCCTCTCTGGCAGCCCAGCCACGCCACATGTCTCCCCTTCCAACAGTCCTTCCCTGATCCAGGACACTTTCAGCGCCAGGGGTGGCGTTGGCTGTGTTGCCAGCACCTGTGACCCTTCTCCACGCTCATGCCAGCGTGCTGGAAGGGCCAGTATCACCTTCCTTACAGGCCCATGGATGCCCCTCTGCAGTCTCCCAGAGCTGCTTCCAGCGTAGCAACTCAACCTCCCAGCCCCAGGTGTCTGTGCAGCAAAGGCGTATCCTCCCAGGTGAAGGGCGCCGCTCAGGCAGGGCCAGTAGGGGCAAAGCCAGTACTCCTCCTCAGGGGTCTCGGGTCGCTGGGCCACAACTTTCTGGGAGAAACGCTTCAGCCAGGAGCCAGCAGAGAGGCAGGCTGACCACAGACACGGTGGCAGGCTGACCTCAGAGTCCCACCTCGTGCAGCCTACTGCCTGGGATCCTGCTGAAACTCTGGGGCTCCTCAGACTCTGTAGCTGTGCCAGTCATGGAACCCTCCGGTCTAACAGTGGACCCCCGCACTGGACAGTTCCCGCTCATACTCTCAGAAGAACGGATGAAGGCAGAGAGCAGCCGAGAACATTTCTTTTTTTTTTTAAAACGTTTTATTAGGGGCTCATACAACTCTTATCACAATCCATACATTTATATGTATATATATACATATATATACACATCAATTGTACAAAGCACATCTGTACATTCCCTGCCCTAATCATTTTTTTTACTTTACTTTTTTTACATTTTATTAGGGGCTCATACAACTCTTATCACAATCCACACATATACATACATCAATTGTATAAAACACATCCGTACATTCTTTGCCCTAATCACTCTCAAAGCATTTTCTCTCCACTCAAGCCCTCCGCATCAGTTCCTCTTTTTTTGCCCCCTCCCTCCCTGCTCCCCCCTCCCTCATGAGCCTTTATGAGAACCTTTCAAAGGCAGAGCTGGAAGACAAAGGGATCTCTTCTAATGACCCAGAGTTAGAAAACCAAAATGGAAACACGTCTGCAGCATATTGTACGCCGAACAACAACAACAAATCCATGACTTGATGGCAAGATGCTGTGGCCAAAACACTGACTGGTACGGGCAATACCAAGAGAAGATGGAAAGACTACAGTGTCTCCTCAGCAAACGTGCTAGTCCATATTCTGCCGTGTCCGGAGTTAGAATATGAGCAAGAAGCAATGGGCCTCAAGGAAGAAGTTCACGGGCACTGACATCCTTAGCCACAACACAGCTCCGGGAACTGATGGAGCACCAGGGGAGTCTCTCAAGAGGCTGAGGACGCACTGGAAGGCAGCACTGACTCTCTCTGCCGGAACATGTGGAAGACAGCTAAGACTGGAAGAGACCCAGGTTCGTCAGCAGTTCCCAAGAAAGGTGACTCAACGGAAGGCTCAAGGTACTGGACAAGATCACTGGCCTGAAGTCCACGGCAAAGTCAGCTACAGAGCATCCAACAAGGGCTGCAGCAGCCCCCTGACGGGGAACAGCCAGAGGCTCCTGCTGGCACCGAAGACGACATGGGACAAGTCAGACCACTGCAGCTGTCACGTGGGTCTTGGCTCTGAGCAGAGGATGCCAAAGAGTACTTACTTGCGTTTCGTTGACTATGCCAAGGAACTTGGAGGTGTGGATCATCACAAAGTATGGATAGCCTTGAGAGGAACCGGAACACCATCCTAACATTCCATTGTGCTCATGTGGATGTTGTACACGGATCCAGAGACAGGTGTCCAGAGAGAAAAGGGGACTGCTGCATGCTTTGACATCAGGGAAAGGTGCCACCCGGCTGTGTCCTCCCGCACGTCCTTCATCTGTGTGCGGAGCAAACCATCAGCGGAGCGGCTTACGTGGAGAAGAGTGTGTCCTCAGGATTGGAGGAAGGCTGACTCCGAACGTGCGCTAGGCACATGACACGGCCAAGCTCGCTGCGAGTGCGGGGCCATGAAGCACTTGCTGGTAGCAGCAGCGCCGCCGCCCTCAGTGTGCACCTGAATGTGCTGTCAACAAGACCCAAGTCCTCCCACCGGCCCCATCAGGAACACCAAGCCAAATGGAGTCAAAGCTCAGGTTCTCAAGGATTTCATCTGGCTTGCATCCACAATCAGGTCTCACGGAAGCAGCAGTCAGGGAATCCAAAGGCATTGGGTCACTCTGCCGCACCAGACGTCTTGAAGCAAAGATGTGACGTGGCGGGCTACGGTACACAGGACCTAACTCATGACATTTTCAATGGCCTCTTTTGCCTGTGAAAGTTGAACCCTGAATAAAGAAGCCTGAAAAACATGGATGCATTTGGATTGTGGTACTGGAGAAGATGACGGAAAGGACCACACACTGCTAAAAGGGCGGACCAATCCTTCTGGAAAAAGGGAGAGCTGTTGACTCTGCTCTAATTGATGTAAGTTTTGTGTCAGCATATCATCTATGAGTCTCTTCTTTTTCATGTGTGCGTTTCTCGCTAGCAGCCTTCCTCTGATAAATGCCTTTGCTGCATCCCACAGGTTTTGGTACTTCGTATTTTCGTTCTCACTGGTTTCTAGAAACTTCCTGAGTTCTTCTCTGATCTGGGTCAATACCCACTCCTTTAGTAATAGGAGACTGTTCCTCCTGCAGTTGTTGACCATTGTTTTCTTCACCGTCCTTCTGTTGATTTCCAGCTTTATGACACACAATGATCAGAGAGAGAGATCTGTATGATCTCTATGTGCTTGAATTTACTCAAGTTCAACTTGTGTCCCAGCAGGTGGTCTATTTTTGAATATGTCCTATGTGGGTTTGAAAATAATGTGAATTAATTTGCATGTGGGTGGAAAGCTCTGAAAATACCTATCAAGTCAAGTTGTCTAATTGTGCTATTTAGATCTGGAGCCTCCTTGTTGAGTTTCTTTCCCAATGATCTGTCTTTATCAGAGAGTGGTTTATTAAAGTCACCAACTATAATTGTTGAGCCTGTGATCTATTTTTTCATTTTTTGGAGTATCTATTTGATTTACGAGTTTCGCAGGTCTCTCCTTAGGTGCATGCATGTTTATTATACTCACTGGTTCTTGGTCTATTGTTCCCTTGGGCATTCTCGAGTGCCCCTCCTTGTCTCTTGGTATGGCCTGTATCTTGAGGCCAGTTTGGTCAGATATTAAGATCGCTACCCCTGCCTTTTTTGCATTACTGTTTGCTTGGTATCTTTTTCTCCAGTCTTTAATTATCAACCTGTTTTTGTCTGAGAGCTTGAGATGAGTCTCCTGGAGGCAGCAGATCGATGGGTTATGTTTCCTGAGCCAGTCTGTTAGCCTCTTCCTTTTAATGCTTGAGTTCAGGCCATTGATGTTCAGTGTTATTATATCTATCTGTAGACACTGTGATGTCATCTTGTACCTTTTGTGTTTGATATTTTCCTGTCTACCTATCTTCTCTGCTTGTATTGTGTGTGGTTTATGTTTGCCTTCATTCCACTACTGAGCTGATGCTATCCTGGGGGCTGTTTCCTCTTTGTCTCCCTATGGGTGGAGTTGTTCTGTGTGATGGTCTCTTATTTGCCCTCGGTGAGTGTTGATCGTCTTCCCATACTGGATCCGCAAGAATCTTTTGTAGGGCTGGGGTTCGTTTTATGTATTCTTTGAGGTTGTCCCTGTCTGGGAAGACTCTTACTTCTCCATCTATCTTAACAGATAATTTGGCTGGGTAAAGTATTCTTGTGTTTGTGTTGTTTTCCTTCAATTTTTTGAATATGTTACTCCATTCCCTCCTCCTCTTCATCGTTTCTACGGCTAGATCTGAACATACTCTTACTGGACCTGACTGAATGACACACCTAGAGATTAAATCAGATCTTGATCTATTTACAGGTTTTTCTTTCTTTAAAAATTTTTTTTTCTTTTAATGAATTTATTCTTCTATGGGTAATTGGTTTCCTTTTTTATTGTCATAGCTGTGTTCTCACTCATTGCCTATCTAGCTATGACTTGCTTTTTGGTGCATATTATTCTCTCTACAGATCTATCTAGATAAGACAGACTGGATGAATAGTCTGGAGGAGAAACCAATGGGACCAATGGTTCTGGGTGGACACAGGAGAGAGGGAGGAGGGGGCAAGGAGGTGGTGCCGACCAACCCAGGGACAGGGGAGCAATATGTGATCCAAAATCAGTAGCAAGGAAGGTGTGAGTGGCCTGGTAGGGATTCAGCAAGGGCAAGGTAACCGAGAGAAATTACTGAAACCCAAATGAAGGCTGAGCATGATAGTGGACAAGAGGAAAGTGAAAGGAAATAGAGGAAAGAACTAGGTAGAGGCCTAAAGACTGGAATGCACATGTAAATATGTATGAGTGTGAGGAAACAGATCTATGTGCATATATTCATAGGTTTAGTATTAAGGCAGCAGATGGACATTGGGCCTCCACTCAAGCACTTACTCAATGCAAGAATACGTTGTTCTATTAAATTGGCATTCCAGGATGCACACCTTCCCGACAGCATTGCTGAAGAAAAATGTGTGCATAAGCAAATGTGGTGAAGAAAACTGACGGTGCCAGGCTATCAAAAGATATAGGTCTGGGGGTCTTAAAGGCTTGAAGACCCCATGCTGCAATCTAGCTGAGAAGTATCAAAGCCCACGTGGAACAAGGCCACCAGCTTGGCTGACCATGAGGTGTAGAAGGGACCAGTTATCAGACATCAAAGAACCGAAAATCCTATCAGTGGGTGCCCACCTCCCTGATATGACCAATGAAGACAAATGTCTGCACAAGCAAATGTCGAGAAGAAAGCTGATGGTACCCAACTATGAAAAGATATAGCATCTGGGGTCTCAAAGGCTCACAGATAAAAAAGTGGCCATCTAGCTCAGAAGTAACAAAGCCAACATGGAAGATACACACCAGCCTGTGTGACCACGAACTGTCGAAGGGATAAGGTATCAAGCATCAAGGAACAAAAAAATACTATCATTGAAAATGGGAGTGAGTGCAGAGTGGAGACTCAAAGCCCATGGGTAGCCAACCAGACACCCCTTACTGAAAGTTTGAGGGGAGGAGATGAGCCAGTTAGGGTGCAGGGTGGTAACCATGAAACATATAACTTTCCTCTAGTTCTGAAATGCTTCCTCCCCCCACTATCGTGATCCCACTTCTACCTTACAAATCTGGCTAGACCAGAGGATATACATAGGTACAGATAGCAACTGGAAACACAGGGAATCCAGGACAGATGACTTCCAGGACCAGTGGTGAGAGTGGCGATGCCTGGAGGGTGGAGCGAATGTGGGGGCAGAAATGGGGAACTGATTACAAGAATCTATGTATAGCCTCCTCCCTGGGGGAGGGACAGCAGAGAAGGCGGTGGAGGGAGACGTCGGACAGAGTAATCTATGAGAAAATAATAATAATTTATGAATGATGAAGGGTTCATGAGGTAGGGGGAGTGTGGAGGGAAGGGGAACATGAGCAGCAGGTATTAAGGGCTCAAGCAGAAGGCAAATGTTTTCAGAATGATGATGGCAACAAGTGTACGTATGTTCCTGACACAATGGATGGATGTATGGATTGTGACAAAAATTGTACAAGGCCCCAATAAAATGATTATAATAAAAAAAAGTGAGAGCTGAATTGGACATCCCGTCACAGAAGGGTCGCGGGGTGAAGACGAGCCAGTCAGGGTGCAGTGTAGCAACGATGAAACATAAAAGTTTTCCTCTAGTTCCTAAATGCTTCCTCTGCCCTCCATACCCCCACCCCCACAATCATGATCCCAATTCTACCTTACAAATCTGGCTAGACTAGAGGATGTACACTGGTACAGATCAGAACTGGAAACACAGGGAATCCCGGACGGATGGTCCCTTCAGGACCAGTGGTGTGAGTGGCGATGCTGGGAGGGTGGAGAGAGGGCGGGTTAGAAAGGGGGAACCAATGACAAGGATCTACATGGACCTCCTGCCTGGTGGACGGACAACAGAAAAGTGGGTGAAGGGAGACATCGGACAGTGTAAGGTATGACAAACTAATAATTTATAAATTATCAAGGGTTCATGAGGAGGGGGGAGTGGGGAGGGAGGGAGAAAAAGAGGAGGTGATGCCAGGGGCATAAGTGGAGAGCAAACGTTTTGAGGATGATGAGGCCAACGAATGTACAAATGTGCTTTACACAATGGATGGATGGATGGATGGTGATAGGAGTTGTATGAGCCCTAATAAAATGATTTTTTTTAAGTGAGGCCAGAGTGCTCCTGAGAGGTAAGGGTGGGAAGACTTCACCCTTGGGCATGGGGTCAGGAGGGTCCAGTCCCTGGGGAAGGACATCTTGTTTAGGAAGGCGGAGGGCCAGCGTCGTAGAGGAAGGCCCTGTCTGAGCTGGACTGGCCCTGTGGCTGCAGCCACGCGCTCCAGCTCAGGAATGCTTGTCCAGATGGCACAGGACCGGGCAAGGGCCTGTTCGCTGGGGTCCCAGTGACCTCAATGGCATGCAACATCAGTCGGGTTCCTTGGCTTACTCCTACCAGCCCTCACGTCTTTACAGGTGGAGGGGATGGAGACCCTCGACCATTTCACATCTGCCGCACCAACGACTGCCATTCCCACGGGAGTCACCATGGTGAGCAGATTCACTGCCTCGCATACAGCAAATAGTAAATGAGCACCTGCTATATGACGGGCTTTAGGTTTCACTCTGGGACTCTGGGGCATTACATGAGCTGACTCATCCTTAGACGTCGATTTCTATGAGACTACGTTTTAGCAAGAGCGGCTGTCCTCACTATGACAGAGGCCTCATCCCTGATTACAGCTCCGCTAGTCGCAGGTTCTCTATGAAGCTCCACCTGAGCCCAAACCCACGGCCCTGTTACATCTGCAGGCACGGACACTTTTGCCTGCACCGTGTCCTGGGCGTCCAGGGAGGCCACACGGTTCTTCAGACTCTGCACGCCGACAGGGGGGAAACACCTGATCTCCCATAGGCTCCTTTCTCTCTCACACAGCAGTCATCTGAATGACCTTACCAACTGAGCAGCTTTTGCTTGCAATGTGAAGTCACAACAGTAGAATGAACTGTAATTAACAGTGCAGGAACCAAATGCCGCCCTCGACTGTATCAAACATCTGAGGAATTTATTTAGTCAAAGCTTAAGCCCCAAGAAAGGGTGTACGGATCCCCCTCAAGTTAGTTTCCATCCACCCCATAAGCACCAGGACTTTCTTGACCTGAGACATTAGTAGAATCACTGCTCAACATTGTCAGAGTTGAAGTACAGGCTAAAATCCTTCCTATCCACGGGACTAGCCTTTCGATGGGGATTACAAAAGACCTCATCCCCCTAGAATGTCTTGTCTTCAATGATGGCACTTCTTTAGTAGTGTTTTCTGAGCTCTCTAGTTGGAGATATTACTTCACTTATACTTACAGCTCACTCACTTACACTAGCACAATAGATGCCCAAGACACGGAAACACTGAACGAGCTTACTGAACACGATGGCTCTCGTTCTCCTTCCGTCACTGCGCACTCTTTATATACTAAGCTGAAGGAGCCACCCGTGATAGGGGAATTACCACTATCCCGAATTCCCTAGCCTAAAGTTCCACTCATAGAAGTCCATCAAGTGAGCTTCTCAAACCTGAAGATCGTCACCTCTGAGAAGCAGAGATCTACAGGAATGTCACCAGAAGGTGCTCGATGCTCATGAGCCATCGCATCACAGGGTTTAAAACCGACTCTCTCCCTGGTCCCCTGCATGGAGGCGCTGCTCCTCGACGCGACCAGGCTTACTGACTGTGTGTCAATGCTCCACCACGTGGGGGTCAAACCACTGCCGTATACGACTTGTACTGCAAACAGTACCACTCAAACACTCTGAAACCTGTTTGGCCTCTATACTCTAAAGCCACGAGAAACTAAGCTAGCAGCAGCCTTCTAGAATTAGAGTGTAACTCTCACCTCAGGGGCATGCCCCATCGACCCTTCCCCACAATCACCGACTCTTTACGGGTTCGGGCCTAGTACTACGCCTCTAGCTTCTTAACACTTCTGCTAAGTAGGAGTAACTTCTGAGACCTTCACTACATCCCAGTGACAAGGTGATATTATATGAGAAGGTAACGCACCTCTTGTCCAAAAGCGTCTGTTTACACTGTGGCACCACCTTCTGCGTCACTTCAGAAGGCTCCCCACCCCGGGCTTTTTCGGAGCACATGGTCACGCTGGCTTAGCCCCGGCCCATCGACTGCTGACCTCCAACATTCAATACTTCGTCCTTGACTTCATCACGAACTCAGAGAAGGAAGTTACAAGTGACTCATTCACGCACTACCGAGTCCTATTTTTCTAGGTCCGTCTCCTCTCTTCTCCAAGCCTCCTGTGACTCTGAAGCCTCATTTCCAATCTCTGATGAGCTTGCAGTTCAACTTTCTTTATAGCACCAGGGGTGCCAGGCCTCGTGTAATTACTGCCCAAATGCTTTATTTGTTTCACGGCAACTGCTGTGTCTACTTCTAACTACACTGTGGCTTTGAAGCTGCTGTCTCCTACGGTCGCTTCCCATATGGAGACTGATTATTCCCTTATGTCCCGATTTAGGGATGAAGGTCGCATTCTTGTAGGATAACCAGTACAACTGAATTCCAATCAGCTAGCTCTAGATTTCGCCAAGAATCAAAAACTTCATCTAACAATTACTTTGTATTAATTCCTTATTGGCAGCTGGCTGCAGTTTGACTCCAACTAAACATTGGGACAGAGACAGTCACCCCCCACCCACATGTGTGTGTTGCTATGGGTTCAGCTCAACTCCCCTCTCACCAACAGTGTCCTAATTGTTACTTCTTTCCCAATTTCACATTTAGCTCCAGCCTTTACATGTGAATATATTCCAAAGTTCTAGAATGTATTGAATATGGTAATTAGTTTCATAAAAAATGACACACTCATCAGATTATGAATAGACCCTAATTACCAATATGTCCCCCACTGATAGTGATGTAATTTGAACATACCTGATATCTTTGTTAGGTCTTTGAATCTGCCACGCACACTTCATGCCACCCCTTTTATGTCTTCAAGGTGTCATATACTCACCACGCTCTGCAGCACCACTCAGCTCTAAACCGACATCTCTCACTAGAAGGCCAACTCTCCTCTACGCTTTAGCTGCATGTTACGCTGCACGAGTCCTCTCTTCTAGCGATAGAAGCTAACTCATATAGGTTAGATTATGGACAACACTTAAAGCTTTTTTAGTGCTTAGTTATGTTTCCTATAATTAGACTTCTTCATCTAACATGATATTCTGAACATAATATAACATGAATCAATAGTACAGTTTAATCAGCTTATTTGCATTTACTCCTTTGATCCAAATTTAGCTGTATCTATCTTTTTCTCTGAACCTCTATGGGCATCCTTGGTAATTCTCACCACGTGACTCCTCCCACTGATAGTTATCACTAGGCAATTCTCACCGTGACTCCTCCCACTCACAGTTATCACTAGGCAATTTCACCTTCTGGAAGCATCCTTCACATGAACAACAAAGCAAAACATGCATTTCTGTGCTAGTTCCCCGACCATCTTTTACCCTTAACACTTTCAGCCACCGAATTCCCTTAGTTCACATGTTATTGGAAGCAGACAGAATTCCAACATCAACCATTATTGCTCTTCAAGGAAACGAAGTGGGCGATTCAATACCGGTTTACATGCTTGTTCTTTGACACACATGTAGCCTCTCCCCCCTTCTTGGTGGCAACGATGCACATCGAAGCTCGCTTGGCTCACTCAATCTAGTAGTAGCTCACCTGGGACCATACTCTGACCCTTGAATTCTGTGACCAGCTGGAAGGCTCGCATAGGTGGGTCAAAACCCCACGAGGTGGACTTCACCTCTGTCACAGGCCCCATGGCCCTTGCTGCTCTTCTCCTACAATGAGGGGGCTCCTGAATACCCCATCACTTTGCTCCCTCTGCCCGGGACACGTTAACCCCGCGCCCTGTCACAGCGCCTGCCCTGCGAGGAATCACTGGAACTAGCACTGTCTGCTTGTGCCAAACAGACCCCAGGTTTCCTCCAGGCACGTCCACCTGATGGTCGTGGAGCTCCAGTACTTACAGCTACTGTGATGCAAACCACACCAAGTATCAGAGGAACTACGGATCCTGTCATTGCCCCAGATGAACTGTCTCCACGCGGCTTGGCCTGGCTAATGAAGACCAACCAGAAACGTACCCACAGCCCAACTAGCATTCTGGCAGAGGGCCACAGAGCCTTCCACCTTGCAGGGCAGCCGGAAGAATTCTCGCTCGCCTTCCTTCGTGCATGCCACGCCCCACAACCAATTGATTGGGGACTATTTGCACGCTTATCTTCATTTCCACGATGTCTTTTCACCATACTACTTATATTTTAAACATCTTCATCGCTGCTCTTTTCTTTATATGCACTTATCCTCACCCAGCGAAGTAATTTTGCATAGCATATTAATACAATTTCCCCCTCATTTACTGCAGAAACCAATCTAACAGCAATACATTTATTCCACCCCCTTCTATTCATCGGCCACCAAATCATGATCGGATTTACATGCTGCAAATATAGTTTTAAAAACAGAGTGTGAATTTAGTGATAGAAGATCGCTCCTTGTTTGTCAAGGAAGACACAAGAAGTGCTCATTCTTCATCCCCAAACTTCTGAAAAGGCTTTCTGACTTTTAGGGCAAAGTGGGACTCCTTTGGGCGTCGGGGCCCAAAAAAATCGGTGCAACTCCAAATGAAAGCAAGGAGCAGACTCTTATCACCTTCACGTCTTATTGCCGTCAGGGCCACCCAACGTCACCTGTTTCACCATCAGTGCTTCCGCGCGCGGACGACTGTCTCCTGCTCATGTACTGGCTTCGTTCCCGCCATACCTCTCCCCAGTCCCAAAGCTAGTCTCTCCTGGGCACCAACCGTCCGCACCTGCAAATCACCCCTCACGTTTAACAAGATTCCTTTTCAAAAGTTCTCACTGCACGGGGTGCTTTAAGTGTAGCACGACCGTGCGTCTGTCCGTCTCCTCCTTCTCGTCCCCATGACCACCGTGGTCACCGGAGGCCACCTCTGGGCGGGCCGTCTGAGCCACGAGGTGGGGGCGTTTAGTCAACTAGCGCCGGCGGCGTGGGGCCCCCGCAGAGGCATTTGCTGGGACACCGAGGGCAGCAGGGGGGGATGGGAGGGGAGGACGGTGCTGGGCACCCCACAAGAAAAACGGGGTGTAGCAGGGCTGGGACGGTGCGGGGGGCCCTCAGGACCGCGGGCTTGGAGCGGAGCCTGCCCCCACCCCCATCGCCCGCCGCTCCCCCTCGCGCTCCTTCTGGAACCTTCAGGGGCTCCCGCCCGCCCCTCCTTGCCTGAGTGCTCGCGTGGTCGCCCGGGAAGGTTCTAGAAGCGCCTGTGCGCAGCCGCAGTGGAGGCCGCGCTGGCGAAGGCCGTTGGTCGGGGAGCGGCTGCCCGGCGTGCCGTGCGCACAGGCTGACCCCTGCTCCGGAAGCAGTCCCTGAGGCTTGACCCCCCCACTCCCCCGCCCCCTCGCGGTCCCGCGCCGCGCGCACCCCGGCCCCTCGCTGGAAGCGTCCACCGCGGCGAGGCGCGGCCGGCCAATCCGAGCGCCGAGAGACCGCCTCCCACGATGGTGCTTCCTTTCATTCAACGGAAGGCGGCGCTGGACGCGACGTGGCCACTCGGACGGCGCCCGTGGGCTGCAGGTGGTGCGGCGCATGGAAGTCAGGCTGGCTTCCTGGGACACATGCAGACGGAATCCCTCGTGGTCCGGCCGCGGCGCGAGCCCACATCAGTGAGGAGCAAAGCTCGAGCGAGCGGACATGAGCCACCCTGTGTTTGTTGCAGCAATTTCTCCAACAGCAGAAAGATGCGCACAGGAACTACCGTGCTTTGGAGGACCGCACGCACTCTGGAACATTCGTCTCTGGAATGGCATGCGTCCTTAAACATCCCTCATGAGTGTGCCCCACCCTTGACGTGGACCAAGTAGACATCATGCAGTCCCCGAGGAGGAGGAATGTTGTACAGCACCAGTGTCATAGAGGAAAGACTGGAGAATGGTTTCCACATCAAAGGGTGCGCGCAGGCCTGGAGGGGGTTGGGCGGGGCCGGGAAGGAACAGAAGGTACGGGAGGAGGGAGGGTGGATCCCCCCAAAAGGAGCCTTCTCTGCTCTAATGGGACACGGTGAGTGATTTGAAAGAAGAACTGTGCAAATACACGGGACGTATGTTCTTTATACGTGAGATCTTCCACAACAAAATGAGAAGAAGAATAACATGAAATGGACAAAGATAGAACTTCAAAAGAAGAAAGTATTCTTGCATTGAGCGAATCCTTGAGGGGAGGCCCAATGTCCTTCTGCTACCTTAATACTAAACCTATAAATATATGTACATAGATCTGTTTCCCCAGCCTCATTCTATTTACATATGTGCATGTCTTTATCTAGACCTCTATAAATGCCCTTTGCCTCCCAGCTCTTTCCTCTATTTCCTTTGACGTTCCTCCTGTCCCACTCTCATGCTCAGTCCCCACCAGGTTTTTAGCAATTCCTCTTGGTTACATTACTCTTGATCATGCCCCACCAGGCCTCCCACACCCTGCTCACCACTGATTTGCATCACTTGTGCCCTTGTCCCTGGGTTTGTTAACACCACTACCTTTCCCCCCACCTCTTCCTCTTCCCGACATTCTATGATGCTCACCTTCCAGTCACAACCGCTGATGAAAAAGCGGGTGAATAAGCAATTGTGGAGAAGAAAGCTGATGGTGCCCGGCTATCAAAAGATACAGCGTCTGGGGTCTTAAAGGCTTGAAAGTAAACAAGCGGCCATGTAGCTCAGAAGTAACCAAGCCCAAATGGAAGAAGCATACCTGCCCGTGTGATCACGAGGTGCCTAAGGGATCACTTATCAGGCATCAAAGAACAAAAAATCAGATCCTTGTGTGCCTCACCTCCATGATAGGGTCACTGAAGACAAATGGGTGCATAAGCAAATGTGGAGAAGAAAGCTGATGGTGCCCGGCTGTCAAAAGATACAGTGTCTGGGGTCTTGAAGGCTTGAAGATAAACAAGCGGTCATCTAGCTCAGAAGCAACAAAGCCCACGTGTAAGAAGCACACCAGTCCGTGTGATCATGAGGTGTCAAAGGGATCAGGTATCATCAGAATAAAAATCTTAACCATAGTGAATGAGGGGTGGGGAGTGCAGAGTGGACACCCAAAGTCTGTTTGTAGGTCACTGGACATCTCTTTACACAAGGGTGTCAGAGAGGAGATGAACCAGTCAGAGTGCAGTGTAGCACAGATGAAACACAACTTTCCTCTAGTTCCTAATTGCTTCCTCCTCCTCGCCCCCCCTCCCACTATCATGATCTCAATTCTTCCTTGAAAGGCTGGCTAGACCAGAGGATGTACACTGGTACTGATAGGAACCGGAAACACAGGGAATCCAGGGCAGGTGATCCCTTCAGTGCCAGTGGTGAGAGTGGCGATACTGGGAGGGTAGAGGGAGGGTGGGTTGGAAAGGGGGAACCAATTACAAGGATCTACATGTGACCTCCTCCCTGAAGGACGGACAAAAGAAAAGTAGGTGAAGGGAGACGCCGAACACGGCAAGATATGACAAAATAATAATTTATAAATTATCAAGGGTTCATGGGGGAAGGGGGAGCAGGGAGGGAAGGGGAAAATGACCTGATGCCAGGGGCGTAAGTGGAGGCAAATGTTTTGAGAATGGTGAGGGAAATGAAGGTACAAATGCGCTTTCCACAACTGATGTTTGTATGGATTGTAATAAGAGCTATATCAGCCCCTAATAAAACGATTAAAAACCTCCTCCAAAGACAGAGAAAGCGTCCCAGTGTCAAAACCCCACAGAGTCCTTTCCCCTGAGAGCTAAGGAAGCATTGGCCCGAGTGGTTGTCCACACAGAAAAAGTAACATGGGAACAGACTTGGATGCCCTGTGACCTACACGTGGGCTTCAGTCATCAAGAACAAGGAAGGAGAGGGGAGGCGGGCCAGCTGGCCCATCTCCCCAATCCTACACACACAGAAGGGGAATGAGGTAAAAACAGGCAGACAAATAAGAAAAGTACGCAAGGTTTGCAGATGCGAAAGAACAAACAAAGAACCGTCCTTCAGAATTGCCATAGCTCGTGGGGTGGTACCCGTCTGCTCCCACTGACTTACGGAGCCCCCCAATTGGGAACGGGTGTGAATCTCATCAGAGAGCTTTCAGTGTGTGACCACATCCCTGTGCTCTCTCTTCCTTTCTCTGTCAACGTGGAGGATAATCGGGTGCACTTGAACTCCTAAGACACCCCGACACTTCTGTGATTCCCTCCCCCGGGGGTGACGGGGCGTCCACATGTGTGCATTTCCTTTGGGGACACATTTCGGTTTGTAGAAAAGCTTCAGGGACGGCGCACAATCCCCATGCAGCGAACACCCAGTCCCCCTTCTTCACATCTTACCCACTCTGGCACCTTTTCCCACTGGCAAGAACACCCTGCAGACCAGCTCTCGGGGATTTAAGTCTCAGTCTTAGTCAAGGTCACCTGGAGTTCTCAGGGACCATGGTCAGCGCAGCTGGGTCCCCAGGTTATTTGCCTTTGCTGAACACGGATGAGCAAAATCTCCGACGAACGCCATTGTGGGAGCCTCAGAGTCAGGGTGGTGCCACCAGCATTTGCTAGGAAGCTGGTCAGCCCCAAAGCCCACGGGAATGTGCTCTGGCAGGGTCCCACAAGTGCTGTGAGGGGGGGGGCCCACCATCCCAGCCTGCCCAGGGCTCTGGGGCCCCCCTCACAGAGTCAGGGCATGCAGGGCTGCGTTCTGGAGACGTCCTCACCCCGCTGCTCACTCCCTCAGGCGCGTTTGATATGGCAGGCCGAATGTCCAGCAGGGAACACCTCTGCTTGTGACTATGGCACCAGGCGATGCATGACTGTCTCCATTGGGAAGTACATGTAGGTGTCCTGACAGGGAGTGGGCGTGCCAGCCGGTGCACTAGTCCCACCCCGCACAGCCCAGCACAGGCTCAGCCTTTAAGCAGGGCCAAGTGTATATAGCCGGCTGGCCTGTCCCACAGGCTCTTCCTGTCCCTTGGGGGAAGGGGGCGTGCTGGTTAGCTGAAACCCTGTGGATCCAACGGCGGACAGTTGGCGGGTTCAAACTTGACAACCCAGGCTTAGCAGTGGGGCACATAACCAACGATGTCACCAGAATCCCTTAATGGACTGCTACACCATTGGTAAAACACGCACAACCAACCGGCCACTCGCAGCCTGGGCCAGCCGCGGAGCCTGGCGTGAGTGTGCTGGAGAGGGCTGTGTGGGGTGGCGCAGCAGGGGCCCCTCAGGAAGGCCTGCCCTGCTGCAGAAAGCAGGATGCTTCTCTGACACTCAGCAGGATGGAGTGACACGGTGGCTGCGTGGAAGGGCTCAGACATCACGGAGTCTAAGAATGGGCAGTGCGGGATGGTGTCTCAGCTGCTGAAGCGCTCTCACAGGATGATCAGGCTAAACCGGGGTCTGCAAACAAAATCTACACTAGCGCTCCCAGGAAGCGGGTAACACGCACCCCTGGACTGGATGCTACCATCCCTCTCCCGTGGACCATGTTGGCAGGAGGAAAGGGTCAGGGGCGGGGAGACACGGTGGGGGGCTGCAGTCTTGGTTTGGGAAAGGGGCAGGTAAATGGCTGGGAGTGGGGAAAGGGGAGAGGGGCTGCGGGAGGAGGTGGGGTGCAGGGCGGGGCTGGGGAAGGGACTCAGGGTCAAGGGACAGGGGCGGAGCGTCTGGACCTAAGCCCATGTGAGCCTGTGGGAGGAAATGCACCACGTGACCTCCCCCGCCAACCCGCATGCGCACCCGCTCGCACGGAGAAGGTTCCAGAAGGCCGCGTGGAGGAGCAGCGCGTGACAAAGCCCTGGGTCTGTGCCCCCACCCCTGTCCGCGGGACCTGCTGGGGTCCTCTAGGCCTCGTCGATGGGGGAGTGGGGGGTGGGGCGCGAGTGGGCGCGTGGAGACCGCTGGTACAAGGGCCCTGGGTGCGCGGGCCGCAGCGGGTTGGGGCTAGGGGCGCTGTCCTGCGGGCAGGGGCCAGGCCGGGCACTGAGCTGACCCCCCCTCCTGACGGTCAGGTCGGCACCCTGAGGACATGGCACTCCTCCTGCTGCTGCTGAGCCTGGGCCTGGTTCTGGCCGAAGCGGAGGTGGAGGCAGAGGCGGAGGGCAAGGTCAACATCTCTGAGCGGCAAGGCGTGAAAGGTCAGTGCCTCCCTCCCGACGGCATGCCAGGAGAGCCTGATCCCGGGCGGAGGGGGCAATGCTGCCTGTTCCTTCCGAGGGTGACAAAGGGCAGAAGCCAGGGCCAAGTGTGACTGGGGTGGGCTTCATGGTGCCCTGTGTCTGCGTTGGTGTCTAGGTGTGGCTGCTGCGTGTGTGTGTCTGGCTTGGTGAGCATGTTCCTCCTTGTGACTTAAGGGTCTGAACCAGTTCCGAGTTGGTTGCGTGCCTGCGTGCGTGGTGTCTGAGCGTAGGAGTGCCTGGATGCGTGTGCCAGTCTCTGGTGCAGGCTGTATGTGTGTGGGCTTGGTAGGGTGTATGCAGTGTGGGTTGTGTGTGCACGTGTGCATCTGCACGAGTATGTCTGGGTGTAGGACGGGCGGGGATGGGCATATCCAGGCGAGGGCTGTATGTGTGTGGGCTGGGGTGGGGGGCGTACTGTGTGTGTGGGTGCAGATATGGCCGTAGCTGTGAGAGTATATCTGGGTGGGTATCTGGGTGTGGTTTGCATAGTTAGGGTGTATCGGTGTGGATTGTGGGGCTGGGTGTCGTGGTGTGAGTTTGGCCAGTGGAGGTGGCACAGGCTCCTGATTAGACACTGAATCATCGATGAGGTGAGCCCCCGGAGTGGACGGGGAGCTCTTTCTGTCAGGTGGGGAGAGGGAATGCTGGGAGGCCTCGGAGCTTCCTGGGGCTGGCAGGCAGGTGGCGGCAGAGGGGAGGCAGCCATCAACCTACTTTGGTCCTTGCCCCCCCTTCAGCTCTGCAGTGCTACTCCTGTGAGGCAGAGAATAGCTTCGGCTGTAAAACCTCGGTGACCTGTACCGTGAAGGAGAAGTTCTGTGTCATCGCTGTCACCAGTAAGTCGGTCACACCTTGTTCCCGTCTCCTGGGCGGATCAATCAGGAGCCTGAGTCTGTGTAGGTGGCCCCACCCAAGGAAAGCCACATGTTGATGGGTCACATTACATGTCGGCCTGAGTCTGAGTTTGGCACAATCGTCCTCCGGGTTGTGGCCGCGTGGACTAACTCAGGTGTTGTGCGCACGCTTGTCTCTGTGAGAGGCAGGGGTGAAGGAGGCAGGCAGCGTTCACCTGCAGCGTGAGTCGGTCTCTTTTGAAACATAACCAGGAAGTTACCAAGATGGCAGTGACGAGAGCGATCTGCTGCCACCTGGAATGCAGAGCTGGGAGGGGCTCTCCCCCTTGCACCCAGGGAGGTCCCTGTCCTGGGCACCACCTGGCCCAGGAGGCCAGTGGAGAGAGCTCTACCTGAAGACTGCTAGCCTCAGGCCACCACCACAGGACCTCTTCCCACCAATGGGGGCCTTGCCCTGGAAAGCCAGCCCGGCTGGCCCTGCAGAGAACCTGCCTGGCAGCAGTGGCTCACCCCAGCGGCTCGGGAAGGCACAGTGGGTGTTGGAGAAAAAGGTAGTTTCTGGGGGCGGCCACACACTCAGGTGCTGACAGGTAGGTTGGAAGTTCAAGTACCACCTGCAAAGCAAGGCCTTCCAAAATAAACCAACTCCAGAAACCCCTGTGGCGTGCAGTTCTACTCTGACCTGCAGGGGGAGCCGGGGCGGCAGTTGGTTTACTGCAAACAAGATAAAGAATTCTTCCCATCCCCTTTGAGTGCTTTCTCTCCACCCTGCTGGCCCAGGCTGCCCTCCTGACGTGGAGGTCCTTGGCTGGAGTCTGTCTTCCTTCCTCTTTGTCCCTCTTTCTCCGTGTCTGAAGGAGCCCTGGTGGTGTCGTGGGCTAGAGATGGGCTGCTGACCTCAAGGTCGGCAGTTTGAAACCACGCAGTACTTAGAGGGAGAAAGACAAGGCTTTCTACTCCCGTAGAGAGAGATGGTCTGGGAACCCACAGGGACAGCTATCCCTGTCCTGGCAGCATCCACTGATAGGGACGCAGGGAGCGTGGTTTGGGCAGCCCACAGAGACAGCTCGCCCCTGACCTGCATGCTCCCTGTGCACTGGCAGCGGCCGGGCGGCAGGGAGCCTGGAGGTTTCCCAAGTCGCTGTGTCTGCTTACCTTGGGTTTCAAGACACACCCCACACCGACAGGGTCTCAAGAACATAGCAAAGACAGTCTTCCCAAATGAACTTGCATCTGCACATAGAAGAGTTAAGATGCCAACCTGCCTTGGTGGGGGTGGGGTGGAGCACATCATCCCCCGGGGCAGCAGCCAGCAGCCCACCCACTTGCCCGAGTGGCTTGGCCTCTGGTCCCAGCAGCATCAACCAGAGCGTCTCTGGCTGCAAATTCGGTTTCTGCCCTGGGGTCTGTCTGTGGGTCCTTGATTCTCAGGAAGTCCCCTGTCTTCCCCAACTAACCCCCCAGGCCCAGAGCAGCCTGGACAGCAGGGACACCCTCACTGCCCACGCGTGCCCACGGCCGCTGCGTGCACCTATGAAGCAGTGCCTTGGAGAGTGGGGCGGAGAGGGCAGGGCAAGCAGGCACAGGCCGCGCTCACGGCTCCCCGCTCTCTTTGTCTTTAGAAATCTTCCCACGGTTCTACATAGTGTCGAAGTAGTGTTCCCAGTACTGCCCAGTGATCCCTCTGCCGCCTCCACCCCCGCCCCCCAAGACCTTCATCTTGGAGAAGCCCACACCCTTCCCCTACATCCGCTGCTGCGACCACTCCTTGTGCAACGACGATGCACATAAGGTCAACTAGAGCACTTTCCGGGAAGTAGAGGAGAGCATCAGTGAGGCGCCAGCCAGCCTGGCCTGGCTCACCAGGCCCCTGACGCTGGCCTTCGTTGTCCTGGGCCCGAGCCTTGTGTGACATGTCCTCGCAGCCGCCGGGAGATCGGCCTGCAGACGGGGTTCAATAAAGTTGCTTCCACAGCCCAGTGTGCGGTCTGACCTTGTAGGGGCCGAGAACAAGGGGTCAATCCCAGAGACTCAGCTGTGCCCTCACCTGCAGTGCTTCCCATGTCCTCCTAGCCCCTCAGGGCCTGCCTGAGGGTGCTGTGGAGCTGGGCATCACTGTCCTCCAGATGGAGCCTAAGGAGTGTGTCCGGGGTGACTCAGCTAGGCCTACACACCCTAATGCAGGGGCCACAAACAGCAGCCCGAGGCCCAAGGCCAGAGGCCAGAGGCCCGAGTGGTGGAAGCCTGCCTGTGGCCAGGGAGTGGGGTCTGCTGGTTCTGGGGATGGAAATCTCTCGGGTCAGCGTAAAGTTTTCAGAGAAGTCCTCACAGAAAGAGAGCTCAGAGGGGCGCCCACAGCTGCGGGAGCCTGGCTTTCTCCAGGCGGGTGGGGTGGGTGTTGGGGAGCTCTTGGGCATGAGGGGCATGGGCAGTCCCTTCTGCTGGGAGACCAAGGGAGGGGAGGGTCTCAGACTCTGAAGCCACAGAGGGACTGCAGGCAACCCTGCTCTGTCTCTGGAGGAGGCAGCAGGAGCTTCCTGCCTTCCCTACAGGAGGCCCCGGTTCAGTTCCTGGCCAGGGCACTGCATGCACAGCTACCCCTGTGTGGCCCTGGCGCTCGAGTGCGCCCAGCTTGCTAAGGATTCAGCAGAGCTCCTGGCCTGAGACACACTGGGAGGAAAAGCCAGGCCCAACTAAGGACCCTGTCGTGAGATCAGGGATGGATTGTGGGAGGGGGCAGGGCTTGGGGCTTCCATGAGATGGGCCCCCACTGGCAGCTAGCAGTCACTGCCCCCTCAGAGGGTGGTGTTGTTGAAGGTAGAGGGGCCCATCTGGGACTAGCATGTGCTCAGTGCTGCTCCTTGGAGTGGGGGTGGGGGTGGGGTGGGTGAGACTGCCCCCTGGAAGTTCCTCACAGAAGGTTGTGGGGACCTGTTGTTTTCTGAGCCTGTGCTCGGTGGCCCTGCTCAGACCCTGGTGCTCAGGCTTGCACTGAGGGCTGGCTGTCAAGATGGGCCCTTTTGGAGGCCAGAGTCAGGGGCTGAGAAGGGGACAGGGCAAGGCCCCTCCTGGTATCCTTTAGCTCCTGTGACCCCAGGTGTTCCCGTAACCCCAGGGATCCTGCGTCCCCAGTGTTCCTGCCCCCAGATGTTCTCGGTTCCCAGGGGCTCCTGTGCCCCCAGTGTGTTCCTGTGTCTACAGGTGTTCCTTGGCCTGAGGATCGAGCCATTCCTGTTGGCCGTCACCTGTCACTGGGCAGTGGGAGGGCAGAGGTCAGTCCCAGGAGAGGGAGTTTGCAGGGAAGCACCATACCCTGGCTTTTCCCAAAGAGGCCATGAACTGGGGGGAAAGAACACCAGTGAGCCCAGACCTTGAACGTGGACACATTGCTTCCTCAGCGTGGGCTCGGATGGTTTTCTGAGGAGCATCAGCCCGGCTGGCTGGCAGGTGGCAGGTGCCGGCAGTCCAGAGCAAAGCACACGGGGTTCGTGGAAGGGGCCGTGTTGGCTCTGTTCCTGGGTGTAGTGTGGGTGTGTGCATGGGAGTGCACCAGGAGTGACCAAGAGTTAGGGCTTGCAGTGACAAAGACCTCCTTCCAGTGGAGGGGGCGCCCAGGCCTGGGGTGGGCCTTCTGACAGGAGTTGCTGAGAGATGGCCGTGGGCAGGGGCCAGGGTCTGGGTGAACGGCTCCCCAGCAGTGGCCCCTCTTCTGGGAGCAGAATGTGGGGACACCCGCCCTGAGAATGAGCAGGCAGATGCTGGCCGCGTGGAAGGAAATTCTGGCAGCGTGTTCAGCCAGGTGTGAGCAGTGACCCCGGAGGACGGAGTCGAGCTGCCTCTTTTGGGAGTCGAAACCTCATCTTTCTCTTTCGGAGCGGCTGCTGGGTTCCAACTGCCGACCGTGCGGCCAGCAGTCCACACACATCACCGCCAGCCAACTCGGCCCTTTTTTTGAGAAGGATAGCTAGAAATAGACGGAAATGCTGGAATTTCATCCAAGTTCTCAACCTAAATCAGTTCATACTTCTTGGTGACGCACTAAAAATATTTCCATTGAAAACCAGAGCAGCCTTCCCTGCTGCCACCATGAGACTGAAGTGCAGTCCTCTTGGGTGTCATATGACTTGAGAGAGAGGGAGAGAGGGAGAGAGAGAGAGAGAGAGAGAGAGAGAGAGAGAGAGAGAGAGAGAGAGAGAGAGAGAGAGAGAGAGAGAGAGAGAGAGAGAGAGAGAGAGAACAAGACCTGCCTTTGCCTGCTCAGGAAGCAACAAACATCTATTTATAAATCAACGACTTCAGCAGGTGGGAGCCCAGTGGCCTTCTAGTCAGAGCAGTCCCTGGGGCCGGTCCCCGCCCCACAGCACGTCCCCACTCACACTGGGCCTCCTGGGCCGACCCACTTGAGGCACCCGCTGGATGTGTGCTCCCCTCTGAAGAGCAGCAGCACCAGGCTATCTGCGGGGGGAGGGGGCAGCTGGGGGCGGGGGCAGAGGGTTCTCTGTAAAGGCTCATATGCCTCCATCCGCCTGGACTTGGGAGTAGCTGGGCTACAGGCACCTGGACAGGCACCGAGCTTTGGGCACGGAAGACAGGCGTGAGTCCCTCTCCACAGCACCCTGTTGGCAGGACAAGGGCCTGCTCCTGTCCTGCCCACACTGGGCCATTAGGGCCCAATCTTTTCCCTACCTGGCACTCTGGTGGATGCCAGGTGTGAGGCTATAGAAGGACAGGGCAGCATCTGGCATCAACTAGTATCCTCCCAGTGCCCGCAGGGGACGTGTCAGCATGGCCCTCCCCAGAACCCCACTGAGGAGGGAGAGGATTTTCTAGCCCCAGGAGCTTCGTGGGAGCCCTTGCCAGCTGCTCCTGCTCCCTGTCCCCATGGCCCTAGCACCTCACCTTGGACAGGGGGTCCTGAGAGCCGGCCCCCGCCCTGGGCGGAGTGCACAGGGGGAGACATGCATGAACCCGCTGTATGGTAGCCAGTAACAGCTATTCTAACTCAGGTACTGTGCCCACGCATGCCAGAAGAACCCGGGTCCCGGGAACAAGGTATTTGTGTAGGGATCAGGAAGATTTTCCTGGGCAAGGCAGGCAGATCCCCATCTCCAGCCACCCATCCTCTCCTCCTCCAAGTCTAACCCTCATCCCATGCGGTGTGGGTCACCCCTGGGGACTAGTATGGCAAACCAAGATTTCTGTCCCACATGCATCTAGACGGGGGGTAAGGAAGGGTGCGGGGCTCTGACCCTGGGCTCAGGGTCACACCACTCCTGCCCATGATGGGCTCGGTCCAACTCCTATGACCTGCCCAGAGGGGCAGCCTCTGCTCTGTGGAGGGGAGAGGCAGTGGTGCAGGGCAGGAACCAGGCTCCGGGAAGGTCCTGCTTTCCCTCCTCATGCTCCTGCCCTGGACCCTGCGGATCCTGTGAGACTCCCTCCGCAGGAGGAGGAGCAAGGTGGCATTCTGTCACCTCCCTGAGACTTTGTTCCCGGGGCCTAAGAGTAGGGTGCCGTCACCCCCCCTTTCCAGGACAAGGGCCAGAGCTCCGTGGCCTCCTGCGTGGATTTGCGATGGACAGGGAGTGAGGAGGCCGGCAGAGGACCTCTTGCTCTGCATGATCAAGCTGGCGAAGGAGACACGTACCAAAAAAGCATACCGTGTTGCAGGCACACGGCAAGCATGTTAGAGGTGACACTGCCCGAGCTCATTGCGTGCATTTGGACGTGTGGTCAGAAGGAGCCGGGTCGGAGGTGGACACCATGCTTGGGTCAGTGAAAGAAGGAAGACCCTGGGCAAGGAACTGCCCCAATGGGTCAGCCATGAGGGCATCTCTGATGGGGCGGCATCTCCCGCTGAAATACAGAGGTGCCAGGAGTCAGAATGGACTCGGGGACCCTCAATGACACGGGACCAGGGTGAGAACGTGTAACCAGGTCCTGAGGTCTACGAGCACAACATCTCTTCTGCAGTGATGATGGATGTGGGCGGGCAGCGGCTGTGGCTCTAGCCTCGTGATCTTGGCATTTTATCCTCAGAGATCAGCCTGCTTCCAGCCCTGCTTCAAACTGTGCAGAGATAATGTCTGTGGACACAGGACCAGGATGCCCGTCCCTCCCACCCCCAGCCCGCAGTGACAAGTAAGGCTGGCTCTGTTGGCCCTGGGGGTTGGGAGGCTAGAGATGGTGCAGGGACAAAGCTCTGCCAACTCACCTGAGCACCCTGTGGCCATCAGCCATGTTTGCAGGCCTTGCTGAGCTCCTGAACTATCCGGCCCTCTCCGGGCACTTCTACCCGGCGCCATCCGCGTGCTGTGTTGGCTGCTTACCTGACACGCATTACCTGTCTTCATTCTCTGCCCCAGAACCATAATCGACTCACAGACTTGAAAGGAACTCCATACTCGACTCAGGTTTCATGGGATTTTCCCTCATGCAGGATCCCACCTAGGTCATCACGTGGCACTCAGTAACCCCCTCTCTCCAGGCCCCTCGTGGCTGGGAAAGTGCCTTAGGTGACCCAGTGAGCCCCACTGGGCTGATTAGCACTTCATCACTGCCAGCCGCTGTGGGGGCAAGACCAGGGACTGTCTGCCCCTGTCAGAGTGGCAGCCCAGAGACCCCCAAGGACCAGCCTGCCCTGTCCTGCAGGGGCCCCTGAGCTGGAATTGAGTCCATGGCAGTGAATTTGGGTCAGATTGTTTCCGACGTTGTCCAGGAGTACCGGATGGGCTATTGGAGAAGGTCCTTTGGTTTGGGTTCGTCTAGTGCAGCCGTTCCCAACCTGTGGGTCTCGACCCTTTCCCAGGGGTCGCCTGATTCAGAACAGCAGCAAATCACAGTGATGAAGTAGCCACGAAAATCCTTTGATTGTTGGGGTCACCACAGGAGGAACTGTGTTAAAGGGTCGTGGCATTAGGAAGGTTGAGGACCTCTAGTCTAGTGTTTTCATCCCCAGACTGGGTGGACGGCCTCTGGGAAGAAGCCCACAGAGGGGCACCTCCCTCCTCAGGTCCCACCAAGTGTCTGTCCCCATGACTTATGGCTGCGGGTGCTGACCTTGCCAATTTCTCCCCCCACAGTGTCCCCTGTATCTCCCCACCACTTCCTGTCCTCTCTGGCGGGAAGTTAGTAAGCATAGGCCACAATTAGGAAGGGGAGAGTGGTGCCCCACTTCCCGAAGGGTGGGGCTTCACCGTGGATTACTTGGAATTGTTCTCGGCAGAGTGTTTGTGCCTTAGTCCCGGCGTCCTGTTTATTGGTTCAGACTTGTTGACTGTGTGATGGCGCTGGGAGCGTATGTGTCAAAGACCTTGCCTGGGTTGGCATTCCATGCAGCAGTCTCTCTCTGTTTCCTGCTCCAACTGGCCCCACTCTGGCTTCGGGGCTCCTGCCGGCGGCTCCTGGCTTCCTTGAACATTGCCCCAACACTTCTGCCAGGGGTTTGGGTTCAGTTGATTGGGTGGGTGGGTTTGGTTTTGTCTTTGAGCCCCTTATTATTTCCTGTCACGCCAAGACACCTCACACGCCCCAGTGTCCAGCCCCTGAGGAACAGATAAAGAAAAGGGCATTCAGTGGACGGCGGTCTGATTCAGCCACTAAAGGACTGGTGTCTGCTGAGTGCTGGAACCTGGGGAGCCCTGGGGAGCCCACACTGAGTGGGCTAAGGCAGACACAGGGGCCACACCTCCTCTGATTCCACTGGTCAGGACCGTCCAGAAAAGGCAGGACGTAGGTTCAGGGACTGCAGGCAGCGGGAAGGTGGAAAAGAGCAACCAGATCTGAGTTGAGAGAAGTACACCTGGAACGCTCCTCAGAGACAGGTGGAAGACTCCGTCTCCCATACTCTGGGCACGTTGTCAGGAGAGGCCAGTCCCTGGAGAAGGACACCGTATTTGGTAAAGTGGAGGGGCAGCGACAATGAGGAAGACCCCAACAGGACAGATGGACACGGTGGTGTCAATAAGGTCCTCAGGCACGGGAGCAACGGTGAGCACAGCGCAGCACCGGGCAGTGTTTGGTTCTGCTGGCCAAAGGGTCGCTACGAGCCCCGAGCGACTCAGCGGCCCCCAAGAACAACAACTAGACTGGGGCTAGGCATCCACATCTCTGAGACTGGCCTGGACTGGGCTGTGCTTTATATGGGGGGTTTACAGTATGTGAACCAGTCTGAATGAAGAGACTTGAAAAATGCTCCTGGCTCAGCTTGTTCTTTCGGGCCTCCTCAAGTCCCTGGCTCTCTTTACGAAGACCAGCCCAGGGAGACGAGCTGGGGACAGCGGGTGGAGCACTGGGCCGCTAACGACACAGTCCAGCTTCAGATTTGAGTCCAGTCGCTCAGAAGGGGAACATGGGGTCGTCTGCTCCTGGCAAGATGCACAGGCTCAGGAGCCGGAAGCAGCCGCTCGGCTCAGGTCCAGAAGGTCACCCTGGGGCAGAACCCACTGCAAGTCAGAGGCTTTAGTATGGGAAGCCACGGCGTGGACATTGGCTGGCCCTTCCGATCATTCTCAGTCCAGCCTTTCAAGGACGAATGCAGTCCATGGTGGTCCTGCCCACCGCCCCTCCCTCTGGCTGAGGTCCAGACTGGGGTCCTTGTTGCCCCTCAGTGATCACAGGGTGCCTTGGGGGCTTGGGGGACTTTCTCAGGGCCCAGCAGCCCGTGAAGGTGAGTGTGGGTGCTCTGGGGCGGGCTCGTGTGTAGAACTCTGTCACACACCTTCCTCAGGAGGAGCTGAGAATCACCTGGCCTCTCAGTGACCCCCAAGTCAGACTCTGAACTCTGTGGCTAACCTACGCACACCTGCGACAGGTGTTCTCCATGGGGCTCTGGAGACCGAGGAGGGACCCAAGTCCAGCTCTAAGGTCAAGTGCAGACCTTCGCCAGCACCTGATGGCCAGCCGAGCAGCCTGTGCTGGATTTCTGCTCTCTCCAGCCCTCAGGCTCACTTCCCCTGAGGGACTCAGGGAGGGGAGTTGCCCTGGTTACTCATCCACTGCTGGGCGCCCAGTGTCCTCAACTCTAGGTCCAAGACTGGGAGGGGACCCAAGGTCACCCCTACTACAGTGGAGAGCAGGGATCCCAGGTGGGCTGAGTGGACAGCAGGCAGCAGCCCCCTCAGCTGTGGTTCTATGGAAGGAGTGAAGTGGTTCAGGAAAGGTGGGCCATTCAGACCCATCCACAGACCCCTGTGGGGGAAGCCAGGAGGCTCCTGGCGCTTTGGGCGGCCATCTACTCTATCCTGGAGAGGGGCAATGAGAGGGATCCAGGCCAGCGGGCGGGGTCTGCTGTGGGGGTTCCTTTCCGCTCCTCTGTGTGGTGAGGGCCATGTCCCCTGCCTGTCGACCAATCTAGGGTGGATGCCCCTGAGCTGCTGGGGGTAGGGCGGCAGGGAGCCCCCAGTATGGCCTGGGTCATAAGCCCTAGAGCCACACAGGGAGAGATGGGGGGCTGCTGGGGGTACAGTGGGGTGGGGACATGGCCAGGATTAAGATCCCTTATCTTGGAAACCTTGATGTGTGTGTAAGTGCTGGGGTGGGGATGGGGGTTCACCTGACCCAAGTCCTGCTCAGGGCTTCTGGTAACCCCCTGCCCAGCAGCTGACCTACACCTGGAATTTGGCACTCTCCTAAAGCAGTGAGATACCTCATTAGCTACCCAGGCTGGGTGGCTACCCTGGACCCAACCAGCTGACCTCATTCCTCCACCAAGTCCAGGCCACCGTAGCTGGGGCGGTGGGGGTCTCCTGCTCTCCGCCTCTCGCAGGCTCTCATGCCCCAGGCCCCCCAGCATGAGGTTCCAGGCCCTAACCTGAGTGAAAGAGGGGATGAATTGGATACGTTGGAGGGCGTGCATGGAGAAAAGGAATCCAAGGCGTGAATGCGGTGGCAGAAGTGGAACTGAGGAAGCACAAGGGGAGGATGCTTGGGGTGAATTAAGGGAATAGAGGAGAAGGGATTGACTGGGTGGATGGAATGAATGGAGTGGAAGCAGTGGTAGGAGTGGATGAAAGAGTGTTAGGAGCGGGTGGAGGGACTGAAGTAGGAGTGGGTGTGTTGGAAGGAGTCAAGTGTTATGGAGTGGATGAAGGAGAAGGATCTAGATTGGATGGGAGGAGAGTACCTTGGAGAGGATGGAGGATTAGGAGTGGGTGGAGTGCATTGCCTGGATGGAAAGGGTGGGCAGAGTGTCGGAGGGGAGTGGGTGCAGGGGACCAGAGTGGGAGACGGGAGGAAAGACGTGAGGGGCCTCCAGAAGTGTCCTCAGAGTGCAGGCCCGCCTCAGCGGACAGCAGTGCCGGAGAGACCGGAACTCGACGCTCATTGCTGCCCAGGATGGAGCCCCGCAAGAGGTTCTGGAAGGAGAACGGTGGCCCCGCTTCTGTCGTCTCAGGCATCAAAGTCGTGTCCCGTGGATCCAACACATCGTGTGTCTGAAACGGGGGAGTTCTCCAATAAGCAAAGGCCAGTCACAGTAAATGCTTGTTGGCACGTCTGGCGCACGAGGCAGGTCAGCACAGGGTCCTCAGACCTGGCCCTGGTCAGGCTGGACGGAAGCCTGCTCTGGCTGCACCCAAGAGCCCTCTGCTCTCCCAGCTTTTGCACCCCGCTCCCCATCCCCACAGGCTGGGGATAGCTCCCAGAGCAGGGGCAGAGGGTCATCAGGGACCAGGTCTAGGGGGCTTTTAGACAAAACCCAGGTCAGGGGGAGCTCCAGGTACCAGGACAGGTCAGGGCGTGTGTGGGTGGGATGGGGTATGGGAGGAGAGACAGGATCTCAAGAAAGGGAGGGGCCAGAGGCACAACTGACTCAGAGAGCTCCTTGGGGTCAGGGTGGAGCAGGCCAGGGGTTAATCAGCTGGCCCTGCTGTCCAAGCTAAATTATGGGTCTGCCCTGATGGTGGTGGCAGTGGCCCTATAAAGGCCTCAGAGCTGGCAGTGCCCAGTCTCCCAGCATGGCGCCCCACAATGAGGCCCATCCTGCTGCTCGTGGCCGACCTGTGTACTGACCTGCGTAAGGTGTTGGTGGGGCCTCAGGGGACAGGTCAGAGATCAAACCACTCTGGGCACACTCACCTGGGTGAAGGTGCTGGGCAGGAACTGGGGGCTCTGTGCGCTGACCTGCCTGGGACCTGGGTGGACTGCGAGGACAGGTCAGGGGTCAACTTGCACCTGGCTGCACTGGGTACTGACCTGGGTGAGGATACCTAGCTGGGGATAGAGGGGACAGGGCCCCAGGGCCCAGGATGCGCTGACTTGGGCGCAAGTTCAGAGGACAGCTCTTGTTGCGCCTCCCTGGGGTCAGACAAGGAGCCTAAGCCCTGTGACTCCGTTTCTGGGAGGTCTGCCTCTCAGGGACCCTCAGTGCCTCTGAGCTTGGCAGTGCATCCGCAGTCCAGTTAAACCTGACCTCTCTCCTGAGGCCAGAGGCCGTGCCAGGGTGAGGGACAGTCAATGCTAACCCAGGACACATCAGTCCCCTCCTGCCAGCCCCAGCCCCACACCTCAGACTCAGTGACTCTGCTCTTGGGGCTGGAAACTGGGTCAGTGGGTGCTGCAGCCCATGATTATCAGCGGGGTCACGGCCACCCCAGTAATTAGCCCCAGTTAGCTTGCCCTGAGTGTCGGGTGGAGTGAGTTTGGAGCCTCTGCCATCTGGGGAGTCGCAGGACGGGCACCTCCTGGGTCTCAGGGAGGGAGCTGCTGGATACCCCACCCCCACCCCAGGGGACCCAGAGTCAGGGCTGATGCAGGAGATGGGTCAGATGGGAGACTGGGTCTGGGGCTGCCACTTGGAGACAGAGCAGCAAGAGGAGCCCAGTGCTGGGGACCCCAGGCAAAGGCACCTTCTCCACCTCTCCAGCCCTGTGTGAGGAGCAGGGCCTGGCCAGGGTGGGGTTGAGAGGTGGCACCCCATCTTTGTCCCTTCTACCTAGCATCCCTGAGGTGAACTGTGTACCGCCAACACATACCACACCCACCAAGGGCCGCCCTGCCCCAAAGAACCCCAGAGCATCACCTACTAATTCTCCACGCAACCCAAGGACCAGGGAGGGGGTGATTTGGGGTGCTCATTTGGGGTGCCTGGGTGGGTTTCCCTGCCTCTGCCCCCACCCCTTGTTCCAAGGGGCTTGGCTCAGCCACGGCCAAGCCTAGCTGTGGAACCCCCAAACTGAGGTGCCTACCAGGAAGCATGACCCCTGAGCCAGAGGGGTGGGCCATGAGGAGGTTCTGAGCCACCCCCAACTGACTCTGGGTCAGCTCACGGGTAGGGTATAGGTTGTGGAGCGGTGTTTGAGGATGTCCACGTGGTCCACGTGTTCAGAGTGCTGTGCCCCCATTATACAGTTGACCCTGCCCAGTAGCCCAGCCCTGCACCACACAGAGAGAGCCTCTGGACCCCCACCCAGGCCTGGGGCCTCGGGTTTCCCCCCACCCTGTGTGTCCCCACACTCTCTGGGCCCTGACACTCTGTGCCCTTGGGCCTGGCTTCTGTTCCTCCAACCCCTTCTGCCCAAACTGCAAATAGGAACCTGTCAGCCTTAGCTCAGGATCACTCACTCCAGGAAGCCTTCCAAGATTGCCCCTGTCCCACTGTGGCCAGGTGCTGCCACTCCTCTGCTCAGGGTCACTGTGGTGGGTCCATTCCCCTATGGACAGAACCTCACCAAGTCCTCCTAGATGTTGGAACCTGAGCCAGAGAGAGGCAGCAAGGCAGTCTTGGGCCAGATCCCTGCTCCCCCTGGCATAGAGCCCTCACCTGCAGCCCCTCACAGGCCTACGGGAGAGCTCCCCAGGCTGCTCCTTCCCTTTCCCTAAACAGCCCAACCTCCTCACTGGGCCAGCCCCACCCCACTTCTCTCCCCCATCCCCTCCATCCCTGCCCTCAGCCTGCCCATCCTGGGGCAGGAGCTGGCTGTCATTGCTCTCTAGGAAACAGGCTGGCTCTGGGCCTCCTGCAGGAATGGGTGAGACTCAGGCACTTTATCCAGTACATCCCTCCACCCTGCCACAAGGCCCAGAGCACCCACTGCAGCTCAGAGAAGGACAGGGCTGCCAGCTGGCAGGAGGGTGAGACTTGCAGTCCATGGTCTCCCATGATGCACAGTCCTCTCTTCTCCGGCACCCATTTCCCTCTCCACCCCTGCCTCCATCCTCCATCTTCCACCCACCCATCCATCAGTCTATCAGCCCATTCACTCAGTCACACCACCCATTCATCCACTCATCTATCCACTTGTTCATTCATCCATTTACTCACCCACTTACCCCTCTACTCTCCCACCCCTCCACCCCTGTACTCCTTCATCTTCCATCCCTCTATCTATCCACTCATCTATATAGCCATCCCCCTATCTATCCATCCACCCACCCACTTAGCCATCTGCCCCTCTACCCCTTCATCCTTCATCTTCCATCAATCCCCCATCTATCCATCTAGTCACACACCCATCTATCTATTCATTCATTCATGTAGTAACCCACTCACCCATCTGTTTACCCAACTACCTAACCATCCATCCACCCTCCCACTCACCCATCTATAAACCCACCCATCCGCTCATCCACACCCCCATCCATCTAGCCCGCCACCCATCTACCCATTCACTGATGCATCTACCCTCCATCCTTCCATTTCTCCAACTTCCATCCGTCCACCTAGCTATCCATAGTCATTTATCTGTGTATACATACATCTATCCATGAATCATTCATCCACTCACCCCACCCCCACTCTCTGCTCCTGGGGGAGGTGGGAAGATGGGGGCGGGGCTCAGAGCAGTCTGACGACATCCTTGCACTCTCTTCCTCCTGGCATCCATGTCCACACACCTCGGGGCTCCCCCCGTCCGGCCAGCCCTCCAGTTGGGACCTTGCCACGCCACGCAGCCTCTGTCCGCCCTGCCTGGCAGCGGGAAAGCCCTGCACAAGACCGGAAGCCTGCTGGGCACAAGGGACCGGAGGAGGAGCCTCTTGGGCTTCATCAGAGCCTCGACCACACCCCCGCTGACCACCCACCCTGGGTTGACAGCTTCCACTCTGGGCTGGGCCAGGCCTGAAATCCTAACTGTGATGCCAGCACACCGACACCCAACCCCCTTGGGCATAAACAAGTGAATGACTGACTGCTGGGGAGGACATGGGCAGATTGGGGCGCTCACACCCTGCAGGCGCATGGCCGCTATGGAACTCAGAATGGCATGTCAGTAAAGACATGCACATCCAAATAGCCTAGGAGCCTGCCTCTCTGCAAGGTATATCCCCTAAAGAAGGTGGGGAGAGAGGGCACACGCAGAGATATATGTCTACCTAGGCTTACTGCAGCAATGTCTGCAACCCAAAGAAGAGGGACGCAATCAAAACTGTCGAGGAATGGATACACGCTGGAACGTCCCACAGCGGAATTCATGCATCCTTGAAAACATGATGAAGGAGACTAAAAGATAAAAGCACACTGAACCTGTCGTACACTTTAAGGCACGGACCCAATAGAGAACTTTATGCTCAGCAAAAATAGCCAGTCTCATAAAGATCCACACCATAAATATAAAGCAATGAAAGAAAAATGTTTTCTCATCAAAGGCTAAGAGCAGGCCAGGGGTGGTGAGTGGGCAAGGAGCAGCAGGTGGGGGGTGCGGAAAGAGAACCTCTATGGGGCGTGGGGGTGGGGTTTGATGAGACACTGCACTGTCACTGATTGGATGATGGATAAAACCACGCCCCATCTAAGCAGGTCCTTTGGTCTCTTGCTTTGACTTTAGGCTTTGTGCTCTGCATTTGACTGGCCTCTGCCTGACCTTTGGCTCTCTCCTCTGACCTGGTTTCTCCAGTGTCCCCAGTCTTCTGCACAAGGACCCTTCCCCAGGAAATGGCTGAGCTTCGGAATGGCACCCACAACCATGTGAGTCAGCTCCTGGAAGTTCTGTTAGTTCTGTGAGATGTGCCAGCACAACGCAGAGCCCGGGGCTGGGAGGGAATAGACGGAGGGGAAGAGAGAGTGTGTGTGTACACCTTTGGAGTGGGATGTGTAACACCCAATGGAAAACTTGGACATTTGAGCCATCCTCAATCTCCATCTCCTGGTGTCTGGTATTCACTGTTCTGAATAAATTACCACTTGCTTTCTTGAAATTTCATTCAATCTAAAAAAAAGAAATTTCATTCACGCTGAGTTGAATTCTGAGCTTCCCTTTAGCTGAAAGGAAAGTTTTTTCAGACATCCAGTTCACATCAGGTCCACAGTGGGCTTCGGGCGGAGCAAGGACTTCCATCGTCTCTGGGCAGTTGTGTAACCTAACTAATGAGCGCTGAAGACTGATTAGCATCCGAGACGGAGGTATTACATTCTAATGTTTTTTAATATTAAGACGTGTGTGGATTGTCTTGTCTTTGCTCCTTTGATATCCAGTATGGATTCATTCACAGTCGTATTGGAGCAAATGCTGCCTGCAGGCACACTGTAGGAACATGTGGAGATTCCGGCTCGGTCTGGTCAGGGAGTAGAGCCCCCAGAAAGCCTCTCCTTGCACGAGGACAATGGCACAGTCAAGGCTGCAGCTCCCCCAGGACATCGGAGCCTACGGCACAGCGAGGAGGCGCAGGGAGCCTTCATCAGAGTGGTCCAGCAAGTCGCCAAACCGATAACGAGGAGGCTAACCACCAAAGGAGCTCCAAGCCAAAGGAAACCCACACGGCAAGAACACAACTTCCAACAGTCTATGAGCAGTTGCCCTGGTTTTTAAAAGGCTAGGTTTATAAATACAACTTGGAAGAACGATTTCTAATGCTTTCCCCTGTTGCACATTCTAAAACACACAGAATAGTCCTCCAACAGGGGCTGCATCCCAAACGCCTCCGGGAAGTGCTGGCCCGTGCGTAAAACTGGTCATCAAGAGCTCGTAGGAATCAGAACGCTGCCCCTGAAAAGCATACCTATTCCATTCAACTGTGTCTGAAAGATGTAAGTATCTAAGACACTAACTTGCAAGGCTTGTTCTATGAACAGAAAATGCCAGCACTCATTTAAAAAGGCTTATTGAGTCCACACAAAAAATACTTGGGACTGTGGTAGCAATTGGAGAAGTTGCTTGACATGACTGAACTAGGGAATGATACATGTCTTAACTCCTGATTAATAATACATTTTCTTAAGAGGAAAGAAAGATGGCAGTAGCTATTCTTGCTGTGAGGAGAAGCTACCGTATCTTTTTCCCACATGGCCCCTGGATACATTGACAGCCACAGGCAACAGCAACAACAAAAAACTGGACCCTTACCCCACCCCATGTACAAAATGTAACTCAAAATGGACCTAGATGTGAGAGCAAGAAGTCTAAGACGCTTAACAGAAAGCATGGGGGGAAATCTTCATGACTTTGAGTTTAGCTCTGGATTCTTACGTATACACGGAAAAAAAACAGACAAAAGGGAGCTAACTTAACCTTTAAAATAAAAGGCTTTTGTGGATCAATGGACATTATTGAGACTAAGATAAAGAAATATACAGAATTGGAGGAAATATTCACCTGCCATTCCTCTGATAAGAGTTTAATATCCAAAATAAAGAATTCTCCCGAGTTAAAACAAAGATAAAAAGGACAACACAATGGACATAAAAATGGTCAAAGGCACAATGTATGTATAGATGAATTATGATAAGAGCTGTAAAAGCCCCTAATAAAATAATTTTTTTAATGGCCAAAGGGCTTGAAAAGATGTCATCAACTGACCCATAACCCTATAGGGGGCAACACTGGAGACACACTGTGGGAATCGCGCCAGATCTGATCCCACCACACCAAGACAAAACACTGAGGGGGGCAATAGAACAGCAAGAGCAACAGAGCAAGGAAGTCCCCAGGGAATACAAAATAAACTTTGGGACCAGGGCTTGGCACCCCATCAGACTCAACCAGAAAAGGGCCAACAAACCGCCCTTGAACTTAAAAAGAAAAGATGTCATCAGAAGTAAAAGACAAACGCCCATAAAGACCTAAACGGCGACCCATATCATTCGTCGTGAGGAAAATGCAAGAAAGGCAGTACAGAGAAGTATCTGCTCACACAGAGTAAGACGCCTGGAACTTTCCAAAGTCAGGTAATAAGAGTATGTGGCTATGTACTGAGGTGATTAGCACATTCTAAAATTGACTGTGGTCATGACTGCATATTTTATGTTTGAATTCCATTTTCCATGAACTTTTGGCTCCTCCCCACACCTGTGAATATATTAAAAATCATTGAAATGTACACTTTAGTAGAGTGAATCATATGGTATCCGAATTATAGTTCAATAAATGTGCCTAAAATATACATATGTCATAGTGGCCCTAGAGCACAGCGTAGAATTCCCCTTCTGGGTTTATGAGATATTACCTATGGGGAGGAGACAGCGCCACCCTTCCCGCCATACACGCCCAGTCACACACAGGAGTGAAAGCACGGGGGAATGATGTCATACGAATGAGCCAAGACAACATTGTGACGAGAGGCCGGAAGCAGTGTGACAAACACTGCGTGACTCAGTGTCTACGGACCCTGTCCATGGGAAACCCACCGTTGAAGGCAGACAGCAATGAGTGGTGAGCAGGCTGTGTTGGGAGGGACCGCCTCAGGGGCGGGGTTCCGTGTGACACGAAGACAGTGCTCTTGCTTAGACAGAGGTGGTGCTTGCAGATCATGAATACACTGACACAGAAACCCCCCCCCCGCCCATCCCCCCTAAGACCAGGTCTGAGCAGGCAAACAATGCTCACACACGTGGTTCACCAGGACTGTCTTTATTTCCCACTGACATGAACATCAGTGGGAACTCTCACAGCGGTGCCGTGCTCAAAGAGGTGCCTCTGGTCACACAGGCCCGAGTCTGAGGCAATGCTGACGAGGAACGGGGAGCACAGACCTGCCCCTCAAGGACCCTCAAGTCAGTGTGTTGTTGATGATGATGGAGATCAGACTCAGGACAAAGGCTGATGGCCCCACACACGCAGTGTCTCGTGGAAGCTCCTCCTCAATTGTCCCGTAGGGAAGGATGTCCTGCTCGAGCTCAGCCGGCCCTCCCCCGTTGCAGAGCATACCTGGACAACACTGAACGTAATAGAAACGGGTGGAGGTGGTGATTTTCCTAAATGTTGCAGGGGGCTGTTCACTTGGGTAGACAAAGGAGCAGTTGAAGGTACAGTTCTTCCAGACAAAGAGCTCACGACTGTTCAAACCTAGACAAGAGATGAGAGATGACAATCCTCAATTTCTGAATATCTGCCCCCACACAGTACACCCCGCCCAGCCAGCCAGGGCCCAGCTGCACACACATGCGAGTCCCAAATGGACAACACTGCCCACGATTCTTGACTGAGAGATCATGGTCAAGCCCACTGGGGGGGTCTGCCTGCTCCAAGCACAGTCTCTGCTGGACCATGGCCCATCCAGCCCGCCACATTTACCTCCACCTCAGAACCCTGAAAAGTGTCTGGGTAGGATGGGCTCCAGCCAGACCCACGTGGGTCTTGTAGGAGCCACGGAGAAACAGGGGACGAGAAGACAAAGTATGATGATGCGTTTTTTTATTGAATCCTGGACCTTTGGAATAGCACACATTGAGCCTGGGTCTTAGCCTGGTTCACAGAGAAGCACCCTGGGGAAGCGTTGCCATGATTAAGTTCAGCTTCCCAGTCAGCTCTTGCCAATGCACACCACTGACACAGTGTCCATCTTCATGAGCAGGTGGAACATAATATCCTCTTTGCTCCTGCTGACAACTTCCTGGTGATGGCAAGGGCCCAAGGGAAAAGGAGGTTGGGTGGCGATGGAGAATGGTCCCTGTTTTCCCTGTGTTCCCACAGGTCCCTGTTTTCCAGTGATGCCGGGGCCCAGGAGTCAACAGCAAACAACCATTCACATTTTCCAGACTCAGGAGTTTGGGCAGAGACGCTGATATTGTGGGTGCCCCTCTCTCTCAGGATGCAGTCAGGGACACTAAGCCCTGGGGACATTATGGGTAGACTCTTCCGTGGAGGAGTCACCAAAGCGGTGACTTGAAACTGCCTACCAGCAGTGTCTGAGGTCAGAGCAGGACTCCAGAGTCGGGTCCTGTGCCGCAGAGGCAGGGCAGAGGAGGCCACCGCGCAGGACCCTATCCAAAGCCTTGCGGCGCATCTGCCTCTGGCTTGGCCTCTGAGAAGGGATCCCTTGTGTCTGAGCTGCTCCCCAGGGGCCCCTGTGACTCCAGTAGGTCTAGGACGGGTGGTGGGCAGTGGGGAGGAAAGGTAGGCATGGAGCAGAGTGCTGAGCCTGGGGGAGGCCAGGGCTTCCAGTGACCCCCACGTGTTCCCATGTCTGTCCAGAGGAGGGTCATTGATGCATGCCAACTGTGTAGATCTCACTCAGCACTACCTCTGTCAACCACATCCCAGAGGACTCTAGGCCGGGGAGTCTCAGGGACACAGTTCCAGGATTGATCTCAAGCAGCCCTAAATGGAACCACACCGCACCCCCTGGGACCCTGGCCTGCAAGCCCTTCCACCGCTCCCCCAAACACACACAAATGCCAGGGTCCAAAACGCAGCTGGTACCCTGAAGAGGCCCCATCAGAGGATGGTTCCCACCCAGGGCCCTGTGCGCAGCACCTGTCACTCCAGCACAAGGCACAGATGACCAGTAAACCGTCACACACACTAGAGCAACGGGGACTAGAGGACAGGCCCCAAGAGCCCCCGTCCAGGCTGCCTGCAACTCCAGCCCTGGGCCCGGCAGCTTTGCCCCCTGGTGCCTGTAGTTCACAGTCTCTGGTCACATGGCTTCCTACTGATTTGGACCCTGGGGAAAGGGATGCCTTGCTAGGAGCGGGAGGGTCATTGGAGGATAAAGGTCAGGCTCTGCCCTGACCCCTCCCAGCATGGTCTATGTCCCCTAGGGGTTGGTTCTGGGCCCTGTCCTTGGCCCTGCCTCCCTGGAAGCCTGAACAGGACAGGAGCTCAAAGTACAGAAGGGAGTCTCCCAGTTGTAAGAGTGTGACCCGCCCCCTCAGGGACAGACAACCAGAGGACCCACTGGGTTTCAGCTATGCAGCCTCTCCCTCTCCTGCCCCGCCCCCCCCCCCCAAGGGACAGGCCAGTGGGACAGGCTGGCAGGCTATATACCTGGCCTTGCTTAAAGGCTGCGCCTGTGCTGGGCTGTGTGGGGGACGCTCCCTGTGTGGACAACACCCTGTACTTACGCATGGAGACTGTCATGCACCGCTGGGTCTCATAAGCACAAGTGCGCGTGGCTGGGCAAGTGAAGTTGTTCACTCTCGAACACTCGTGGCATCTCAGATTGCGCCGCCCTGGAGGAACAAGCAGCAGTGTGGTGACATCTCTAGAAGGCAGGCCCCGCCCACCCCGTGTGTGATGGGAATCTGCCACTGCCGGGCAGGCTGAGCTGATGGAGTCCCTCATCCAGGGCACCACGCCTGCATCTGGTGCAGATTTGACCTGGTTACTCACCAAGGCAGTGGGACCACTCCTAAGAGTGGCCACAACCACCTGACTCGACACTGTGGGGGAAACCTTCTTCTATGAGCTCTGCCAAAGCCCCACCGAATCTCCTGGGACCCCCAACTAACCTAGCAGGAGAAGCCCGCTAAGATGACCACATTGTAGAACTCCAGGTGATCTCTACTCTCTCGAGAAGGTGACAAGGACGGAGACTTACATCCAGCACAAATCTTTGTCTTATTCTGCAGCACCCTGGAGGGCCGGGTGCCCATCAGCAGCTGGGTAAGGTCGGTCTCCAAAAGTGCCTGGGTGAGATTGGTCTCGACGACCGATTGGCTGAGGGTGGTCTCCAGCAAAGGCTGTGTGGGAGTGGGCTCCACCAATGACCGGATGAGGTTAGTTTCCACCACTGACTGGGTAAGGTTGGGCTCCATCAGCGGCAGGGGGATGTTGGCTTCAGGCATGGACCAGGTTAAACTGGTCACTGCCAGGGGAAGCCACAGGCCCATGAGCAAGAACAAGGGCAGCATACTGTCCAGGGGAGCTTGCCCTGTAAGGGAGGAAGGCAGTGTCCCATCAATGGGAGTCTGTCTCCCGGTGGCCTCGCAAGCACCCCAGCCACACAGCATGCCTCCCCTTCCCAGGCGTCCTTCCCTGACCTGGGAGATCCTCAAGGGGCGGTGTGGTGCTGGCTGAGTTCTCCATGCTCACACCACCATCTTGGTGTGACCTTGATCAACTTCCTCAATGACCTCCTGACGTGCCTCCGGCAGTCTCACCTCACCTCCCCCCGTGTTTCTGTTCATCAACAGGTGGGCTCTGGGCCTGGTGAGGAGCACGTGCCCATCCTACGTGAACAAGCAGCTCTGGCAGGAACAGGAGAACATGTGCCCTTCCTCAGGAGTCTAGGGTGGCTGGGTCATGGCTTCTCAGGGACACTGGGCAGCTTGGAGCCAGCAGAGGAGCAGGTTGGCCACAGGTACAGTGACTAGTGCAGGAAACTGGCTCCAGGAGCACTGTCCGGGCTGCTGACTGCCCGGGGACTTGAACCCCCAGGAGCCTGAAGACAGTATTCTCCGAATTCAGCTGCTGAGGGCTCGGTGGGACCCTAAGAAGACCCCTGCATCCTGGTCAGTGTGAGCCGACAAGGTGCTTCTGGACAAGAAGCCCACCTCAAACGCACCCCTGTGCTCCGCCACAGCGCACGCGCAGGTGTGGTGGGAATGTTCATGTCAATGAGTGTAGGCCAAGATTTTTGGGGGCTTGCCATGTCACAGCTAGTCACCTTCAGGACTGGACAGAACAACATCATCACAGCTGGTAGGCAGGCTGGCGGGTGGGGGGGGGGGGGAGAACACCTGCTCTCAGGTCACAGTCACTTTTACATTTTTGTAAAGGTTTTTAAGGCTGTGGGACATCACTTGTCTTTTTAAAGCTACTTTTGACAGTTTTTAAAGAAAAACATCATGTAGTTTTCACAGCCCACCCCATGAAAATCAAATCAATAATCGTATTCCAGTTAAGCCCCCAAGTGGGTGGGTTTTCCCCCTCCCAGGCTTCATCCCACCATAAGTCCCTGTCTCTACCTGCTCTGTCCTCGCCAACAACCTCTTCCTCGGCACAGGCTTCAAAGATTTACCCTTTGGCATGAAACCACCTTTCTTCGTCTTTACCTATAATAATGGTGTCGTTAAGTATTTAGAAATTGACTTTGCTCAGCATAATGTGGTGTTTAATGGCGGCTGCGTTGCTTTGTCTTCATGCATAGCAGTCCCTTCTATGAGTGCCCCAGTGTTTGTTTCTCCTGTTCGTTCCTCACACTGAGAGACTGCTTGTTTCATCCTTTCCATATTGTGGAATCTGCTACACTAAACCTGTGTGCACATATGTGTTCCTGCTGGGTTCTTTGTGTCTCCAGGGTACGTGCCCAGTAGAGGAATTGCAGGACCATAAGGTAATGGTGTTTGCTTTTGTCTAAGCAAGTGCCATACGGATCTCCAGAGTGGCTGGACCATTCTGGAGCAGCATGACAGAAACTCCGTGTCCTCTCCAGCATGTATTATTTCCTTTTCAACAACGTATCTCTGAGCGTGCTGGTGTGAGGTAGTATATTTAACTGTTCTCATTTGTATTTCTCTTGTTGCTAATGAACATGAGCATTTGTCATATACTGGTTGACTGTCTGGGTGTCATATTTAGTAAATTTTGTATTCACTTCTTGCACCGATTTTCTATTAAATACTTTTATTGGGGGTGCTTACATCTCTTATAATCCATACATTCATCCATTGTGTCAAGCACATTTGTTCATAGACTGCCATCAACATTTTCAAAGCATTTTCTTTCTACTTGAGCTCTTGGTATCAGCTCCTCATTTTCACCCTCCCTCCCTCATGAACCCTGGATAAGTTATAGATTATTATTTTCATATCTTATATCATCCCCTGTCACCCATTTCTGTTGTTCATCACCCTGGGAGGGGGTTATATGTCGATCCCCCCTTTCTCCCTGCACCTTCCCCTTCTCATTGCCTGGTCTTGGCAAAAGGGACTCCATTTTGAATCCGGTGCCTTCAGCTTGGTTCTCAGAAGAATTCACCTCTCATAGACCTCCCTCTGCCTGATCTCCCCCTCCCCTGCTCAACCTTCAAATTCCTGGAACCGGCTCGCCCAGGAGCCACAATGTTTTCCGAAGATAAGTACACTCCACTCTACCCTTCGTTGACATATAGATAAGGTTAAAGACCTTCTCCCTTCTGAAGCACCTGTGTGCACACATGCTCCCCAGCTTGGACCCTTCCCAGCTGTGCCTGCCAGCAGGGGTATAAAAACGCAGCCTAAATTCCCCAAGGCACGGTTTCAAAGGCTCAATTCCCTGAGTTGCTGAATCCGCCTGCAAGCATCCCAATAAACCCTGCTTCTAAACTTTGTCAATTGGATCTTTGGCTCTGTTTCACTCCCCAGAATTCCTTACACTCATTGTGGGCCCAGGGGTGGAAATGGAGAAACCAGGGTGGATGAGGTATGATGAGCAGAGGGCAATGAGGGGGCAGCCCTGGTGATGTTTCCCTGAGAACAGCAAGACATGAAGGGAAGGGGGTGATCCTGAGACCCCAGAGGTAGCAGGGTCTGTGTAGTGTGTGTGTGTGTGTGTGTGTGTGTGTGTGTGTGCGCGCGCGTGTGTGCTGGGTCCCTGAAGGCATCCAGGTATGAGATGGGGGTGCAGTGCTGACCCCCTTCCAGGGCAGCGAGGTTTGAGAGGGAAGAGGTGGGGGGATAGTGTAACATCCCCCTCCCCCCGCCCAGAGCAATGGGATATGAGTGGGGGTGGGGCGTGCCGCCCCTGCACGATTGCCCAGGACAGTGGGGTGTAGAAGGGGGGCGGGCGGATCCAGCCCCCCCCCCCTCCCATCGCCCGCCGCTCCCCCTCGTGCTCCTTCTGGAACCTTCAGGGGCTCCCGCCCGCCCCCTCCTTGCCTGAACTCTCCGCACCGCCCGGAAGGTTCTAGAAGCGCCCTGTGCGCAGCCGCAGTGGGAGGCCGCCCTCGGGAAGAAAGGCCATTGGTTGAGGAGCGGCGTGCCGTGCGCCCAGGCTGACCCCTGCTCCGGAAGCAGTCACTGAGGCTGGACCCCCCCCCCGCCCGCCCCCCATCGCTCCCAGGGCAGATGGGGGAGGGGGCCCTCGCTGGAAGCGTCCACCTGGCCATGCGTGGCCAGCCAATCAGAGCGACGAGAGACCGCCTCCCCGACACTCAACGAAAATTTAAAAATAAAACAAAATGGCCGACGCTGGCGAGGCTGTGGGGACGCTGCCGGTGAGAAGGCGGAATGTGCCCTCCGTGGAAATCCGTGTGCGCTTCCTGGAACAAAGGCACCCACCGCATGACCTTGCAAGGTGGGCCCTCCGGAAACTAACGGGCTCTCGGCTGCCTTTAGGGGAACAGCAACACGGACGACCGCCTGACCGAGCATCGCTGTCGAAGAGGGCTGACACTTACCCTTGCACCTGAACGCAGGTGATCGTTTCTCACGGAGAGGAGAAGCCAAGGGCACGCCCCACTCGGTTCGGCCTGCTTCCAGACTATTCTAATCCAGTGGCACAATTCAGATGCATTGATTCCTTCCCGTCCTCCTTGTTCAAAGTCCAGCCACTGGAAATACGTGGTTTGGGCAGCCTGGTTTTCCAGACCCTGAAGAGGTCTGTGCAGCAGATTTACCAGTGCATAGTAATCTGTCTTCCAATTTCTTGACTCCAGCTTCCGCGAGCATTGATTGTGGGTCCAAGCCAGATAAAACCCTTGACAACTTCACCCTTTTCTACATTTATGATGTTACCTATTACGTCATCCTGGTGTGGCGATTTTGGTCTTTTTAACGTTGAATCATAATCCAACTGAAAGTTGCGACTCTGGATCTTCATCAGCAAGTGCCTAAATCCTCCTCGCTCTCAGCAAGCAAGGTTGTGCCATCTACTTGTTGCAGGTGAACAAGCCATTCTCCGACCCTGATGCTACATTCTTCTTCATACACACCGGCTTCTCGGACTATTTGCTCAGCATACAGATTGAACCAGCATTGGGAAAGGATACAATACCGATGCACAACTTTTCTGACTTTCAAGCAGATCGTATCCCCTGGTTCTGTTCGAATTACTGACTCGATCTGTGCACAAGTTCCACACGAACATAAAGAGGTGTTCTAAAATCCCCGTTCTTTATCCATACTTTGGTATGGTCCACCGTCAACTGCTTTGGCATACTCCATAAACATAAGTAAACATCTTTCTGGTAGTCTATGCTTTGATCTATGCCAAGATCCATCTGACATCAGCAATGACATCTTTGTTTCACGTTCTCTTCTGAATCTGACCTGGGCCTCTGGCAGCTCCCTGTTCATGTCCTGCATCAACTGCTACCGGATGATTCTTCACCAAAAGCTTGCTTGCATGTGATGTGAATGAAATTGTTCTAGAGTCTGAGCTTTCTGTTGGGTCTCCTTTCTTTGGAATGGGAACAAATGTGGATCTCTTCCGGTCAGTTGGCCAAGTCGCTGTCATGCGTATTTCCTGGCACAGACAAGCGACTGCTTCCAGTGCTTCATCAGCCTGCTGAAGCATTCCAATCAGTGTTTCATCCATTCCTGGGACCTTGTTTTTGGCTAGGGCCTTCAGTGCCATGGGAACTTCTTCCTGCCACCGCACTGGTTCTTGCTCATCTGCTGTCTCCTGAAATGGTAGAATGTTGACTAGTTCTTTTGGTACCGTGACTCTATTCTTTCCATCGTCCCTGCGTGCTTCCTGCGACGGTCAATGCTTTGTACGTAGACTCTTACAAGATCGCAACTCCAGGCCCAAATTTTGCCTTCCGTTCTTTCAGTCGACGATATGCTGAGCCCGCGCTTCCCTTTGGGTGTTCTACCTGAAGGTCCTTGCGCGCTTCGTTACGGCGTTTTACTTAGGCTTCTCGGGCAGCCCTTCGGCATTTTCTGGTTATGATGAGAGCACGATAGAACTGCCTTGCAAGACGTTGCGCCACATGACAAAAAGCAACACAAGAAACTCCATTTTTCAAGAAGAAATAAAATGATACTCAGGCCTAACCTAAGTATGGACCATCGCCTAGAACCAGCAGATGGTCAGGAGAGCCACCCCCAAAAGTATGGGGAACCCCAATAACACTTGGCTGAACTTGGCTGACGCCAAAGAGCTAGCCAAGCTGCCTATATATAATGTGGGGAACCCCGATAATACTTGGCTGGACTTGGACATTGATGTCAAAGATCCAGCCAAGCTGCCCATTTAAACCCGAGTAGAGACACTGACGTTTCAGAGAGCCAGGAACGCAGGAGACATCAGCTCCTGCTCGCTCCCGCTCTACCCGGGGCGAGTCCACAGACGAAGGCAATGCTTGTTGGGACTACGATGCTGGAGTGATACGTGTGAAGAGTGCTGTTTCTATGCCCTTATGCTCACACTTGCCCTGATACTCTTATACTTAATAGCTTGAGTTAATTTTAAGATTATTAGATGGTTTGATGTGTGTTTGCAGTGAATAAACAGAGCGTTCAAAAATGTCTAAGAGCGTTAAGTAATATTTGATCGCGTCGCTTATGACAGGTTAGCCCTTTGACGTCCTCATTTCTTCCATTCCATTAAGCTGCTCTGTGAATGGGAGCAAGTTTTAGTCTCTTATGACACTTTGATCTTGTCGTTCTTCCTTGTCTTTTTAATGACCGTTTGCTTTCTCCATGAATGACCGTCTTGAGGCTTACCTACAGTCATTGATCTTCTGTCATCAGTGTTCAATGCATCAAAGCTGTTCTCAAAATTCAGACAGGATGGATTCAAGGCCATATTGTGGCTCTCCCAGGCTTGTTTCGATTTTCTTACCCTTCAGTATGAACTTATATATGCGCAGCTGACGGTCTGTTCCTCGGGCAGCCCCTGGTCTGGGTTGAGTTTCTCCATCGTCTCGTTCCACAGATGTGGTCAGTTTGATTTCTGTGTCTTCCATCCGGAGAAACCCATGCGTATAGTCACCTTTTGCAGTGCTGAAAAAGTTTCATTTGCTCTGAACAAGTTGGTCTTGCAAAATTCAATCACATAAGATCTCCAGCTTTGTTCCTATCACCAAGTGCATATTTTCTGATCCTATCACCAAGTGCATATTTTCTGATCCTATCACCAAGTGCATATTTTCTGTTCCTATCACCAAGTGCATATTTTCTGATCCTATCACCAAGTGCATATTTTCCGACCACTGTTCCTTCCGCTTTGCTTCCAACTTCCGCATTCTAATCACCAATAATTATCAATGCATCTTGATTGTATGTTTGATTAATTTCAGACTGAAGTCTTGGGTAGAATTCTTCAATTTCTTCATCCCTTGCATTGACGTTGGTACATAAATTTGCATAATTTCATTGTGTTGGTTGGACTTACTTGAAGGCGGATATAATTTATCACAGATAACATTGTACTTCAAGGTTGATTTTGAAATGTCCTTTTTGATGATGAATGCAAAGCCAGTCCTTAGGCTACCGATCTTTATGCGAGACAGACTGGCACTAGCCACTGTAACCTTGTTCACTGCTACATGACCTGCCTCCTTTCACCTCCCATCTCAGAAAGTCCCACTAGTGATTGATATAGAATGTACTCTTATGTCTCGAGATCAGAACGTTGTGATTAATAATATTGTTCCTTTTGATGTTGTATCCAGAATATTATTACTCTTATTTTATTAACCAGGATGTTATAATCAATGCTGTACCCTGTCGTGCACACTGACTCTAAAGAATAAGAACATTAATTTTGCTTTCTGCTTCTGTCCACGCTTGCTTAAGTCCTAGACAAATGATAAATGAGTTTTTGCCTTTAAAGATGGACTGAAATGTCCACTCGGGACTGCAATCCGTCCCTTTTAGATTCTAGCAGTCCAGTTATAACACAAGGAAGACTCTTCTAAATTATCGAGACAGCATAGTGGCTGTCACTGATTTGAACCCACAGCATATGCTTTCCATGTCAGTTTTGGCTAGCTCCAATTTTCCTAAATTCTTTTTTTTTTTTTAATAAAAATGTCTTCTTTAATCAAGGGCTTTTTTTTAAAACACGGAACAGAGTTCTTGAATAAAATGGAAAGTTTCCAATACATCAAAACACACACCAGCAGTCGCCATACACACGGTACTCAACAGGGAAAATGAAAAACAGAAACACAAACACCAACAACGGCAAGTTTACACAAATGCCTGTAACTGAGCCCTGTGGTCTTCTCTTCCCAGGTGCTTTCTCTGCCTGCCAGGGGTGCTCTGCTGGACACAGCCCACCATGGCTGCTGGGGACAAGGGCAGCTGAGACCGGGGCCCACAGAGCACAGCTGGCAGGGCGGTGTGGCTCTGCACACGCGGCAAAGCACGCACCAGCACATTCAAACAGTGCAGGGAACATCCTTTAAATATCAGAGTGAGAAACGGCAGAGAAGGCAACATTATTAAAAGATGTTAGCAAGAAAGGAAGGCTGGAACAGCTCGAGGCTGCAAAGTGGCTGGCTAGCTTCATTCCTTTGGCTTCTTGGGAAGCGGCCGCCGGAACAGCAAGATGTGAGGTTCTGGTTCATGGATCATATAATGGACCCATCCCTGATGCTGCTGGATGCCAAGATTCCTCCATTCAGATTCAGACAACAAATGGGTTTTCGGGACCAGCTTGGCTATATCCTTGGGCAACATGACGTGCCTGTACTTGAATTCCTCGTCGTTGTATTTATCCGAATAGTAAATTTGCTGTGCGACACACTCATTCTGAGGGACTTCGGACCCTCGCCGCCAACCTCCAAACAACTCCCAGCAGCACCTTTCCTAAATTCTTAGCTCCCACGTTCCAAGTTCTGATCACTAGTAGATTGTTTCACCTGTCTCTTCGTGCCTTCAGTCCTACCTCATTAGCAAACGAACATCCCAAAGGGTCCATGGCACAGGATTTACCCGCCTTGCATCGCCATGGTCGACTCCGCTCCCAGAAAGCACCTCCTCCTCAGTCACATTTTGGGTGCCCTCCGGCCCAGGGACCCATCCTTCAGCACTACGACGTTCCCTGTTCGCTAGTCCTTCCGTATCTGACACTATTTCCAAGCTATGCATAAGGTTTTCAGTGGCTACTTGCTCCAAAGTGGGCAGCTGAGTCCTTCTCCCTCGCCTGACCTAATCTGGAAGCTCCACTGAAACCTGTTCGCTTTGGGCGACCCTGCTGGCACTTGAAATGCCAGCGGCATGCCTCCAGGCATCACATAACACACAAGCCACCAGGGTCTGCCAGACTGACAGAGCGCTCTCCCCAGGTGCAGGCCGCTCCTGCCTGGCTAATCCACTAGCAGAAGTGAAACAGGACGCTTCCCAAGACATGCATCTGCCCCCACCTCTGATCCTGAGGTTCAAGGAGTGTCTATTCAACAGGGATGGCCGAGGGACAATGCTATTTGACCAGAACTATTTAGTCCTCTCCCAGTCCCCACGAAATGAGAAAGTTACCTCAGCTGAGGTGGCACCACCTTTGCAGAAGTGGCTTTTGAGCTGTACAAATGAAGAAATGATGAATGGCTTATGAGCGCCAGGCGAATATACCACAACGTCGTTTGGGAAGCCAGATTATATGATCCGATGGCCTGAGAAGCCATGCAAGGCTTCACCTTGCTGTTCACCCTTACAGTAGTGGTGTTGCTCGTCGACTGAGTAGACTCCATAAAGAAGTCAGGCCTGCCTGAACGGAGGTGCAGGAGAACGATGCTGACAGAGCCGTGGCCTAACAGAAGAGCAAACAGAGCCGTCGTGGAAGAAGTGCCAGCAGAATGCTCGGCAGACGCAAGGCTGGTGAGGCTTCTCCCTGACCTTTGCCCTGTGGTCGAGGGAGGGCCATTCCGGGAGCAGGACATCATGCTGGCTGAGATAGTGGGGCAGCGAAAGAGAGGAAGTCGAAAGAGAGGAAGTCGTCTGATAAGACAGACTGACACTAGGGTTTCACAGACGGGCTCGGCCTCCGTGAGAGCCATGTGAGGACGGCATGGGTGTCGCAGGGTTTGTTCTGCGGCGCACAGGGTCGCCATGAGCGGGGGGAGGCTCGATAGCACCAGCCACAGCACTGGTCACTTGGTTTCTCTTGTTGGTGGAGGGTTTCTGTTGTTGCTCTTGTGTAAGCTGTGGAGGGTGCTGTGTTAAGATCCTGGTTTTTATTTCCTCTCTCTGTTTTATGTTGCCCTCTGATGACTCCTTTTGCTGTGTGATTTTTTTCTCATTTGTTTCAAGGAATATTAGAATCCATCCCTTTACTACATCTAGGGAGTGGTATAGCACTGATCAAACACATAACTACCCTCTAGTTCTTTAATAGTTCCTCCCCTTACTATTGCAGTCTTTGCTTTACCTCATTAACCTTGTTAGGCCTGTGCGTGTTCACTTGTATAATTAAGAGTGTTCAATACATGCATGCCAAGAGAAATGACCCTTCAGAAACAGTAACGGGAGCTATGATTCCATGAGGGTATGGGAAAGGACGTGAAGGGGGAAGGGGGAGCTGATCGCAAGGATGACTGTATAACCCGGTTAGGTAGTTCTAGCGTAGGGATGGGGAAAGCCCGTTAACTTGCCTGCCCAGAGAGCCAACATGGGAACAAGGAGTGGCGCACTGCACATGCTCAGAGGCTCAGGTTTCCCACCGGTAGACATGGGTGGGCGCTAAACTTGGATTGGCCCACCTAGGCCACCTGGATTGGACCACCTAGGGCCAGGTGAATTCAATTCAGCCAATGGGGTCCATCAGGGTCGTCCACCACGCCTCCCTGTGGAATCCTTGAAAAGGCAGGAGCCCAGAGTCAAGAGTGAAAAAGAGAGAACTTTGTCTGCGTGACGCTGGGCAGCCCCGCCAGGCTGCACGGTCGGGAGGAGTCCTATGGGTGCCGTGTAAACCTGAAACTTCTTCTAACTCTCATAAAACTCACTTGATCACGAACCAGGTTTTGGCGTTAATTCTTTCTTGCGCGGAGCCAAGCACCGAAGTACAACTCTATCTCCAGAGAGATCTAACAACCCCACTCAAGGGAAATGAATAACATAATTCCAAGTGAACGGACTCATTGGATGGTATAAGATATGGCAAAATAGGAATAATAATATATAATATAATAATAAGAGTTCCTGGGGTGCAGGGTGGGGGAGGAGTGAATAAAGGGGAGCCGATATCAAAGAGTTCAAGAACAAAGAAAATGTTTTCAAACTGATGGTGGTAGCAATTGTAAAATTTGCTTCATCTTACTGAATTAAGGATTATTACAATATCTGTAAGAGCTCCCAATAAAATGATTACTAAAAATTAAAAGGGGGAATAACAACAACAAAGAGAGCTACACTGGGGAGATTGACAATAGTAGACAAACTATTGGAGAAATTAACTTTTAAATGAAGACTCAATAAAAGATTGTATGGATAGGAAAAAATCCATCCCTTATTTGATCTATTGCCCACTCATATGTAAATAGTATGTTGCTCAATTTCCATGTATTTAGTTTTTGCTCTTTCTATTGTTGACTTCAACTTTTACAGTGTTGTTGTGGGATAAAAAGACTATTCCCCAGCTTCATCTCCAGAAAAGATATGCCAAACATTAGAGGCTGTTTGCCAGCACTTGGTGGGAGGTCAGATGCATTCAGCCTTCAGATTATTGTCTGGTCCCACTGCAGGTGGTGCCCACTTCCTGCTGTTAAGGACAATGGATTACTTCTCCCTGAAGGCTTTCAGCCATCAGTCTGGTCCACGCTGTAGGTGCGTTCACACGCTACTGATAATAGTTTCTATGGAGAGCCAGAGACCAGGTCAAACCTGCTCAGTGACATCCAAAATTAGGCTGCTCCCTGAATCTAAGATCCGCCCATCTTGTCACATGTGGACCCCCAATCTCTCCCTTTCTTTTGCCTGTATACCCCTAGATCATCCCCCTCCCATTACTGAATTACCTATAGTTCAACCCTTTCCTGTGATGTATGCCTTTACCTGTAATTAGGGGGCTTGCATGTCCCCCCAAAAATATATAAGCCTTGGCTGGGAATAAACCTCTCTCGCTCGCTCCTGCAATTCCCACCTTTCACACTCTCACGTGGACCACCGAGCAGGGCTGAGGTGAGCATGCTACCATGAAATGTGTCTGACTCCATTATTTCAATCTCTCTTCTATCACGCTTATTTTCTATGACTTTGCTGTAATCTTTACTTCTTATCGCTGTACAATTGTGCCTGCCGGACCCGTGGTGAATCGTTATGGGCTGACATGTTATGGTTTGAGAAAATGAGTGGGAGAATCTCAATATTTAAAAATTTATGACAACTTATTTTGTGTAACATGAGGCCTCCTCTAGAGAATGTACCAAGTGTGCTAGAGAACAATGCATGCCGTGTTGTTGTTGAGTGGGGAGTTGTGTTTTTGTGTAGGAGCTTGAGTTGCTAGACTTTGTTGTTTACTTTTTCTGGGTCTTTATTGTGATGGTCTGGCTTTCTTTAAGAGTGGTGTATTGAAATTATACTGCCTATTTCTCGTTTCTGTTCTCTGGGAGTGTGGTTAATGTATTTCAAGTGTCTTTCATTGGGAGCATATATGTTTAATATGGTTATGTCTTCTTGTGTTATGATTCTTTTAATCACTATGCAGTGTCGTTTTACACAAGTATCACAATGTTGATTGATAGATACAAGTATATAAAATTGGGGCAAGAACATGACTTGATAAAATAAGTAGACTTAATTTAAATACTATAATAAGAGGGATCAATTAAAATTCTCACCATTTGTTTCACGATCCCAAAGACCACTTCAAGTGCATTAATCATCTCACAAAATGGATGATCCATTGTGTGCAAGTAAACTATGTTTATTTTCAAAAGACTTGTGCACTTGTCTAGGCTCAAGGATATTAAAATCTAGCACATACAGCCCATGACCAGAGGTAGCAATATAGACAATGAGCTATTACAGAAACAACCATCCACTACAGTTTAGATTTTTTTTCTCTTTTTTTAGACTTTTTTCTGTAACAATCAAATGGATAATCAAATTTTGCAACAACAAATTGTTTTTGAGAAGAGTACATTTCTACAGTGCTCAATGTTGCTGTTCAGTTTCCTAACTTAAATCACCCTATGACAATGGGCAGCAGAAGAGGTCTTTGCAATAGATTGCTTCTGCTTGAGAACTTAGGGTGAAATTACTGCATGCTCTTCATATAATATCTACAAAATAAAACATACCCCTAAAACAGTTGATGTTAGACTCTGGTTAAGAAATAGCACGGCAACAACACGCACGGAGAAGAAATGCCTACTGGCGTGCAGCTGCTTTAAGCATGGTGAGAACATTCCAACACAACGGATTTTCCCAGTAGTCAGACAAATGCAGTCCCATCAGGGCAGTGGTACGTTTGGCACAATATGTTAGGCAGTGGCTCGTCTCTGTTAGGCAATGGCTGGTCTCTGTTAGGCAGTGGCTGGTCTCTGTTAGGCAGTGGCTGGTCTGTGTTAGGCAGTGGCTGGTCTCTGTTAGGCAGTGGCTGGTCTCCGTTAGGCAGTGGCTGGTCTCCGTTAGGCAGTGGCTGGTCTGTGTTAGGCAGTGGCTGGTCTGTGTTAGGCAGTGGCTGGTGTGTGTTAGGCAGTGGCTGGTCTGTGTTAGTCAGTGGCTGGTCTGTGTTAGGCAGTGGCTGGTCTGTGTTAGGCAGTGGCTGGTCTGTGTTAGGCAGTGGCTGGTCTGTGTTAGGCAGTGGCTGGTCTGTGTTAGGCAGTGGCTGGTCTCCGTTAGGCAGTGCCTTGTCTGTGTTAGGCAGTGCCTTGTCTGTGTTAGGCAGTGGCTCATCTGTGTTAGGCAATGGCTGGTCTCTGTTAGGCAGTGGCTGGTCTCTGTTAGGCAGTGGCTGGTCTCTGTTAGGCAATGGCTGGTCTCTGTTAGGCAGTGGATGGTCTCTGTTAGGCAGTGGCTGGTCTGTGTTAGGCAGTGGCTGGTCTCTGTTAGGCAGTGGCTGGTCTCCGTTAGGCAGTGGCTGGTGTGTGTTAGGCAGTGGCTGGTCTGTGTTAGTCAGTGGCTGGTCTGTGTTAGGCAGTGGCTGGTCTCTGTTAGGCAGTGGCTGGTCTGTGAGTCAACTTCTTCCTCTGACTTTTCTTCAGCAGTTTCCAGCCACGTTAACCGGTGATCCACCTGGAACAAAACCTTGCCTTTTCCGGGCAGCTCTAGGGTTATATCTTCTCCCCAAGCCAGGAAAGCTTCATCTTCAGCAATTTCCATTTCGAAGAAATGGACACAAAAGCAAAGCGCCCTGCCTTTCGGAAAGTTGCTGCTGTCGCGCTGCGTCCGAGCACGCACGGGGGAGCAGCACGATCCCGGGTTTCTGGCTACAAAGAAAGAAGCCACTGTGTCCCACTTTACTTGTTCTTTGGAGGCAGCAGAGGCAGAATCTGCCTCATTGTCGGGTGTCTTGACTCCACTAGAAACATGCTGTAAGAAGCCGATCATTGAAATGTGCACAGATTCTTTGTGCACCTGAAGTCCGGGCGAGCTCGTAGATTTCACCCACTGCACATGTTTCGAGGGCGTGGATCCAACTTTATCTGCTCTAACAGCGCTTTCTCTAGTCGGAGGAGGGGAAGGAACGCCGTGTCCCTGCCTTTAGCTTGGAAATGCTCCCCAGCTCTGAGATGATGATGGCAGGAGCTGAGCCTGTGCTGCTGGGACCTCACTGAGGGGGGTCGACCTCCGGTCTGACCAGGCCCCAGCCAGTCGGGAAAGCCCTCACGAAGGGGCCGCCTGAGGTGATGGCTTCCTGTTTGCGTCAACTGTTCAAATAAGCTACTTGGTCTTCATCACGTCTGTCTAGTGACCAGACGCCCACTCTACCGCACGCCTCAGGAAGAAAGGAGCCGTCGCTTCTCTGACACCGATGACAGCCTCACTCGGAGGTCCACGGTTCCGATACTCCGTCACAAGCGTCCAGGTGATTTCAGCAGCTCTTCTTTAGATGGTGGCCTTTGGCTGGTCTTGGCAGGCTTCTCCGGGATAAGTGGTAGATTCGCTTTGAGACGGCGCTTCGATGTCTCTCCCAGAGGTGGCGTTTCAATCTGGGGGGCCGAGCCCTGGAAGGACTGCTGATTATCTTGGCTGAAGCTTTGACACTTGGTTTTTATTCATTAGGAAAGACTAGGAAAACCTGAGTCTAATCTTGTTTGCATTAAGCTGTGCTTTCTCAGGAAACCGAGGTGGCATGGCCCTTGGCCGTCCTTGCTGCCTGGGTAAGAGTCCCCGAGTCTGATTACGGCAGAGCTGGACTGGCTCCGAGCTTTCCGGGAACTCGCCTCCCATCTCTCCAATGTGCGATTATGTGGGAGATGTGATGTGTCCCCCATGGCCCTGGAGCATGTGTCCCCCATGGCTTGAGCGAGGACATCCCACGGTAGGGGGAATAGGTTTGAAATGACTCCATGATCGGTTCCAATTTCACTCCCTGGCATGTGTGCAGATATATCCCCAAGTTCTCCAAGTGGGCCCCCCTCGCTTTTATGCGGGGCGGCATGGACAGTCTGAGTCTCTTCGCACCCTTCGAGCTGTGGGGGTAGGAGAAAACGCGCCTGGATCTTTTATGGTTCTTGGCAGACTTGATGGATGGTCATTGGCTTTTGTAAGAAGAGTGTCTGGATTCTTATGGAGGACAGATTCCTGAGAAAGATCAAGCTTGCCAAGTTCTCCAATGAATGGGATGTTCCCAACATCTTGATCTCAGCAATCGCTTGCGCCCCTCTCCCTCCAGGAAGAGGGAACTCTCAAGCTTAGCACAGACACCCACATTTCGGTTCCAGTTTCAACTTCACCTTGAAACTTTGAAAGGCGGAGGCGTCTGAATGCTGTGCTTTGCTTCCGTCCTGGTTGACCCTTTGCGGCCGGGCCATCAAAGCTCAGTGCATCTTCCGCCAATCGCAGACATAGCTGAGCATGCAGTGAGCTGTGCGTTGGCTCTTCTAGGTCTTTGCCCACAGTCAACAGTATACGCCTTTCAAGGATGAGTTTAAACTGCACCCTCACCGAGGCGCTCCAGGGAAAGCTTGCCACGCTTCAGGCGTAAGGAGCGCGTGTAGAACGCATGCCTCTTACTTTCCTGCAGACGGCAGCGGGTTGCTCTTTCCGTTTTGGGGGTTGCTTGTGGTGCAGTGGGGATCTCACCTAGCACTTTGCTTTTGCGTCTGCCCCGGCAGGGGGTGGGGATCAGGGGGGGGGGGGAAAGGTTCTAAGTGTTTGCCCTGGGTTTCTCCAGGAACCCTCTGTTGCCAGCGCTGAAAGGAGAAGCACCCCGTTCGGCAATCAAACTCTCCACTTTGGCTGCTTAACAAGAAGAATCTTCATAAGGGGTGGGAAGGGAAGGGAAGGGAGAAATGGAAACCCTCACTGGGTTGGTTGGTTTGTTTGTTTGTTTGTTTTACTGGTTTCTTTTTCTGTATTGTTGTGTGTGTGTGTGTGTGTGTGTGTGTGTGTGTGTGTGTGTGTGTGTGTGTGTGTGTGTGTGTGTTTTAAGTGTATTATTTTCTGGGAGTTGTTGACCTGTGTTTCTCTCAGATTTGTCTACTGTGATTGATGATTCTCTGTACAAAATGCTCCCATTGGTGTTTTTTTTCTAATGGTGGCCGTGATTTTAAACTCCTCTAATTTTTCCATATCTGGAAATGCCCTTATCCCTCCCTCATATCTGGGGGATATTTTGCTGGATATAAAATACATTGGTTGGCAGAGTCAGAAAGTTTTTCTTCTTCTCCTTCTCCTCCTCTTCCTCCTCCTCCTCCTCCTCCTTCTTCACAGGATTTTATGTACGTCACTCCATTTTTTTCTTGCCTGCATGGTTTCTGTTGAGAAATCTGAGCATATTCTGACTGGTTTTCTTCAGAGATAATTGTCCCTTTTTTCCCCCATAGTCAGTCTCAGGATTTTCTTTGATCCTGGAAATTCAGACAGTGATAGGTGATGATATTCCTGTTTGGGGGTCTGCCCTCTTTGCAGTTCCCTGGGCTTCTTGAACAGTTACATTTCCTCATTTGGGTGTTAGGAAAGTTCTGGTCCATGACTTCTTGCACAGTTTTCTCTGTAGATTTTTTTGTTCTTGCTACAGTATCCCAATGAGACACAGATTTTTCCTCTTCACCAGTGTCCCACATAATTTTTAGGCTTTCTTCAGGATTCATTGTTTAGTTGTCATTTCTCGTGTCAGCTGCTTTTGAGCCCACTAATTGGGTTTTCCTGTGCTCAATTCTGTTACACAATCCCCAACACCTCCATGTGTTTGAAATAAACTCATCTATCGCTAAAGAATCCAAGTTGAGTGGACAGGGAGGGGAATTGGGGAGCAATCAGTGGGTGAGAAAGGAGGGAGGGAGCATGACAGGTGATTTCGATGAGGTGGCAACAACTCCTTTCAGAAGCAGTTTAACTTTGGAAGTGTATGATGTGTGAATAGTATATCAAGAAAACTACTAAAACAAGGAAAAGAAAAGGAGCCACGCTTGACCAATGATCACCCTGGGTGAGGAGGAAAAGGCTTTGCTTAGCGGGCGTGAAGCCCCTCTCAGTGGTGGTGGCTGCACAGCGTGAAGAGTGCAATCAGCAGCCCTGTAGGACAGCGGTGAAAGTTGCTGAATCAGTGAGTGCTTTTGCTGTGTGCGTTTTCGCCAAAACTGAGGGACAAATGACATGGGTAACAATAAGTGTGGGGGGAAAAGGAAATGTTCTAAAATTGATGGTGGTAAAAATTATACAACTCTTCTCGATACAGTTGAACTATTGGATTATATAACATGCGGACAAATTGCCAATGAAACTGTTTTTAAAAATAAATAAAAGTTGTGTTCAAACTAAAAACAAGAGAAGAGAAGAAACCACGTCCACTTCCTTTTAACTTCCCTTCCTTTGATAAGCACTCAGACCAGAGTTTAGATCTGGGGGATAAGAGATTTTTTTTCCAAAAATTTTTACTTAATTTACTTATTTACCTTGATTTTTACAGTAAACCATGTTCTGTGGAGTTCCATGCTCCATCTCACCAAATCAAATGAGTAATGGTGTCATCTTGCAACCTGCATAAATGGGGTCATTTTCCCCCTCCCTCTCGCTCTGTAATTTTCCCTGTCTACCTTCTCCCTGCCTCAGAAACTCCTCCAGGTGACCCTCCAGCTTCCTCTTTGTCCAGTGTGATGGAATGTGGTGGATGCTCAATATGGATGAAGCTGAGCATGAAAGGGCGGGCGCTCGCTCTTTAGGACAAGGGCGGGTTCACATTCAGGAGCACACCAGGAGCAAACACATCCGCTGGAAGGCTAAGAAGCAGTCTTGTGGTGTCCACAACTGTTCCCACAAAGGCCGTTCCCTCCCTTTGGGGTTGAGACACTTGGAGTCAGTCTCGAGCACTGGGCCAATGTTCCCCTGAAGTTCAGTGGCACACAGGACACTCCTTTCCTTTATGCTTGAATTCGAGTTCAATTTGGTGAGTTAGTTGTTTTATTGTGCCAACCTGGCTGATAAACACATGTGGGGTTAATTGAAGGGTGGAGGGATAAATGGCTCCGTGAGCCTTGCCTTTCTAGTTCTCAGGTCTCTTGCTTTCCGATGGTCGCACCAGGGTGTAGCTGCCTTAGCAGTTCCCTGCTTTAGCTTGCAAGGCTGACTTCCTGCAAGACATCCCCAAGGAGAAGCCACATGGACCTACGCTGATGCAGCCTGGGTGCTGGAGCACCCACGTGAAGACCCTGCCAGCGCCGAGATGTTTACACGTTCTCTGACTCGGCTTTCCTCCTGCAGTCGGCATCACTGGTCCGTTTTGTGAGATGGAGGAGGACTTTTTGGATTGGTGTTGGACATATGGGTTAATGGGTTAACGGGTTAACGTTGGACTTGTGGGCTTGGGCAGCATTGGGTTGGGATGTTGTCTTGATGTGCACTTAATCTTTACATGAAACTCTCTCTTATACATGAGTTGCTGTGGATTTGTTTTTCTAAATTACCCAGACTAACACACTTGGGTACAGGATTTTTGTCTACTGGGTACTCTCTCTTCGGCTCTTTGAAGAAATTGACACTTGACTCAGGACCTCTGTCATTACTAATGAGAAGTCTGTTGTCAATGTCGATATTGTTTTGTAGATAATCTATTTGGCATGGCTTCTTTTAAGGTTTTAGGAAAATAATCTTTGTGGTGTAAAATTCCAGCATAATCCATTGAGTCGTGGGTTTTAGGTCATCGTCCTTGGAGACTGCAACCTTCAGTATAGATGACAGCTCAATGTCAAGAAGAACCAAATCCTCATAGCTGACCCGCTGGTAACGCATCGTAAATGGAGAAAAGGTTGGTTGAGGTTGTCAAGGAATTCATCTTCTTGGATCATGGAAGCAGCAGTCCAACGATCAAAGGATGAGCTGCATTGGGTAAATCTGCTCCACAAGAGCTCTTTAGAGTATTGAAAAGCAGGAGAGTCACTTAGAGGAATAAGGTGGACCCAACCAAACCCTGGCTTCATATCCTTGTGAAGTTGGACGTCGAACAAAGGAGACTGAAGAAGAATCACTGTATTTGAATTGTGGTGCTGGAGAAGACTACTGAAAGCACCACAGACTGCTCCAAGAACAGCGGATCTGTCTGGGAAGAAGTGCGGCAGAGTGCTCCTTGGAGTCAAGGAGGGCGAGACTTTGTCTGGCATGCTTTGGACTTGTCGTCAGGAGAGACCAGTCTGTGGGGAAGGACACTGTGCTTGATGACATGGAGGAGCAGCGACGAAGAGAACGGCCCTCAGGAGATGCACTGACACAGTGGCTGTCACAATGGGCTCAGACATAGACATCGTTGCGAGGTGGCTCAGGACCAGATGGCGTTTCATCCCGTTGTGCATAACGCTGCCACGGTCGGAAGTGACTCGACAGCACCAAACAACGACAACAATGATTAATTATTGTTTTTGAAAAGGAGTATGCTGCCAAGTTTCCCCTAATTGGACAAATCCCAAATGCATGGATCCATCTTTCATACAAGAATCGCTGATCACATGACAGGTAAGCATCTGAGAGTTAACTGAAAGACTAGGGATCCAGACTTTCCCAGAGTTCTATGGAAAACCAGTTTCCCTAAGATTGTAGCCCATCTAACCATATGGGGTAGATATTTGCTCTACATGGTGCACTGTGCTAGTTATACAATCATTTGTCAGTTTGAGAGGATTAATAGTGAAGGGGTGGAGTCTAGCCTGTCAAACGGGTCATAGCCAATGAGGTCTCTGTGTGGGCATGGCCTTCCCCTGAGGATTCTGGGAACTCCGGAAATCCTCCTTGAAGGTGGGAGACACTCTCTCGCTGCTCACTCCCTGGGAGACATTGCAGCTGACAAGACACATGGAACTACTCTAGTGCCCTGAGCTGGAGGGACCACATGGAGACCCCTGCCAGCTCTGAGATGCCTCCACCAACACTGGATCCATAAGACTTTTCACCCACTGGCCTGTGATCTTCCTGCATTCGGCATCGTTGCATGTGTTTCATGAGTCTGAAGAAGAATTTATAGATTGGTATCGGACATATGGGCTCATGTTGGACTTATGGACTTGATCTGGACTGGGCTGGGTTTTCTCGATATTCAATTGCTCTTGTACATAAACCTCTTTCTTATACACAGATGAGTGTGTATGGATTTGTTCCTCTACTTTACCCAGACTGACACAGGCTCTGTGGGTCAGAATGAACTTGATGTAAGCCAACCACAACAAAAGAACCAATCTTTCACAGTGTCTCTCTCTGAAATGTTTTCCTTCTCCTACACTTTGCATTTAGTTCAGGTCTTACTGCCAATCCAATCACTTGCTCAATGCAAATTCTGGCCAATATTTCCCATGCAAAGCAAATAGTAAACTTTGTGGCTTTTGAGCAGTAGAGTGTCTGATGCAAGCACTTGATATGGTCATCTGGGGTGGAGCCTGTAAGCGCTCACAGTGAAGTGAGGTTTTATGAATGTAGGCAGTGTGGGAAACTCTTTATTCGTAGCTCACGTCTCACAATACGTTTAAGGACTCAGAGTGGAGAGAAGCCTTAAGAATGTAGGCAGTGTGGGAGACTCTTCAGTCGTAACTCACGCCTCACGATACGTTTAAGGACTCAGAGTGGAGAGAGGCCTGTGGGAGAGCCTTTAGTCAGCACAGCTCCTCACCGCACCACAAGATCGCACAGTGCAGTGAGGCCTTATGGGTACAGGGCAGGTGGGGACGCATTCTGAAAATCTTCCACTCACTTCTCATAAAAAACACAACTCCTAGTGGAGAGAGGCCTTTCGGATGGAAGGAATGTGGGAGACGATTTTGGAAGTTTCACTAACCATGAAAGAAATCTCACCAGAGAGACCCTCCGTTTTAGTCTGGGTAGACCAGATAAATAAATCCATAGACACTCGTGTGTATGTAAGAGAGAACTTTATATCAAAGAATAGTTGAATATTGAGAAAACATCCCAGCCCAGTCATAGCGGGGTAGGGAGGGGGGCAGGGAGAGATAAAAAGGTGTATAACATCTTAGAAAACTTGGACATTTAGGACATCTTCAATCTCCACCTCCTTGAAACTAGTCTGGTATTGCTTCTTGTAAACTAAATTTTTACCACACTAGGTTTTTGAAAATTCAGTGACTGTAAGTTGAATTTTCTTAGCTTAGCTCTACTTGAAGGGGAAGTTCTTGAAGATGTCCCGTTTCCTGTGACCAAGGACCTCTCTCCTTTCTTTGAGGGGCCTGGCAAGCCAACAGATGAACACTCGGCACTGCTCACCATTCCTCCCCCCAGAGAGAGGTGTTACATTCTAGTTGGGGTTTGTGTGGCTGGCTGTTTTAAATATTAGATACGTG